>NC_064440.1:19055536-19380536 GCF_023343835.1 Lagopus muta | reverse complement strand
AAAAACAACAGAGAAAGCAGCAAGGAACAGGGATGTGCATGTACACTACTTTCCTGTTTCATTTAGCTTGAAATAATTTTGTCTTTAGGAATTAAGATATGAAGTTCAGAACAAAGGATCATGCACATAAAGTTTTCGTGTGGCCTAACCATCTAGAGCAGGCAGTAGATTCCTATTGTAACTTGCTTGTCACGTGGATGTGAAAACTTTAATTGCAGTTATTTTGCTTCATGTTAGCCAGTCTGAAACATCTGAATACTAGCTGATATAAACATTCACAACTGGAATTATGTGAAATTTGTTCACATATTTCACTGTGTGCTACGGAATACTTGGAACACTTCAGCATTTGAAGGACCAGGAGTCAGGTCACAAAACCTGCACGTGGTAGTTCAAAACTAGCACTTGATCAATTCCATCAAAGGATTGTATCTCAAATATACTTCTATAATGGCTGCTTCTGAAATATATTTTCCCTTTGAACTGATTCATGTGACCTATATACAAGGCTGTTAAGTGGGAACAGTGGGTCAACTGAACAAGGACTCCTGCATGGCCAATTACCCACTGAGCTAGGCAGGCACATAGGTACACATGGGATGGAAACAGGCAATTACAAGAACCAGACACTGCTGAGAAGCAGGTGAAAACAGAGGTGGGGCTGAAATGAGCTTTAGAGAGAAGAAGAAGGGAAAAAAAAAAAAAAAAAAAAAAATTAAGTGGATGAAAAGACAAACAAAAAAAAAAAGGTTTTGTACATTTTCAGGGTGGAGAAAGCCACATGAAAGGATTAAAAAATCCAATATGGTCACTTAATTTTACAAATAAAAGTTTATGAACCTGATAAAGTTGTGAAGGATCTAGTTTTAAATAGCAAGTAAAGAGTATGGATATATGAAAAAAGGTAAGTGGAAATGTTTCCTACTTGAGTCAGTCAGATTTTGTATTGGACAACGGCGTAAGAACTTATATTAATTTCATAAAAGAGGTTGTGAATTTCATTTGTTGCTCATTTATTAAAGCAGCCTCAATATTTTATATAGGCAAATACAAATGAGCAAACATAAATTTGAGAACTGGGTAAACATCCTAATGACAGCTTTAATAGGCTGGAAAGGCAAAGCGAAAATTTAAATACAAACTAACTCAGGTGAGAGGGAGTTGATATTTCAATTCTGGGAATTTGATACTGAATTCAGTGTAAGGAAGAAAAATATTTTTCATACATTACTGGAAGAAGTACCTAGCTGCCAAAAGGTTTGTTTAATCCTTTGAAGGGGATATAGCAACTTCCTTAGGAGCAAAAACATAAATTAGAGTTTGTGTTGGTTGCAGTTTCAAAAAAGCCAGGGCATCTCACCACACCTGGTGACATGCACAGAAATCAGTGCTCAGCACTCCTGACACAGCAGGAGTTGCAGCAGGTTGGTGCAGAGCAGCTCTTTCGGGCAGATGTGTTTTGTTCAGCTTCTGGTCCAGGCTGGTGAGGTGTAAATCTGCTGCTCAGAAGAGTGCAGCGGCTCTAGCCTAGTACTCTGCCTGTGCTGTTATGCACTGACTAGACTAAAGAGGATAATTGTTTTCATGGAAATGTTCCATTACTGCAAACTCAACAAAGCTCTGTAACCCAAAGAGAATACCCTCTTGGGAGGGTAAAGCAGGATCTAGCTTTGGCTAAGAAAGGTGTCTCCACAGCCACGCATCTGCTCCTTCATTGGAGGAGCAGTGCTGATGGCCATTTTCCATATCCTGGTAAAGGCACCTGCAGTCCTGGTTTGTTTCTGATGAAAGCTGAGTTCACAGTGTCTCTACTACCTCTCTTGGTGGCAGAGAGGGCAGAGACAGCAGCACGGTCAAAGCACTTGGCAAGACTGTGTGGGTCCCAGAAAGAAGGGCTGAGTCTGATAGTGGAGAAAGTGATTTAGGAGATGGTACTGGGGACAGATGGGTACTACTGCAATTACAATATTTACACTGAATCATACTACTGGGAGAAGGACCAAAATAAGAACTTTAGAAATGTGATCTTTCGTACTGATATGAATTGGTATTTCAGCCTAACAAATCTCTGTGGAGGGCACAAAGAAGTTGGAACAGTTGTTCCTTATCCCTCAATAATAAGAAATTATGTATGTGTGTTGAAGACTAGATTCTGATCCTGAAACTGAAACAGCAATCTCTCCTTAAGCAAAATTCATAATCTTCTAAGATTTTATTATGTCTAATCCTGGCTCTGTCTGCACAGCTGACTCATGGGTTTAGTAAACATGTGGTTCATGTTGGTGTTCACAGTCTCTTTTACCCTGACTTAATCCATCCCAAGGGAATTAAATTAAGGGGAAAATATGTGATCCTGCAATTATAAATTACATTATAATCCAGGTAATTATAAAATTGAATGCATTAATGTTGTATAGACAGCTCTAATTCTGACTACTTATAATTTTGAAGTGCTTGATTTTTTTTTTTACTATCAATTTAATTTCACTTTAACATTCACATGAAACTTCCTGCACTTACAAAAACAAAATCTGCTGGATGAAGATGGATTTCTAACCTTTGGAAGTATGATTGTGGCTTATGTGCTTGCAGAGGATCATCAGGAATATCAGGCCTTTAGATCTACTTTTTTTAAGCCTTTATTAGTTGAGTTCAAAGAACAGCAGAAAACTAGAGAAGTCTAATTTTCTCCACTTTGGACCACCTGCTTTTCCAGAGGGTTTCAAAGATGTTTGCTGTGTCTGTAAACCCCTGCACAGACAATCCTGTAAACCCCTGCGCTGGGTTCTCCTGTGAATTTTGGGAAGTGAGGTTTCCTTGAGTCACATTCTACTCCTGTTTTGTGCAGTATTATTCCCTTGTTCACGTCTTGCAAGATGCTTCCTGTCTACAGCCTGTCCCATCAAGTCCTACCCACTGCTTTCTCCCTCTGCTTCATTCTTTTTTGTTCAGGTCAGATTGCCTACCACTTCTTTTATGCTGCCTGGGCATCAGAAGTTGGAAAATGTACAGCTTCTGGCCCAGCACCGCAGGGCCTTACCCTCCTGACAAAAGCTGGAATCGTCAGAGAGCTTCAACACCAGCCTCCAGCTGTACTGCAAATAGGCAGATCCATACAAGAATAACAATGGTCATTTCTTGTCTGAAGTGGCCGAGCTTCTTCCCTCTTTCCAAGCTTGCTTCAAAATATAGATGGCTGGAGTATCTCAACAGAATGTGAAAGAATTTACTACAAGCAAGACTAAATATTTTCCCCTAACTTTATCTTGGAAATTACTTTTTTCCTCAACAGCTGTGCTCTCTAAAACTTTCATGTCTAACGTGCAGAAGGAAATTTTGGGGGAAAGGTATTTTGTCACTGAGATGGATTGATGAGCTGGAACCTGTTGCACCTGTTATTTGCCATGATTGCATAACACATTCTTCATCCATCACCCATAAAGGCCCACTGTGGTTTTGTTCAATAGCTTTTCTTCCTAAAGTTGTAAGACTGGGTGTGACAAATTGTGTTGGTATGATCTGGTACCTTAGAGAATGCTGGCTTCTTCTTGTTGGGAAGTTTTCCTTTCCACTTGCTATGTAACCAGTCTTTTGGCGTTCTTGTAGCTTTTTCTCTATTTGCTTCACCTCAAGTTGTCAGAAATCATTTCCTTCAGTTCACAGAGTATCTAAAACTTAGATTTTTATCTTCATAGCACAGAATTTCTGAACAGATTATACTACTGTAGCTTTGTAAAGTATATTTGACTGTTTTTTCAATGTTTAGTATGACTTCATTTAATCTCATATAGCCTATATCAACTATCTGTCATTGTTCTCATTGGTATGTCCTTTTCCATTAACTGTGAATCATATACATCATGTGTGATGTATCTTTTGTATATATTAACTGTGAATCACATAATCAACTGTGAAATGGTGGGCTTGAAATCAAAGGGCAGGAATGGGCCACTTGTGAGTTGTCAGAACATATTAAATCACGTCCAGCCTGCAGTGACAATTATTTGATTGCTAATGTGATATTAATAGTCAACAGCTAGTACAGATATTGACATAAGTTTTATTCCAGTGATACAAGGTATGTGTTTCTGTCTGCTACAAGTAGAGTTATACTAACTTTGAACTGAGAATAAGTGGGAATCTTAAAGTTTCCATTGTGTTCTCTTTCCTGTGTTATTGGAAATTCTGCTCTTGATCTCACATGCCAATATACATATCTTCAAACAGCAGGTTGTCTTTGGTTTTGCAGCATGCATTTGGTATTGCTGACTGGTTACATCCATGGCAAACTCATACTCAGTATTTTTAAGAAGGTCCAATCTGCAGAACCTTAGCCTCGCTAGAAATGTTATCCGTGTGATGTTTGTCTATGTCTGTGAGATCGTCACAGATACAGTGCCTTGGCTTCCCCTTGTCTCAAAGTCTTCTAGTATTGGACTGATTCGCAGACTGTTTCTTTCTGGAGTTTCTGAGATTAAAAGCAATTCAAACACCCCCTCATAAGGCTTCTGTTTCTTCTGGTTTAACACTAGAGTTTTCTTTCACCTTTCCAAAAGCCATATTAGTTCAGATCGAAAGTTTGTCTTAGCCTATTATCCTGTCACTGTTTGTGGGGAGTAGCAAATGCCTGGGGAAAATAAAGCAATGGTGCTTTCCTAGAATACCCTTCTATGAACCAGGAGTATTTTAAAGATTTAGTAATTTCCAATTTACTTAGTTTGCTTTTTCATTTTGATGAAATATCTGGAAATATATGTTCTACTTAACTGAGTTTTGGGAGCAACACTTAATTTACTTCCCTTTCTTTTGTTTCAGATGTCCTGCCTGCATGAGGAGGATGCTGTGAAGAGGCATAATCACCAGAAAGTTCAAAGAACATGTACAGAAGTAAGAATGTTTAAGAACTAATGCTTTTATCTTGTCAAACTGTGCACTGAGATTAATCTCCAACGTTTTTATAATTCTATGATGTGTTCAGACTTAGTAATGACTTTTGAATATACAGTGCAAGCTTGAAGTCTGCCGTAAAAGATAAGTTAGCTATAATGAAAGTAAGAACAATGAAAAAAGAGTGTCTAGGAGGTCTCCTTTTCACATTGTAATGTGTAGTAATGACTCAACAAAAGTAATGATGAGAATGACACAGCAAGAGGACCAAGTGGGTATTTTGGTTAGTTCCTACTACAATTAAGGAAACCACAAAACCACATCAATCCCTACTCTGCTGAACCAGAGACACAACAGAAAACAGTGATTTTTCTAGAACTGCAAACCACAAGAATAAAAGTTTAGTTTAGTATCAGGAATTAACCTGGATTTCTTTCAGAATCCTGTTGACATGTAAAACTAATGTGTTGCTGTGCCGTGCTTGGGTATGACATGAAGCCAGCCATTCAGGCACTGGTGTCATGTATGCCACGTGAACTGTAAAAATGTATTCCATTTTACACTTTTTCCAGGTGGAGGTTACTTGATTCTTGCAAGAATAAACACATTTTCCAGCCATATTTTATGTTATACTACAAAGGGAAAAGCTAATTATCTCTATTTAAATGTTAACACTTCATTGTCATTATCAACTCTTTCACAAAATAGACAATGAGTGATACAAATAGGGGAAAATGATTATTCTATATTCCAGGCATTTCTAAAGTGATTCTGTATAGTTAGGCCTGATAACTACTAACAGTGCTGTTGTTTTTGTTTTTGTTTTCTTAAAACGACATGCCATGATCTTACTGTTATGCTTCTTTCTCAGCAGTATTCACATGCAGCAGGTAGAACCAAACAAATATCTGTCCCACTGACCCAGAAGGAGTCCTGAGACCTTTCTGAGCAGTTTCCTCTAAGCCTTCTCAAAGCAGCTATGCAAGATGTTGCAGGGTCCTATAACGTCTCTAGAGCAGGACAGACACTCCGTATCTCAGAATCTATAGAGGACTATAGAGTGAAAGCAAGGCTGACTCATTTAGAAAGTCAGCCCTGCATCAGTACTGGTCACAGTTTCTCCATGTTTAGCTCTGTTGGCTTTTGGGTATGCAACAGTGGAGCTGTGTGAACAGCTGCAGCACAGCCAAGAATCCAGAAACATAGCTGGAAATGTTTTTGGCTTCTGAAAACATCTGAGCCTCACAAGTGTAATTAGATCTTTCTGCAAATGGAAAACTGAAGAATGGCATTTTTCTGTGATACAGATCATAGTCAAACTGCTTGTAGTTTCAAGTGTAGCAGTATTTTAAATCACTCACTGTACACTTTAAGTTGGAAATAACCTGTAAGCTCCTTGGTGTTTGACATCAGTAGCTGTAATGAACTGGCAGAATGGTTAGCATTCTTCCAACCACAAACCATAGATCACATGTTTTTCTCTCATCTGCCTTTGAAAGTAGAGGCTATGCTGAAATTAGCCTATAGGTTATGTATGAGAACAGTAATCTTTTGACCAAATATCTGTCAGGATCTGAGAGTGTTTTGCCCATTTGTGAATATTAATAACTTAATAAGCAGAGAATGTATATGTTGATGCTCCAGGTAGCAGTATGGGGCAAGGTCGATACTTTTTTGGGCACTCAAGATTCAGAGAAGAGAAACATGATGAAAACCAACATTGTTTAGTATAGGTAAATCCAGAAAGACACTGAGGAATACCAGAAAGATTTCATAATGATAGGTGACTGATACTGAAATATCTAGATCCTTCGATCTTTCCAAAGGATCAACAAGTATATGGTATAGTACAATAATTCAACTGTGAGCCTTGTTTATTTAGCAAGGAAATGCTGGCAATCTGCACAATGATTATGAGCTGTTCTAAAACTGTACTCAAAGCTAGTCCTCCTTTTGGTTGTGATTCTTAAGGAAACAAGTAAGTTTCACATGACAGTCCAGTTATCTTAATACACTCTTGTCTTAAAATGTTCTCTATTGGTAAGAAATACTTTTGAAATCTTCTGTTAAACATCACTAGAATAGATAATAGTTTAATATATTCATTGTTAAGGAAGAAAGCACTCCTATTATTATATCAGAACTTCACATGGTAAAAATGATCAAAATGTCTTAAACCCTTCTCATCTTTCCCTATAGAAGCATTCAGGTATTCTCTAGTTCAGAAAACGTTGTCTTCCAAAGAACAAATATAGTTATGAAATATTAAAAAATAGTTTTTGTAGTGTGTCTAAATATGTAGGTCACTACAAAAGTAAAGCCTCTTCTGCAGAAACTTCAACAGATACAAAGAGCACAATAACACTAGCTGATAATGTTTTGTAGCTGAGAATTTGTTCTATTTTTCAATACAGTCACCACCCTTAGTGATGCATTTTTGCCAGTGATGAATAAGAGCCTGCATGCCATGCTTGTAAAAGTCTACATGGCTGTCCAGAATGTAGCTTGTCATTCACATCGCTATTTCCACTACTGAAGCACACCACCCACTGTGTTCACATCCACTGTTTGGTCTTCATAAACATTCAGCAAGCATCAATGAATGTCAGTGGATGCCAATTTTTGCACATGGAGGAATTCGGTTGCACTTTTGCTCAGTGTGCACTTCCACGTTGGATGCTGTTTTGTCAGAGTGCCCCTCTGCTGCCATCTGTCACATGGCAGCACCATGCAATGGAGCATTCACAGACAGGTTCAGCCTTTACTGCCATACATCTGCCTCTGATGTTGTAGGCCAACATAAGAAAATAGGAGGCATTACTTTCAGAGCAGCCCTTGTATATACTATAATTGAATACTGAGCGATAAGCCTTAAAAAGGAAAGGAAGTCACTCATTTTCTGAGCAATTCTATGGGCAATTTTTGATAAAGGAGTTCTCAGGAAGATCTCTTTATAGGATGTTCTAATTGAGTGTTGCTTTCTACCTTTGAAGATGTAGTTTATAAATTACTTCTTGTTGTGTACCCTTATACTACTGGTATCAATTGCTGAGTCTTTAGCAGTTAAACTTCTGATATTGCTGTAAGTTCATTATTTACTGAATCTAAAAGTCAGAAAAGAAAAACGTTAATACAGTTAAATGCCACTAGCTTTCTAAAGTAAAGCTCTTAAAATATTGATCTAAAAAAAGCTAAAAATGAGACTTAATTTCTGAATTGTGAAGACCTTACGCAGTATTTTTATGAACTCATGTTAGAGGTGTCAGGGTTTTTTGTTTGCAATAAAGCAGAGTTGAAAATTTGCTAATACTTATGAGTCTATTTCTGAGCTTTCTTATTAGAAACAGTTCTGGAACTCTAAGTCGTGCTGTTCAAGAAATAAGTGATAGACATTTAGCTTTCTGAACTGTACAGCATGTGAGGTGAACCAAGGCACTATAATTGCAATGCTTTCCAGGCCTTTTCATTTGGAGATTTCCAATGCCTGTTGTGGCAGATCTCTGCTTGGCAATTTTCTGTGCCTGCTAGAATAGTTGTCTCTTCTCTCTTCATTGGAAGTGTTTCTTTCCCTTTGCTTCTAGTTTAAGCCTTTCCTTGAGGCTTCACAGTTTTACTGTACCCTGTTGCTAACTGTACCCATAAGCATCTGCTGTACCTGTTTTAAAGAGGAAAATACCCATTTAGAAGTAAGGACTTGAGCATGTCCTTGCTTTAACCTGTAGGATGCTAGACTTCTAGGTGGCTCTTATATGATAGGAAGGTAATCTGGTGCACTTGTTCCCATCCCTGTTGATGCACCCTACAGAGCCTCCTCAGCTGTTGCACCTGGATCTCGGAGGACTCCAGTGTCAAATTTCTAATAACTCTTTCTACAAAAAGAGAACCAAACGGCAGCTGACTCAGAGCCGCAGGATAGGATGTACGTGCTATTCCTTCTTCATGATTGCAGCAAGCATAGGTTTTTCAGATCTTCATCTCTTTGCATGCTCTTCCCTCAGTTTCCCTCCTCAGGGACATGGTAGCTGCCAAACCTGTGCAGATTCTAGGCAGTTCAGCTAGTGCAGGTCTGCAGACCTTGGTGAAACAATGGAAAGCATATTCCAAATTTTCATGTTCCCATTTTGTTGGTACTCTTGAGTATTTTTTTTTTTACTTTGGAATTCCACCTTCCTGACTTTGCTTTTTATCTCCTTGTTCTGTTGTGTTGTTTTTTGTTGTGTTTTTTTTTTTTTTGACAGCTACAATTGCTGTCTATCATATAAATTACTGGTGCTGCATCTTTTACCCAAAATAATTGGGTGACACTTCCTTCTATAAGCTCTAATTGTTTTTGAAAGCTGACTCTCATCATCTTCGTCAGGTGATCCTTTGTCTTCTTAGTCCACTTGGTGGAGTCAGTTTCTTTGGCACACCCATTTACTTAGCATATCCATTTTACTGCTCAGATAGATCTATTTAAATGTTAATAAGCCTCACTCTTCCTAGCACCCAACTCAGACATCCACTGTGCATTTTTCACTGCCAGTGGGTGTCTCAAAAGAAATTAACACATTGACTTAAGATAATACAAAATGAAATGACTGGCTTGGTTGCACTTCGCATTCCATAAAAAGAACACAGAAATCTTTCTTTTGTGCTCAGCATCTTTGCATCCTATCAGTGTTATTTAGCATCCTGGAGCTGTTAAGAAAAAAAGACTGTGCCTGTTGCCTCCTACTCAGATGTAAAGATACTTTGTTGAATTCAATCTCCTTCATCAAATGTCAGCTGCTCTGAGGATTTATTCTTATATGGTTGTGCACTGCGTAATGCTTACCAAGCTTTTTGCACAGCTCACCAGTGTTATCACACAGCCATCACAAAATGAGTTGGAATTATATTTCTCATCTCCTAAGCCAATTTGTTGTACTATGTGGGAGAGTTTCTAATCTCAGTTATACCAAAATCAATTATAACATTCTGGATATTTGCCAGCACCAGATCAGATTCTGATTCATTCTTGAGTCTTGTACTTCCCCCCCTTTTACTTTTCATTATGAAAATTTGCGTCACAGTCAGAAATTGGTTATAAAATGGTATAATTTTGCTAATGTGTTTTATGTTTGGAAATTTCTATTCAAAGTTAGTTCTGTAATTGGGCATGCATACTTGCGTTCTGTGTGTGTTGAATACTCGCATTGTTCGTTAGCCACGAAGGCCTGCTTAAATCTATGTTCAACTGTAGCCATCTTAAATTCTTGTTAATTATTAACACAAATAATTGATTTTAAAATCCTTTGCCAAATAAGGAGTATGCTATGACAACTTGCTCTGGTTTCGGATTGGGGAGGGGAATCTTCTCCCCCCCTTCACTGTGTATTATACTGACTTGCTAGTAAAACAAAACAAAACCCACAAATGCTCACTTCTCCAACTGCAACAAAACTCTTCTTTTGCATTATGCAATTTACTCTTGTTTAGTAATGTAAACATATCCCAGAAAGCAAGGTAAGTCAAGTCAGAAAGGATGTAAATCACCCCAGAAACTTTCGGCGCTTTGGTCAAAGCACCAAGAAATCGGGTGTTTTGGTGCATTTTCTTCCCAAGGCATCCACTGAGCTTTCTCATCAATTAAGTTCACATACCTCTCAATTGGAAAGTTTGTTTGGCATTCAATGAGAGTTTTTTTTTCATATTCTTTAACCTAGCATTTTTACAGCAGCTACTAAGGGCAACCTGAATAATGGAATACTTCCTCTCCACCTCCCACCTTCCAGGTATTATTCACTTTTTATTTTCAAATGTAAAAAGTAATGGCAACTTGTTACTATCCACATCTACAGAAGGTTGGAAGCCCAACCTTCTCAAATTGGACCAAATATTGCACTCATTTACATGCTGAAAGTCAGTGTAAATGGAGCAGTAAGACAGACTATCAACTGCAGTCAGTTTGTGACTGTTTTGTTTGCTCTAACCTACATATCCACCCATTTTCCTTGCTTTTCATTTGCTTCCACTTCATATCAAATTCGTGACATGACCAAGGATGTCTACCTATTACATGAAGGCTTCAGTGTTAATGATCTTCCCAGTGCTTTTCATGCAAAACAGAATGAATCAGCTGGAACAGAGTGTTACAGTCAGCCTGTAACAGTTCATTTTGAAGCTGTATCCAGCTAAATTGGTGAGAGGTAGTAAAACTGTATTTTTCCACAGGAGGGGCTACTACGTAGGGATAGCAAGGGAGAGAGTTGAGTGATACTCTCCAAGTGATAAGTGTAGCTCTCATAGACCTGCAAGGAATGATGACACCCTGGAAAAAATAATCTTACAGAGTTCTATTTGGCAGAGTAACTTTTTCTGGAGTCTCTTTTGGAACATATTATTTTACTGTTGCAATATTTATGTTAGGGAGCAAAAGCACAATTATATTTTGGAAATTCAAAAAGTCGTATGTGACTGCCATTTCAGTGCAGTGCTGCCATATTTCAGCTACTCAAAGCACACCAGGGGCTGGGTGCCTATGGGGAAGACTCAAGTGCAGTATTGTGTTTCTAGTGCATGCTAGTGGGCAAAGGCAAAAGAAGTAGTGATGTGTTGAAAATGGAAAAAAATTTCCTCAGAGATTGTCCTGAAATGCGGGGTCCAATATTTGCTATCAAATCTGCTCTTCAGTGGCAGTCTACTCTCATTAGTATTTTTTTTTTTTTCTAAAATGTATCTCTCATCTTTTGAAAGCTGAGTTTTCATTATATTAAAAAAAGAAAAACCCCTTACAGACAAAAAAGGTTTTAAGTAAAAGTTGAAAAACATCCAAAATTTTCTCTGAAAATAAAAGCCTCTTTTGTTCATGCCTACTCCTCTCCTCTTGTACCACTCCCCAGCCAGTCTTGGGAGTTATTAACAAATAGAAACCTTTGTTAGAAATTAGTTTTGGTTGAAAAAGCATTACAAGAACCAGCCTAAAGGCAGAGGTTATCTAACAAATATTTTTCTTTTCATTTCTTATTTTTTCATCAGTTTGCAGTGAATTTCTCATTTATTGAGCAAATAGTTGAAACAACGTGCAAATATTGAATAGTTATTATCTGAAAACATATTGTGAAATATTCATCTTTGTTAACATCAACTTCAGCCCAGAATAAATGAATAACGAAAAAACCCTCTCCATACTCTACTATCTAATATTATTCTATTCTTGCTTTGTTAATTATATGCACCACAGTTCAGAGCCTCAGCATGACAAGTGGATGCAGAATAGAGATGATCTCTGCCTTGGGGTTTATGATTACTTTGCTGGCTGAAACAAACAGGGTCATCATGGAGAAGCAGTGGCTGAGGGCCACAGTCAAAGCAGCAGGCTGGGAAAATGGCCCTCGCAGCAGCTTTCAGAATGCACTGAGTGCAGTAAACCTGCGTTTGTGAAGCTGGAGTACAGGATTTGGCAGTAACTGGAGAGTGAGATGATCACAGTGGGTCAGTGGCTTTTAGCAATTAATTTAGGGTATCTTAAACTTGTTTTGGAAAAAAGAATGTACTGCAGCTGCACTGACTTTGGCTCACCTGCCTGGTTAGGTCAGGCATAGGCGTGTTTTGCCTGGGAGGATGCAACAAAACAGCCCAAGTATACTCCGTGTTTTGTTTACAGTTAGCAGTTCACAGTTACTCTGGTGGGGAACTACTGGGACTCCTCAAAGGGTTCCAGGATATTAATACTGGAGAGACCAAGAGAAATCATGTGTTTGATCTCCTGTCCCAGATAGAATTGGTTTTCCCTAGAGCATTCTAAGAGATGCTTGTATTGTATTGCAAGTTCTTACAAAAAAAAAAACCAAAAAACAAAAAAAAACACACTTCAGCAATGAAGTTGCCATAATTTCCCTTGACAATCTATTCGTGTGCTCCACAATTTCTGTCTATTGGAAAGCTTTCCGTGGCATATAATCCAAGTCTCCCTTGCTGCTTTTAGCATGTTATCATACCCACTAAGAGGAGGACAAGAAATAAGTAGTGTAATGCTATCAGACTCAAACATTATACTGAAAAATTCTACACCGTGCATGAAGTAAGGAGTTATGCTAATGCATACTAACATAAAATGAGTGTAGTCAAGCCTTCTTTTAAGCAGCTTGAAAATACTTATCACTATATGGAAATACATGTAATTTCCATATGCAAATTCTTTTATTAAAAAGGCTCAATTCTTCATTCTGTAATTGGCTTTGGCTGTCAAGCAACATGCTAACAATAAATTTCATCTCTTTTTATAGCACATCTGCTACTAGTAGATGACAGTCAGTTGGCAGAACTGATATCCCAGGCGCTGGCATAAAATCAATTTTTTTCCCCCTCATTTCATTCATTTCCTGCCAGTTGAAAATCACAGCCTCCTAAAAATGGTATTGGTTCATACTGGCCTTGAGAACAGAGTGGCCCTCAGAACTGATGCCTTTATGACGTGCAGTGCCTTCCCTCTCACCTTGTCTGAGTGAGATTATGGACTGGCGTATGCAAGTTACAATTCAAAGTCAATAAGAATGTCAAAATCTTTTTCTTCTGTAATCTGTTCTCAGATTACAAGCATTTTTCCTCATTTGTACTAGCACTATGAATTAAGTAATTCCTTGTCACTCAAACATGCTGACTTTTATGTGAATTCGCTCCTTTTTCTTGTCTTAATCTCTGTCTGAGAAATCTACAATCTGAACAGATCACTTCCTGTTGGAGTGTACGTCCATGGATTCACATAGGTTAGCTAAGACTGTCTACCTACAAATTATTTGACTCCAGTGTCTGGCTCTGTGCTTCCACCTTCATGCATTTCTAGTTGTAGGTCTTAAAACACTTTGCTTAAGTGTTCACTCAAAATCAACGTAGGGTAAGTTCTCCCTCAAGTCATTCCCTCTCATCCCAGCTTGTTTTGCTAACCTGGCATATATTTTACATTTGAAGAATAACCTTCCAAAAACCCAGGGAATGGCAAAACACCAGAATAACTTCATGAGATCATCCCAGGATCCTGACTCCAGCAATAGCCAGTAGCAGATGATCAGTATCCTGTTTCTGACAATAGCTGACCACAGATGCCTGGGGAATAGTGTAAGAGGAAAGTGGGCACGTAGCAATAGGTATGTCACTGCGAAGGCTATTTCTGCATCATTCTATGCAAAAGCAAGAGGAATGAGTACTCCATAGATCATAAGACAGATTCTTGTGTCACTGGTGGTTACAAATTACAAATGTTACAGAGAATAGAGAAAACAGCAGTAGCTTTTTTGTTCTCTGTGAAGAGTAGTGCTAAATACATCTTTAGGCATAATAAAGTCTTCTCATCTCTAGGCCCAGGAAATTCCTCTGGAAAATTGAAGTTATTATTTGGCTCATGTCTAGCCTTGAAAATACTTCAGTGGCCTCAGTGCAACCTCAAATGTACTTCTAAGAGGCTAATGAGTATATTTCATTGCATTATCAAAAAACCATCTTCCCTCATGCTCTGTGATACTAGATCAGATTTTTAAGAGGTTTAAAAAAGCCCAAATGAGAATGGGAAATGAACTCATTTTGTGAATTGTCATTCCACAATAGAGCAGGAGTAACAAGTGCAGAAGAAGCTTCCACTTCTGCTGCTGAATTATCTGCCAGTGGTGGATGAATAAATATTTCGAATGTACCTGCAGAAGGGAGAATCTGGATGAAGTCATAAACAGGAAATACCTCTTGGTCTCCTTGTTGCACTTAGAGCACTTCTAATTTTAGTTGCTTTTTTTCTTTTTGTTATTGTTGCAACTTAACTCAGAAGGTCAAGAAATAGAATGCCGGCATTCTTAAATTTCTATCTAGATAATCTTATTTTTAATGTATGTGGGATGAGACTATCCTGGCACTAATCAGATCAAAGAGAGGTGACTACACATTTGATACTTTGGACAAAGTAATCTGTCTTACTTTAGAACTATTAAGGTTGCAAAATGTAGTACAGAAGCAATATAGAAACAGGAAGATCATTTTTTATTTCATCCATAGTATGTTGATTCGATGAAAATGAAGATATTGTAAGATCAGCTTGAAATGGATTCTAAATACATCTGTAATAAAGCTATGATTAAATAGTATGCCATTAAATAGCACCGTTCCCTGTGATAGGAGACCTATTACCTGTAGTTTGCTTGGGAAATATGATTTAGTCTGGTTTGCCCTCATTTGTAAGGATGTTCTAGTAACGTCTGAACTGAAATGAGTTGTGAACACACAAAGCCAAACAAGTTTAACAGATGGTATGATGATGACCTCACATTGTTGTCTAGACAGACTAATTAAATGACTGCATAACAGAAAAAAACCTCCAAAATTGGGTAAAATACAGGTTTTGATGAAGATAAAATATGAAGCTATGTGACGCATAGAAAATTTAGAAAGCATATTGAAACATGTTCCATGGAGTGACAGTTTTCATTGAGATGAGATGAGGCCACTTTGGTGGCTGTACCTGCTGGCTAAAATAGTGTTTGAGTAGATTTTCAGGCTTAGTATCTATATGAAAGTCTGCTCCTTAGACCAGGTACTCTGTAAACCCAAGAAAGACAACCCAAATGTACATATTGACTTTAAACCAGATCTGTATCTAAGTGCTCCTTTGCAGGGATATTTTCCAAATCTGCTTTTCCCCTGTATAATGCCATCAGAGGCAGAAATAACTGCCATGGGAAGCCAGTAGTTTATCAGTGATTGAAGTTTTCCTTAACGATTTTAACCATTAAAAAAAAAATCATCTGGTTCTGAACTGAGATTTTCTTATTTTGTGTATCTAATTCAATTAATTTTAAAGTGAGAAGAGAGCGATATGATTATTTTTTATTCTGTTGCCTTGGTCAGTGTTAGAAGCACCAGAAACAACTTACAGAAAGGCAAAGTTAGTGAGCAGGCAACAAGATGCAGGAAATGCAGCAAGGGCCACAGCCGTGGTTGATTATAGTTTCTTCTTGTGAATTTCATCACCACAAATATGCGACTAAGTATATTTGCACCGATTTGAAGGAGTTTTGAGTCACAGTATCTTATTTTGAAGAGGCAGTGACTTAAAGAATTTCTGTGCAATTTTTTTAGTTTCAGAATGTAAACAGTTAGCAGGATGAGGACTAAGTCTTAGTAGCTCAGAGGAGCCCAATTACACGGTGAGGCCAAATATGAAGAGTCTAATTCTAGCAGAGTTAACATTTTGAACATCTGTAAAGTCTAACATAAATTGAATATTAAGTAATAGCAGCTTCATTTGTTATAGATTATGGCATATTGCTATTTATTTCAATGCAACTTCTTTTCCACAGGCTTCAAAAATACTGTTTTTAGAATAGTTTTTAAGGGTTATGCTAGTTCTATGGAACTGATTTTCTTATCCTTCCTGACAACCTGGGACTTAGATCCTTGTGTGCAAAGCTCACACAATGCAGGAAAAAAAAAAAAAATCAAATCAAACCAATGAACTTGAAATGATCCATGTATTTCCCAACATACTTTTTATTCATTTAAAGTTCTAATTTTAGGCTGTATTCAAAAGCTTTTCAGGACAGAAAACAAATGTTGAAAACAGTAAGAAAAAAAGTTTCTTATTTCTCAGAGAATTAAAGCATGAGTAGACAAGTTATTGAGCTGTTATTACTGCAAAGCTGAACGTTGCCTGGTTAATGTCTCAGACAGAGGTAATTTTGGGGAAAAAAAAAAACCAAAAAACTTACAGGCTTTGGAATGAGGAATTTTTTTCTATTTCTGATATTAAGAAATTGGCAACTGCTTAAATAAGCTCAGTAGTATGGTATGACAGCCCAAGTACTGGGGAAAGACTCTTTGGAAAGATTCACTGCCAAAATCCTCCAGTGCACATCTGTATCATTAAAGCAGCCTTTGCAAAGGCACATCAGGTTGTTCTTTGACATGAAAACAGGACAGATGAGCAGCACACTAGGACTTGCGCTTTACTGGTAGGTCTAAGTTTTGAGAAAGACACCTCCAAAGTCTCATTAAATACCACTCCTTGGAAAGATGTGATTACAAACACAGTATAATTTATTTTGCTAGTGTGCTTCACCACAGGGCTGTGATCACCAGCTGTCTGGTGTTTGGGGTGTGAATACATACCTAGAGCTAGAGGTTTAACAAAAACATCAGAGCTAGATTGTGCCTTGAGGCACAATTGATTCTACTTGATTCTACTGTCCTTCCTGTTACATCTTGTGATGTTTTCTGTACTCACATATTCATCTCATAAGACATCCATGTGAGCAGCTCTGTGGTTTTGTTTTCATGTTTAAAACAAGTCGCTGTAATCAGCTTTTCTGTAACCTTAACTGTAGTTGTTATGACCATATTAAAGTATTACTTTCCAGGCTCAGCCTTGATTTAGCTCCATGATTAGAGGCTTAAACTCCAGTGTGGGGAAAGTCTATAACAAAATTGAAGCTCTCTTTAATTTCCTGTGATTCAGCATGCTTGACAGCCACCCAGCCTTTCTTCCCATGCTATTACGTTTGGGACTTGCCCTCTGATTGCCAGTGGATTGCTGCTACTTCTCCAGCTAGTTGTTCTAGATTGCATCAGTGATAGATAACCGCTTGTCCAGTGCTGGCTTGGAGGCAAAGATATGCCAACTGAGTATGCAGTTGTTGTTAAACAGACCCAAACCTCACCAAAAGCACACTTATTTCAAGATGAAAGTGATTTTTCAGTGATGTGAACATGCTTCGGATTAATCCCTGAGATGCTTTCCTTATTTAAAATGATAATGGGAAATATTAAGGATAGGGATGTAAGGCCAGGACGGAATCTTTTCAAGGGATAATTTTTTTTATGGCTACTAATAGTACTACATTGCTTCTTAAATAAAGATACAGAAACGAATGTTTCATTCCTTATATGGGTATGTCTGCATTGACTTTTAGTACAAGAATACAGCCTGTATATTTAGAAAATAATGTAAACAATGTTACAGGAGCAGTCTTTTAAGTTTGTTTCCAGAGCGCATTTATTTGAGAGTCCCTTAGTGTAGAAGCCTGTTAATGGTATTTCCTAAATTAAAAAGCCATCGTGAATGGCCTCTCATTCTTCTGCTCCAAAAATAAGTACAAAATGAGCCAGCAGCGTTGCAGTCAGAAAGCCTAGGAATGTAATTCTGAAGTAGCTCCAGCTGTGAAATCTAGGAAATCAGCCAGGCTGGTTTCAGCTCCCCTTAAACAAGGAACTTCCACCTACCAATAAAAGGAATGGGCACTTTGTTTATCTTTCCACAGGGTACTGATATACATCTTAAATGTGTCTAATTGAATCAGTCAATCAGCTGTCAAGATGAGTCCCTTAGTAGTAGCATTGAAACAGTGATAACCCACCAGCAGATAATGAAGTTCTCTGAACGATTCTGAGTGACACTTGAATACAAACATCTGACAGACATTTTCAAATTAGATAATACCTTGGAACAGGTGGCTGGCACATCTCTCTGCAGTTCAGAAAGCGGTAGTGCCTGCTATTCACCAGGCACTGAAGAGGAAATTGCTCTCCCACAATGTATTTTTTCAGTCATAGTTCGTAACAGTAGTGCGAAGCTTGTTGATTGCTTCTGAGAGATTACTTTTTTGCTTGGATTTGGAGAGTGTGGGTTTCTTTTTGCCTCTTACTTTAGGGGTTATGGTAGGAAAGATTTCAGTCATAAGATAGTTATTTCTTGCTAGATCTGGACAATGTGTGATTGGATTCAAAAGCTAAATTAGAAATGAGAAAAAAAACCCAGCTTAAGTGAAATATGTCTTCTCACATTTAAAAAAAAAAAAAAATCTGTCTTAATGGTAAAGAATTTTCTTTACAGTTATTTTGTCCTCTAAAATTTTTTTAAATGAGGACTTATTTTCCAAGGAAAAACTGAATGTTTTTAGTTGAACTTTCCAAAATTAGCTCTAATTACTGTTGATTGTATAGACACGCACATATATAAACACCCTTAAAGCTATTTTACAGATTCACTGATAATTTCACTGATAATAATAATTTCTCTGAAAATGTTGATGAGAATTTAGCATTTACATAAAATGCTTCTCTTTTTTTTTTTTTCTTGTAATGCCATTTGCTTACTCATCTACCATAATTGCAGGTACATCTTGCAGTGGGCATCTGATTCCTCTTTTCTGTCTAAAGAAAGTTAGGAAATGGCATGTTTTCTTGGTAGTTCCTTGCATCATACTAAAAAATTTTCCTGGTACATAACAGATCTGGTTGGACTCAATGATCTCTGAAGGTCCCTTCCAACCCCTACAATTCTGTGATTCTGTGATCTAAATTTTTTGTTTTGTTTTGTTTTGTTTTGTTTTGTTGTGTATAATGTATACCTAAATTGTACCTTCTGTTTTTATCTCCACCTTTCATTTTTGTGTTATTTTCCATAATTATTGCTCACATAACTCAGCCTTACTTACTAAAGAAGCTAACTGAATTTTTGAACCTGAATTCACTTCATACTTTTCTCCTGCTTTTGTGACATTATTAGTTGATGGTTAGTTGGTTGTTTTTTTTGTTTGTTTGTTTGTTTGGTTTTTTTAATATTCTAAGTCTAGGAAATGTTAAGGACATACATGTTCTATACTGACAGAATTTCAAAACATTGCCTTATTTATTTGAAATTGTAAGTAACTCAGGGAAACAATTTACTCATCTATGAGATTGTACTTTTTCCTTTTTCACTTTATGACATAAGTGCTAGTTCAATTTAAAAAAACTAAGCAGTTATAAAGTTTCTAGTTTGCTTCCAGCCTACATTGGCTTGGCTTTAAATTATAATCTAAACATAATCTCTGCATACATGTGTCTGTTTTTTAGATGGTCTGGGAAATATGAAGGTTAAAATTAAGATACTTTTTAAGGAGTGCCTGTCAAAGGTTATGAGGTTATCTTATAACTCAAAAATACTTTTTTTAAGTGTGCATAAGCATATATGTCTTCTGGGTAGGCATTTTAACAGAACGATTTCCTAGTCGTGCTATGAAACAACATAGATGTTCTTTATTCTTTTTTAAATGCACGTAACTTTGTGAGCAGGACTTATTTCAAATCAGTCTCATAGCTTTCTTGATTATTATTAAGATAAGAGATTTACAGAAGCACTTTGGGTTTTGTATAAAAACTGCTTGGCCAAACAGAATCTAATGCTTCTGAATAAGAAATTGTGCTGTGAAGTCTGGAATTAAAGATGTCAGTTATCCTTCCACTGCGTGTCTCTTAGTTGACTGACTTCCACTTTTAAAAAGACACAATTTCAAACTGAGGCTTTTCTTATGACTGATAACATTCATCACGTTTTCCTCCTGTGTGACTTGTGCAGGATTTTCCAATGGCTTGTAAGGAGCAATCTCTTACCTTTCCCTTGGCTGACTTTACCAGGTCTCTCTTCCTCCTCTGCTTGTTTTTACAAAACTCGTTAGAACATAATTATTGCTGGAAAGTCTTAGGCAGTGTCAAATCTGGTTGAACCAGTTGGCCAGTTTTCAAAAGTCTCCTCAGAGTAGGAGATACTCAGAAACATGCAGGCAGTGTGACAGCGTGTGCTTTGTTGCTTTGGAAATTGGTGAAATAGACAATAGTCATGAACTTTATTTGCTGAATTCCTGTAAATTCAATTAAACCATGTCATCAGCACTCCAGTTATCAAGCCAAAAAATGCACTGAGGGATTTTTCTGCTCAAAAAGCATTCAGTGGGATGGCTCTTATTAAGACCCCCTGCCTCCTTGTCACGCTAACATCTGCTTACTATGCTTGAGAAACCTGGTATGTTCTGAAACCAGTGTTCACAGAATTCTACAATGGCATCTTTCTTCACATCCCTGCTGCTTTTTTTTTTTTTTTTTTTTTTTTTTTTTTTTTCATGAGTTTGCCAGTGTGGCAAGTGGCTGTGAGGGTTTGGATGCCTCAGAAATGGGACTTGTAAGGTGAGGGAAATCACAAAATCACAAGCATTTTCTAGTCAGGTTTTTTATTATTATTATTTTTTTTTTTTTTTTAGCAGCTTAAGGGAGTAGGAGGCTCTGTAGACTTGGAACTCAAGAGATTCTTCCAGTGAAGAATCTCCAATGTGCTTTGGAGCTGTGATGTAAAGTAATGTTAGCTTGCAGAAATCATTGGTAACATGCTGGCATGCCAGTAGCTCTCAATGCAGGTTTCAGTGCTGTTGCATCAACCTTCATTTACCGTTTGTGGTTCTGTGGCCAGAATATTAGTCAGGGTATTAATTCACAGGATTTCTGAGAAACAACACGCTGGGTGGGCTGTAGGAGGAACTAGTTACTAACTGGATTTACCATTCTGCAGACAAACCTGTCCCTAAAGGGCCCAGCTCTTAGTCAGCAAGTGGCAAATGAAGTACTGATTTATGAAAATTAATACATTAGATAGGCATGATGTATATTATCAAACAGAATTGCCCCTCCCTGGAGCTTTGCACAACAGACACGTTTGGGAATTAGAGAGGTCAGCCCTGCTGTGAGGCAGAAGTGACAACCGTGAAAGCTGAGGACTTGAGTGTTGAGTACTGGCACTTAGCTCGTAGTGTCAGTACTCAGAAATCATAATAGCTTTCTAACTAAAGTTTGCTTGCAACAAAGTATTTTTTTAATGCACTTGCAAATTTTAAAAATAAAACTCTTATTAGGGCCTGTACTAATGGTCCGCTTTTTTCTTTCTTTCAGACCTATAAAATATGCCATTCTACAGTATGCTTACTGAAGAAAGGCTTTTTCTTTATAATTTGGCTCAAGTGACAGCTGAAAACAAAGGAATGGGAGAATGGGGAAGGCTCAGTGGTGACAATAGCAGGAGAAACCAAGAGTAAACCATCCGGATTACAGCACTGCTGTTCACCATTTCAGCTCCATTTCAACTTGAAGAAGAAGAAGCAAAACACAGAACAGGCAGTAACTTACCCAACCACTGGGGCTGCAGTTTTAGAAATGAAAAGAAATGCTGAACATATATGTCATCATATACAATAGCAAAGACAAACACAATGATGTTTCAGGCTTTCTCTGTGGTGCTGTTGGCACGCAGCAGAGTAATTACCAAGTTATCCAGCATGATTTGAATGGAACTGAGTGAAACTTAATTAGCTCCTGTCTTTCAAGCATTTCTTCATCCACAACACTTGTAATCTTTGGGGTCCTGCTGTGCAACTGTAATGTTCTACAGAAAAAGCAAGCTGCTAGGGGAATCCCATTCCAAAATCTGGTCTAGTTTACCATCACATATTGTAATTCTTGTACTAGTGGTGGTCTGTGAGTGAATGCTGAAACAAACCTTACCTCAGTGCAGTTTGGGCAACCAAGTTTACAGAATCTTCTTTTTCGTGGAAACCATTTCCTTTTTGTCTGTTTTCGTGGGTTTCATGAGTTCATATACCACAATACATTCCTTTTCCCCAAGATTTTGAGCAGCCGAGGTCCTTCCAGAATACACTCCACTGCCAAAATGCTCAGTGCAAACCACTTGCTTATTCACTGTTGTTTTACCTCCACAGTCTGAATCTCTGGGATGCTCTTCCTGGATTTCAATGCAGTTTTAGCTATGGTGAAATCCCAAGCTACTTCACCTTCCCAGATTTCTTGCTCAAATTCCAGATGTACTTATCTTGAATTCCTCTAATCTTGTTAGTCACTGTTTCTGTAAATAGTTCTGTTATTTCTTTCATATCAATTCACCTAGAGTACAGTTCAGTCTTTCCTCACTAGAAACCAGTCCATCCTGATAATGTTGTCCCTTCTAGCCAGCATAGTTAGCCTAAATAACTTGCATATCTTATCCTAGGTAGAATAAGACTTCTTTTTTTTTTTTTTTTTTTTTTTTTTTTTTTTTTTTTTTTTTCTCCTTATAAAGATATCTTTGGTGCACTTACATTTATGTTTATGCTCTGTAATCCCACCTTCCTGAAGCACAGGGGAATTCAAAACAGGAGAGTATGTTCCTGCTGCAGCCTCATTTAGGCACCTTGTGCAAAGGCCTTTCACTTTCCTGGGCACAGGTTGGAGCTGAGCTCTATTATTATGTTGTTCCTGAGCTCTGCCTTTGAACTGCCTCCTACGTGCTGGCAGGCTCCTGAAACAGTGCACAGAATGGTCTTTGCCCAGTGTTCAAACTGCAGAACAACCCTGTATTTACTTTGTTTTGTACAATGAGGTTTTCTTTGTGTTCTCTTACAGCACTGTGCATTGGAAATGGTGCAGAAGCCTTGCAGCTTCAGCCCAGCCTGGGAGCCCCAGGAAGAACAGTTTCAGGAGATGTGGGAGGAAGGTCACTGCTACTTTGTTCTAGGTAAGAACTACATATTCTCAACATGTGAAACATTTGTCACTCTTGGATTGAAACTACTTATTGTAAAACGTTACTTAAAGCAGTGCTTCAGGATGTACCTTAGGCTGCTAGAGGCAGGTCTTGGTGAACACTGCTGTCCCAACACTTGAAAACACGGAAGAAAGTCTGAAGAATTTCATAGCCCCTTTGTTTCAGAAAAATGAAGTGCTAGAAAAAGCCAGTGTGGATGTCTGTAAGAATGTCTGAATTTCACCGCTGGTCTGGTAACTACAAGATGAAATGCACTTTGGCTCTTCTCAAGTTTTTGTTCCTCTGGAAACTCAGTTATTTGAATTTGGAATGAAAAACCATCACATTTTGGACGTTCCCACAGGGCAAAAATACAGAATCTGCCTGCAGTTCTTTTTAATACTTTTTAATACAGGCATTCTGTTGGTTTCTTTGGGCGCTCTCTTGATCGTTGTGCGATTTGTACATACTACGTGGAAGCAACTTCTGGCCAGTAACCCGATCCGCGCACCTCGCGGGATGGCTCACAGCCCGTGCCGCAATTTGGACCAACGCAGTTGTGCACGCGCAGTCCCGCTGGCAAGGCGCTCCGCGGCTCCCCGGAGGCCCCGCAGAGCCGTGCCCGACACGCCGCTGCCCGCCGGGCTCTCACTTGGTACCGGCGGGGAGAATTTCCGCGCGGCGCCACGTGCTCGTCAGGGGGTTTTCTGCTAAAACGGCGTGGATTTGAAAAAGGGAGAAAAGTCTGCGGATGCGGCATTCCCTTTACTTCCGGCTATCCGCGCCGGGACGCCCTCAGCCGGGAGCGGCATCAACACCGCGGCCGCCGCGCCGGGCTTCGAAAATCCCGCGCGGCCCTTCCCCGGGGGCGGCCCGGACGGCGCCTCGGCCGCGTTCTTCGGTGAGGGTGCGGTGGGCCAGGCCCGGGCCGCTCCCCGCCGCCACTCGCCTCGACGCCTTCGCGGGCCCCGGGCCGCCCCGCCCCGCGCTAACGGCCGCCGGTCCCGCCGACATGGTATCACCCGCAACTCGCGCGGCGTGGTAGATCCCGGGCTGCCCTCGCCCCCCCCAGCCCCTCTCTTCCCTCGCGCCGAGAGGAACGAGGGCGCGCCCGCCGCTCCCTCTCTTTGTGTGCGAGCGGAGCGAGGCGGCGCGCGGGCGGGCCCGAGCCGAGCCGAGGAGGGCGTTGAGCGGCGTGAGAGGCGGCGCGGGGCGGGCGGGCGGTTTGGAGCGGGGCCGCGGGGGCGGGAGGAAGGCGGCGTGGGGAGCGCGGGGCGGCGGGTAACGATGGCGCGGTGCGCGCGGCCGCCGGGCGGCCGGGAGCGCTGAAGGGAAGGAGCCGGCTGGACCCCCGCCCCCAGGTAGGCCGGCTCGGAAAGTTTGGGGCGAGGTGCCGGGGCGGCCCCCGAGGTGCGGAGGCGCTGGGGAGCCCCGACTCGCCGCCGAAACTCGCGGCTCCCTCGCTTCCGGGCGGCCCGCGGGCACCCGGGTTCCTTCGCCTCGCCTCGGCCCGGCCTCCTCGGGCTGCAGGAAGGGCCGGCGGCCTCACCCCTCCTCCCCGTGCTGCGGCCCCGCGGCCCTGGCAGCCGGCGCCGGGCGGAGGGATGCCGGGCGGGGGACGGCCGCTGCCCCGCGGAGCCCTCGGGGCTAATGCCCGGGCGGCCGCCGCCAGCAGTAGCCGCGCGTCCCGGCGGACACAATGGGCTTTATCTGGGCTCGCGCCGCTCTCCCGCCCGGGAACGCGAGTTCGGGATTCGTGTCGCACGCTGGCGAGGTCCCGAGTTAATTAAAACTCTGCGTCCCCTTGCAGATGGCCTTCTGGATATTGTGATCCGCAGCGGAGATAACATCCGATGTGGCCGTACAGGCGCTGTGATTTCTTTCTCTCCGTGTATGCACCGGCGCAGCCCGTCTGAATGTGAGCGTGGAGGCCGGCTGAGGGGGAAAAGGCAGCTCTTCTGCAGGATCCGCTCTGCGCGGCGTCGGAGGGTGGCAGCTTGGTGCCTGTGAATTTTCCTTTCCGCTCCTCAGGAGCTGAGGGAGCTGCTCTCTGACGATGATGAAAACTGAGGGCAAAGGGGAAAGAACTTTAAGAAGTGCTTCTCCACACCGAAATGCCTACAAATCTGACTTTCACGCTATCAAATGCTCTTTTGATGGAGTGAACAGTCCCGAAAACGTTTCCAACAAAACGGGTTTGCAGCAGAAGCTGAGCACCTCTTCTAATGGAGGGGGAAATGACCCACACAGTCGAGGTAGAGCTGCCACTTATGGCAATAGAGTTCACAAGATCAAAAGTATGTTTCTGCAAATGGGAGGCTCTGCTTCCACACCCTCTTGTGAAAGTAGTCCACCTGCTGAGACCAAATTAATCAGTCGGGCCACAGCAGCAGAACATGGGCCTTCTCCAGGAAGCACATCTTTCCTCATTATCCAAAAGAACAATCTTCTTAATACAAATACTGGCCCCAGCAGCAGTCCTGTGGATTCGTCGTCTGTGACTTCTACTGCTGATAAGATCATACGTAGCAACGATGAGGCAGACTTGGACAAAGTTGCCCTGGCAGAAAAGTTTTCGGAGACCAGGAAGCTGTTCGAGAGAAATATAAAACAACGAAGTTCTGTGGACAGATATTCTCCCAGCAAATGTGAAAGAAGTGAAGATAAGAGGAGACATGGTTCAGCTTCTGATAGTAGCAGTGTGGTAGACCACTTCAATTTTAATACAGATGTGAGTCCTTCAGTCGCACTGGATAAGGTTGAAAATCATGGTAGTGAGCTGAAGCAGCAGCATCCCAATAATGGTTCCAAAACCTCCATCTTGAATGCTGGGCCCATTTCTAGGAGGCTGGAAAGCTTTCTAGGTGACAGTGATACTGAAGATTCCAAAGAAATTTCCAAAAGTGATGACCTGAATCAGGGCCCTTTGAAAAGCCACTGCAGTTCGGATTCATCTACTACTGCTGAAAGAAGTCCAGAGAAGATTGCCTCCACCAAAGTGCCTGTGATAGACAGAGGTGGGCAGTGTGAAGTATTTGAAAAAGACAAGAGAGAGAAAGCCATGCTGGAGAGAAGCCTACAGGATATGAGCAGTATATCCTGTCAGGAGGCAAAGTGGAGAACAGAGACTATTCTTTCCCAGGTTTCCCCTGTTGAGGAGACTTGTGTGGAGCTGTCTGTGCAAGATGAAACCTCAGGGCATGGAAAAGAGGGTTTGGATAAAGGTCATGTTGTTAATGAGGATCAACCACTCAAATATCAAATGCAAGAAGGGAAAAGGAGCAGCTATTCCTTGGATTTAGTAGAAGAGTTTACAGAAAGAAATGGAACCAGTCAGGAAGAAGTGAGAGATGGGATGTCTGTTAAAGATGGTCCAGTTCAGGATGTTCTACAGCAAGAGGGGGATACTGGAGAAGAGGAGCAAGTAGTAGAAAAGCAGAGAGATGGCTTCTGTGCTTTTGGAATAGAAAATGCAGCTTTTGATGATTATAGGGATACAGAGAGCCAGGACCTTGAAGGCAACGAAATTTTGGAGGAAGAGGAGGAATATATGTATGACAGTGAGTACGAGGAGTTTCCTGGACTTTCTGAAGAGGAAGATCCTGTGCCAGACCGAAAAGTCAAGTTCTCTACAGCTCCTATTAAGGTATGTACATTTGAATTTTCTTTGTAGGTTTATTTCGTTTTTCTGTTTTGCAATTCAAAATACCCAGGAAATGTATTTTGGAAGTGTTTTGTGTTTCATTTTGTTTTCAAACCTGTAAAAGCCCTTTCAGTAGTGTTAACTACGTGGCTTTAACTCTAAACTGCTTGGTTTTCTGAAAAAGAGAGAAGTGGAAGTTGTCACAAGTGATTTCTAAATCACAGCAGCTTCATGAGGTAGCATAGCAAAGCACATGAGATTTCACTTGCTTAATACCTTTAGGAACACTAACTTTTAGAAAGAAGTTCAGACACATGGCCCTTAGTGCTTGATTTCATTTGTTTAAAATTGTGGTGTTGCACTGGAAAGGACTGTTTCAGTTTTACTTTTTGTACAGATTTTTTTAAAATAATCTTCAGATACAATTTCAAATATTGTTTGACTTTGGTGTGGGAAAATATCGAATTACTTGTTCCCATTATTTAAGATTATAGACTTTTTTGCAGTATTACCCATTATAGAATATTTATTAAAATACAAGTAATGTCTATAATATTTATATTGGCAGGGTGAATGTTCTCTAGGAGTATTAGTGTGATGAACATGTTTGAGTCACTAAGTTGTGGAAGACAGAGTTAATAATATAATGACTTAATAATGAGAAGCACTACGAGTTAGAGTGCTAACAAATTGAGAAGATGTAGGTTTCTGTTCTTCAGTCACCAAAAACACCCACAGAATGAATGAAGTCATTCTGTAGTGCAAATCCTGTGTACCTGTAGTCCTGTTGCTGACTGTGGTTATTCTCATCCCACCTGAAATTTGAGAGGACTGGCAGATGAGGAACAAGATGGAGTGGGAAACTGTCCAGGCTTTCTCAACTGTATTTTTTCATTCATGTAATAGTAGAAGAAAAAACATCATCTTCAATAAAGCAGTTTTTATGCTTTCTCTGTGCTGTTGAGAATGATGTAAAAAATCCAACTCCTGTACTTCTTGCAGCATGAAGCTCCCAGTTTGATAAGGATAGGCCAGTGCTGTCCCGGAAGATGTTTGTGTATGGCAAAATCCACATTTTGTTACTTGTGGTTTCTTATAGTCCTTCTGTAGGCAGGATGGCTTTATATGGCTTTCTTGTGGCTGATGCTGTCTCAGCAGTGACCTGGAGCTCTGAAGGGGGGGGGGCAGTGCTGCTTCTGGGAGCTGCATAAGGAATGGGGTGAAGGCTGCTGGAAAGCCAGAGGGCACCAATCCATTCTCTGTGTGTTTCTGTGCATCAGTGTCTGAGAGGAGCGCAGCAAGTCATCTGCTAGAAGTACTCTTTGGTTTGCTGGTGCATGCTGTCCTGCTGTAGGCTGGGTCTGTTGTTGCTGAAGTCCTAGAAGCAGTGATTGCAACATGCTTTTCCTGCATTCTCTGTTACGTCAGTGTCAGGTTTAGTTCAAAGCATTAATAGGAATCTCTGCCAGCTGTGATGGGAGCTCTCCTGTAGACAAATCTCATGTTTTGGTAACCAGTGCCCTTTGACTGTAGCTGCTTCTCTGAAAGCCTCCAGAGCCAGCCTCTGCCAGGTTATCAATTGCACAGACAAAAGATGGATTTAGTAGCAACTGTTAGTATTTTTGTGTTAAGATAACATGGTTATTGCCATGATGCCTGACTTCAGGATTGACAGAATAAATGGTACTTAGTAGCAGTATGAGCAGTGAAATTTCTCTTCAGATCTCTTTTCATACAATAGGTTTCCTGTTTGGCTTTATGGATAGATTTTAGTGCATCTCAAGTTGAAAGAGAAAAATCCCAAGTGGTAAAAAAAAAAAAAAAAAAAGATGATTTCTGGCCCCCAGCCACAGCTCCAAGCAGTGCCATAGTGAGAACTGTATCCAGCTAACTTCCTTCGGCTTTATTTAGACAAGTAAGCATGACTGAAATGTGAGTGCCGTTCCAGCCATCCGCAGCCCTGGAAGAGAAGGCTGTGTTTCTCCCCTTCCTAGACCCTCCTGCATGGGGCCAGGCTGGAGTTGGCTTTTTGGCTGTTTTCCTTCCGTGCTGTGGTCTGGCCCATCCTGCTGCTCTTCCCAGTGTAGCTATGTAGCAGCTATAAAGCAGCCAGCTCTGTGTTTTACAGCTGCTGTGCAGCAGGCATTTGAGGAGGAAAATTCAAAACATTCAGAAGATGTTTGGGGACGAAAAAGTGTTTTAAAATGTTTGAGTCTCTGCAATGATGGATTTGTGACCATTGCATGTGATAGTCTCAACACAAACGTGGGATATGGTGTAGGTAATGGAGAGAGCTCGAGTAATATCTGTATTGAGAAGTTTCTTCTCAGCTGTGAAATTGACAGGGCTTTTGAGTATAAAAAAGAGACGGGAGCTCCCAGGGGATGTGGATTGAAGCTAATACTGTTAGCCCTGCGTCTGACCCGTGTTGGAGCTCTGCAATTGTTGACAGCTGTAGTGGGGCTTAAGAACACGTAATTTTGAACTGATAATTTCAGGAACGATGGAACACTTATATAAATACTATGTTATTTGAAGTCGCTCTGTGCCTGTGAAAATGAGTGGCGAAGAGACTTTTAAAATGAAAGCTTCAGTTCTGTAGAAGCTGATGATAAATGTGGGGGAAGGTTTCTTACTTGTCATAGGTGACATGAGTGCTGCTGTGTGATCTCTGCAGCCCTTAAGGAGCACTGTGGCTCGGTGGTTTGTTTTTCCTGCAGTTGTGATGAGAGTGATGCTGTGCAGTTACTAGCAGAACTACACTGCCAGATTGGGTTTGTGTTGTGGGACATGGGCTATTTTTAGCCCCTCGTTGCCTCATCTGAAGCCAATAAGGAATGTAAAGTACACTCAGCTGTCCAAGATATCCACAAGCATATTGTATTTGTCCTAAAGTTTTCTGAATAAACCACACAAGTGATCAGCAATACGAACAGTGCAAATAACGTCAGGTAACTGTGCTGTTATCCCTTTATACTTCAGTATGCTTTTGTAATGTAGAGATTAAACTCGCTCTCAATTACATGATCACCTTGAAAGGCTTTAATTAACACAGATGTAATGACAGAGTGTAGTTTGATGTTTGTAATCCTGAAACTTTCCGTTGGTAAAACAAACATTCGTTTCCAAATTGGCTTCTTCAGCTGTCTTTAGCTCTGACTGTATCAAACTTTGTCCTCAAAACCTTGAATAGCACTGTGACTAAGTTCTGTAATGATTTATGATCCTTAGAAGTTCTGTAGCTTTGATAACCCAAAAAGATAATACAGATTCACTTCTGTAGGTCTGTTTGATTTGCAGTGTTAACCAGTTTAAGTTGCGTGGTGGTGTTTGTCCCCAGCTCTGTGAATAATACTTTACTTCAAGATTAAGTGAAGAACATGGCTTAAAGTAAATTAAAAACAAAACCGACCTTCATAAAGGCTTTTATATTTTGCTACGGTTGAGCAAAACATTATTTTTTTTTTTTCTTGCATGAAGAAATTAAAAGCAGTCTCGTACTTTGTGTGTGGGTCTAACCAGCCAAGTATCAGCTGCTCTTGAGGGAATCTGCAAATCCTTCATAATATTGCCATTTGTCTCACACATCAAAATAGAGCTGTTCTGTGTTTAGCTGGGATACAAATAGCAGTCTTGTTCAGCCTGGCACACTGTCTGTTCTCTTTACTACAGAACTGCTTACTGTGGAAGTTAATGAAGCAGTAAATGAAGATAGGCTTCAGCTAGATTTAATGTGTAACAGCCCATCTATAAATGCTACCATTTTTAGGAGATGTACAATTTTTCTACATCAGTTTGTGCTCTCCCAATCATTGTTTTAACAAAATGTTGTGTAGTGCTTCAGTGTCATACATCCCTTGATTTTTGAACTGTACCTTCTATGCTTCTGGATTGTATACATAGAAAAGAATGCAAAATCCATTAACTGGTGGAAAATGCCCAGACCCTGGATAGTCTTCAGTTGTCGTTGTAATTAGAGAATAATTGATGATTGCATGAATGGTCGACTGTTTGTCAGCCACTGAAGCACTTCAGTAAGATGCTTGTGTGGCATTAAGAGATTGGTATATTACGTGGAAGTAGATTGATTTAGGAAAATAGAAATTGAACTTGAGAGTAGACGAACAGAATTGTCTGGCATGTGGGAAGTCAGCTACTTTTTCTTGGCAGTGGCAGTGTATTCCCATCAGGGATTTGTTAAATATCTTTTTAATGATGAAACAATTTAAAGATTTTAAGTGTTTTGAAGCTCTGTTTATTGCTTGCATCAATGTTCCAGCACTTATATCTGAACAATCTTGTCCTACAACTTTACTTCGTATTTTTATCTCAAACTTACTGTACTCTCCACAGTAACGTTCAATCAATTTCCACAAAAAATACTCCTGGCTTTGAGCATGGTTTGGTTGTGTTTTACTTGCATCTGGAAGTGCCGCATTTTCTTCTGACAGACTTAGCAGTATAAGAGGTTAAAAAACCAAAGGCATGGATGTGAACTGGAGGAAGAAGTTACCTGTGAAAATATGGTGGTTTTTTTTTATTCTTTGTTTTTTGTTGGGTTTTGGGGGGTGGGTTTTAAACTTTTATTGAAATTTCAGTCATCTTGGAAGTCAGAAAATATTTCTGAAGCATAAATCCATTCAATTCTGCATATAGATTCATCTGGTTTAAAAAAATTCTACATCCAGTATTAAGCATTTGTGGTCCTTATTGAGACCTTTTGTTTCTATTTCAGCTTTCTGTAAAGAAGTATGCCTTTCTTTGGCGCTTTTTTGTTTTGTTTTGTTTTAATATCAGAAGTGTTCTTCTATTTAGATTTCAGGAAATACTTGATATGGGTGTTTTACAATGGTGGATTTGGCATTTCAGGAGTCTTTGGGAAAGAGGCTGGTGCCGAGGTATGGGACTGTACGTAAAAATCCAAATCTGAGCAGAAAAAGGAAACAAATTCTTTTTCTATCGTGCCTCATTGCTGAAGCAGCCTGTCTCTTTCTATTTATATCTCAGTGTATTTTTGACCAAATTATTCTCTGAATGCAGTTAAATGGCACGCTAGCTCTCCAGTTGGATGTAGCAGACAAATAAGAGGATGTGAGGTTATGAGTGTCATCACCAGTCCGTCCTCACTGTTTTTTTCAATCCTTTCACCTTTTAACTTTCTAGCAGTTTCACCTGAATTTGACGGAAGAGAGAGAGAGATCTTTAAAAGTATTTTTTAATTATTGCCTGATCTTGAGAAAATTGGCACCTCCAAAGATCGTTGCGGATGTCCTCAATGGTGGCAGGGCTGCAGCTTTATTTGCCATTCTTTGTGCGTTTGGTAGCTAGCAGTGCAGTGCATGCTGTGTCTTGCTGGGAGGGCAGCGATGGGGAAGAGAAGGGAGGGACAGCTAAGGTGGAGTCACTTGTGGGTTTCACTGGAGATGTAGTCCGGCCAAACGTGAGGCGGTGATACAGGAGGATGCAGGAATCGCAGGGGAGGTAAGGTGATTATGCAGAGTGTGGGCAGATAGGCAGACTTGTAGGAGACAAGTTCATTAGCTCAACAGTTAAGCTGCTGAAAGATTCAGCATCTTTGTGATGAGTGCTGCTATTAGCAGCTGAGACTACTTAACCTAGACTGATGTGAAGGCACAAGCAGGCAATAGCTGAAACTTGTTCATAATTTACTTCTTGAGAAATGGAAAAAAATAAACCTGTACCTTTTCTATCATTCTAAATAGAACAGAAATTTATTTGACGTTTCAAGTATCTTTGGAAGAGAGACTAGTGCTAGGTGTGGGATGGGACAGTGGGAACATAAGATTGGAGGAAGAGAGTGAGACGAAACAGTTTGGTAGATGTATGTCAATGGAGTCATGAGGGAACTCATTAAGCTTGTCACAGTTCAGAAATTCTCAGTGTTTGTGGGTTTTAATCATCTGAGCAGGAACTGAATACTATGTGACCAATGACAGAACAATAATTATTAGGTTAGTTTTTATACTTAGGCTTGATAGCAGAGGGCAAAGTAGTTGTGGTTAAATTTTTGCTTAGTAGACTTGCTTTCAGATACATTTTAATTGATGTTCTGCTTTCAGCATCATTAGAATTCATTGTAAGAGTAGGAAAATTACATTACTGTAGTTTTGGTTATCTCAGATAAGTTGATTCAGGTGTTTCCTCTGCTGTAAGGTTTCATAAATAAGAGTTTTGTACTGTGAGTATCTTGGGTTTATTTGTGAATTTGAGACACTTGCAGAATTGAGTTTCAAGTTGGAATGACAAAATGTTTTGTCACTTCAGTGAATATTTTTTGTGTGTTTGATATGGGCTGTGATGTCTACTCTCTAGCCAACAATAGATGAAACAGCTTACTTCAGGTTTGGTGGGTTGATTCTCCTTCTCCTTCATTAAAAGATTGGGAATTGCTGGAAAGATTGGCTGGGAAATACAATCTGTAATTGCCATATTCTTCTTTAGGCAGAGAATTTCTGGATTTACTTCTCCAAAATGTGGTTGGAAAAGCATTCCTTGGCTTAGAGGAACATCAGCTGAAGGGCTAAGTTACTTAATTTGATAAACTGGAAGTATGTTCCATGCTTGTATTTTGTTCCATGTGTTTTATTTAGGAACAGGCTGAATTGAGTAGTTGACCATTTTCTAACATGCAACTGTGAAGCATACGACCTCGGGAGAACTGAGGTGGAGGTGCTGTGGGGCAGACGTGCCAGCCTGGGCATTCAGTGGGGCTGAGGGGACAGCACAGGCAGGGGATGTAAATGCTAACCAGGTTGGATGATGCTGGCTGAATATGCTGGCTGGGAAATGATGTTTGGATCTGGAGCAAGGCTGCCCTTACACCTTTATGCAAACTAACTTGGTGGTGGTAATGGCTTGGCGTGTTTGCTTTGTTAAATTAGCTTAGCAGAGATATGGGATCAAGCAGGTAAGCGCACAACCCTCCTGTTTGGCAACAGGAAATGTTACATTGAATGGAATGATTTGCAGTGTCAGCCCATATAACAGTTACCAACTGTTCTGAATCAAACCTGAATTTGGTGTGTTATTTGTTCATCAATAAAACCAGGAAACAGACCAGGTGTCTCTGTTTTCTGATTCATAGCATCCGATAGCATGAAGTGATTTGAAACAGATAGTCACTCATCACTGAAATAACGGCCAAAAAGAGGTAACCTTCTAGCATTTAGAAACAGAGGGAATAACGTAGTGGTAATGTGATGTCTACTCCAAAGGGAGAGGGAGATTGTAAGAGTAAACTGCTAAGTGTAGGTATACTTCGGCCTGCTTCAGTGCTACTGTTTCAAATGATTATTCATGCTTGCCTGGGTACTTCAGGTCTTGCCAGGCATCTTGCAAAGGCCATCCATTGAAAAAGCTGAAACTTTTCATCATTAGGCAATTTTCCTGAAAACATAACTTGAATTTTGATTGTGTGGCTTTATTGAGTGTCAATAAACTTGAATGGTCAATGTAAGAATCGTATTTCAGAGGACATATGAACCAACTGCTTGGCAAGGTTTCAAGGTGCAGGTGTCAGTAACACTGCAGTGCCACTCTCCCAGCTCATTAAGTGTTACTTTAACTGCTTTCGTAGGTTGTGCTTCCCCACAAATATTACTGCATTAGAATTTAAAAGTGATGTTGAAATTGCTTCCATTCTGATGAGTTGGGAACCCTTTGAGGCAGTTGTTGATTTTTACTGTTTAATTGTGTTTGTAACATTGTGCTTTTGATTGTGCAGAAACAAATCTTTCTACTAGAAATGAATATAGGTGTGGAGCTCTGTTCTGTGACTTGACAGCAGAGATCTGTGCAAGCAAATCTTCCTCATGAATTTTCCTTCTTAAAGAAATACCATCCTGCTAAAATGTGTGTAGTTTATGAGGAGGACTTCATAAGCACTTCTAAGACTTTGAATTGTGAGATAATTGTTGTTTTTCTGTGATAATACTGTTTCCTGTGACAGCGTTATGATGGAGATTTTCAGTTTTGTGTAGTAGCAGTAACTGAACGTAGCATCTTTTAGCCAGAGATTAACTGAGTTTTGCATTCCAGAAGTGATTCATTTTCCTGGGTAATAAATGCAATTTGTTCTGTAAAAAAAAAAAAAAAAAAAAAAAAAAAAAAAAAGTATTTGTTCTTCAAGGACTAAGTATATATTTGAAAATTTCCAGGTATGTGTCTTTGCAGTTTAATTAAAATAGTCCTTAAAAATTCAGCATTTTCTGAGAACTTATTTGGATTCAAATTATTTTTATTCATTCTGAAGAAAAGAAGACTTGAGTGTAAAAGAAATTATTTCTTTCAGATCAGCTTTCTTTCTGCTGTTCGTTAGCTTTACTGGGTCCAGAAGGTACCAATGGTAGATTAACTAGTTAACTTTCTGGAGATGTAACAAGATAAAAGACTTTCAAATTCACTTGGTTTTCTATGGTGTTGAGACAATAACTTGCGTTTGCTTAAGCACCTCTTTTAGAAATGAGTTGAGCCCAAGATCAGTTGGCCATGCTAGAGCTGGGAGGTTGGCCAGTATAACCTCCAGAGGTCCCTTCCAACCCTTTCTGTCAACCTCAAGAAATGGAAGTTCATGCAGTCTGCAGGTAGCTGTCAGTAAGTACGTGCTGCTGTGGCTGCCAGCCAGAACTGGGTAACATCATCAAAGCAGCCTGGGGCAGTGTGTGTTACAAACAACCAGCTTACCAACCTATGATTATCGTTATAACCTGTAATGTTGTAAAATGTACATCAGAATTGTTTGATTAACTTCTGTTAAAATCTTGATTGAGTTTTACGTAATTCCTGTCTTTTGTTCTTTAGTAATAATGTTTAATACCAGCTTGGGCAGATAGTTTCATGTCAGAGTCCTCAGTGCTGCTCATTCTTTTTGAAGATGAACTTGTTCTTGGGAATTGCCGTGCTATTTGAGGGTATGTTGGAAGTTAAATATTTATACAGTCCAGCAGCACTAAGGAAGGTAAACACATGCTATCTACACTTTGTTAGATACTTGTTTTCAGTAGTGTTTTGGGGTGTTTTTTTAATAATGGTTAGCTTATTAATAGCCCAGAGTACATTTGACACGATTATCATCATCCTGGCTTTTAAAAGAAAAAAAATATTTAAAAGAAATACTGTTGTGGGGTTTTTTTTGTCTTGTTATTTTCTTTCTCGCTCATAATCTTTTTGTCTCCAGCTTGCAGTGCCTTTAAAATAGTAAGATTAGAATTTCTTTTGTTCCTAATGTGTTTGATTCAGTGACTAAATCCTGCCAGACACAGTGCAGAGGTGAACTGTGTTTAGCTTTCTCATCAATCTTCTATACTCTGTAACTTGTAATTTATGTTACTTATTATCTACATTTTAACTGTGTTTAGTACTGCTTCTGCTGCTTGGCAGAAAACTCACCAAACAGTTCTGTGCTTTTTACATTAATGTCAACAACTTAACCATTTGGTCTGCTAAAAGGTAAATCCCATTTATGATTCCTCACGTACACAGTAAGAACATGTGCCTTTTGCCTTTGGCTATGGGTTTTTTTAGTGTGCTCTTGCTTTTCTTCTTGTTACTGCCACGTTTGTCTTCCAGTTGTATGTCACTGGTATTGCTATTCTTCTATTTATAAATTCATGTTTTCCCTCAAAATGATTTCTCTGAATACAGTTCTCATTACTTTTACAAACAGCTCTGTCTTTTCTTAATTGGGATTAAGATTTTTAGAATGTTATTTAAGTGGTCATGCATAGTTCCCATCTGTCATTTTAAGAGACAAATATGATTTTCTCTCTTAATAGATCAGTCACAATTGATTTCAGATAGGTTTTTCCTCAAGGAGCTGTTGTGGGGAAGTGTTAGTAGTCTTCATCTGCATTTGCATGTTTGTGCCATTATTATACTATGTATAACAATGGCAAATTTAACTCAAACCTACTTTTAAATTCTATGATCCGTTCCCATCAGGTGATGAGTTCTTACAGTGCATCAGCTTTGAATCAACTTGGGCAAATTCCATGAGACACTCAAGTACAAAGCTATTACTTTTGAGTTGGGAAAATATTTCATAATTTTTAAAACTTCCAGATGGGTGGCCCAAAGCATGAACGTATGTCATTCAGTCTTTGGTGGTGGTGTAACTTTATTCCCCCTGAATCTCCAGCACCTGGTGGCTGTTGCTGCAGGCACTGGTCTTCCCTTTGCTGGTGACTGCATGCACCATTGTGTGCTCTGTGTGTGAGAGAATAATTAATAAAAAAAAAAAGATGGTCAGTGTCTCCCAAATAATTACTGTCATCTTCCTTTTTGCTTTTACTATTCATTTTTCATTGATTACTGTGGAATCTCTCTTACTACTACTACTTTGGAGACATTGATTTTTATTTATGTATTTGTTGGGGGGGGGGGGGGAGGGGAGGAGTAGGGGAGAAGGGATTGGTAAAGGCACCAAAGTAGACAGGTCTTGCTCCAAAGGAAAACTGTGCTCCATTAAATCCAAATGCTTCTACTGTTTACTGATCTGGGCAGCTAGGGGTAAACTAATTCAAAGAAGTCCTATCAACTTTTTTCTGTCACTGGTAAAATAAAGCTTCTTGGATGGCTTTCTTTGTCTATATTGCATTTTTTCTGTGAAGATTATAGAATAGGGAGACCCTCAGTGCAACCATTGTCTATCTGTTGCCAGTTGTTGCCCTCTAGTGTCTGGAGGAGTTTGTTGGTTTATTTACCTGTATACAAGATTTAGGAAGACTCATTTCCCTCCTTAAGAGAACTTTCCAAGAAATGAGACTTCTGAGAATGAGTTTCTTTTGCTGTCTACCAAGTGGATCTACTCTTGCTTGCTGAACTGCTCCATTAAATCCATGGTCATGTTTTATGGCACACAGCAATTTGTGAACACTTCTCCAGCTGTAGTCTGGAGGTGCATCAGGAAGGATGCCTGTGTTATTTCTGAGTTATTATCAGTCACTTTTTGGTAATCTGTTTTTCTGTGTCTGAATATGCTGCCATGCAGAGCTAACACTGTATACTAGTGGATATAAATTCACTGGCAAAATGTTAGTACTACCTAATTACAGTTAATCCTGTCATGTTTACATGATTTCAGGTACCTATCGAGTGTGAAAATGCAGAAGTTGCAAAACATTAGTAGGCCAGTGTAAATGAACTTTGTGTCAGCACTACACGTTCACAATTAGGGAGATTGCAGCTGCAGTCTGTAACTGGTTTTGTCTTGCAGGGATGTTTATCAGTGAATATCGCAGGGATATCAGTGCCTGCAAAAACCTTGAGCGGAAAAACCTTGTTTTTCCCATAGCTGAAGAGGGGGAATATGATTTACCTCTAACTTACGGTTTTGTATATGATTAATGAACATGCTGATAAGTGAAATTGAGCATGTTGCATGTTGCTCCTTCTTTCCTTGATTTGTCTTAATACTCATTATTCATTTTGTTGTTTATTTATCTTTTAACAATTCAGAAATTCAGCTGGAGTGACTACTAAAAATAGTAATGTATGTAACAAGGCATTTCCTTTTCTTGAGAATCTACATGATTCCCTGCAAAATCAGAAGTCTACATCTGGTGGAGGCTCTGTAATTGGCAGATGGTTTGGGGGAAGGGAGAAACAAAGGATTTGGGGGAATGTAGTCCTAAAAAAATTAACTCTGTAGCAAAAAGAGATTATGATTTCCTTGACTTCTTTTATATAGTTGTTGTATTTACAAAGCAAAAAGTGCTTAAGTGATTGTTTTGAATCTTTTGTAATGTTATTTTTATGTAACTGGAAACAATATTGCAGCAGTATTCATTAAATTGATAATTGCTTAGAAAATGGGATCTCTAGAAATACCACTTTAATTTCCCTACTGATTTTTCTTTCAATTACATCGTGTTTGGAAGGGGCTGAGAATGTACTAAGCTATTTTTTTGGTCACCTTTCTTAGGTTTTCAGTACTTACTCAAATGAAGATTATGATAGACGTAACGAAGAAGTTGACCCTGTGGCAGCCTCAGCTGAATATGAACTTGAGAAAAGGGTGGAGAAAATGGAAGTATTTCCTGTGGAAATTGAAAAAGGTGTGAATCAGACCTTGAATATTAGAGATACTATGAGAAGAAAAGATAACGCAATTGTAAACTGCATTTTTGCTGCAATTGGTTCTTGAATTTTTGAATGTAGGCTGCAGCTTTTACGCATAGCTATTCTGTTGAATGTAATGACTTTTAATTGAACAGTCCTTCATTAAGGACAAACTGTCATACCTAATTGAAGTTAGGAAGGATACATTAATGAGCAGCTGGTCTGAATGAATATTGTGAATATGTGCAATTCACAAACTTTGAACTCAAATTCTCTTTCAGGTTCCATGAAACTTTGAATCTAATAGGAAGTCATAACTACAAAACAGAAAACCTTTCAGAAGTATCTTGGAAAAAAAAAATCTAATGCATTACATATTTATGCATTAAATATTTATGTATAAAACATATTTTTATCTTTTGCATGGAATGACTCGAAACACTTCAAAGCCCCTCAGAACTGCTTAGTGTTGCATCATCTATTATGCAGCTAATATTAAATATTTTAATCCCTTAGGTGACAGTGGTCTGGGCATCAGTATTATTGGAATGGGAGTCGGTGCTGATCAGGGGCTGGAAAAACTGGGCATTTTTGTAAAAACAATAACAGATGGTGGAGCTGCTCAGAGAGATGGACGGTGAGTTTTCCACTGCATTGATTACAGTTTTTGCACATTTCAGACTGATCCCAGCCATTTTCATCTGATATGCCAAATACTGTGAATAAAGCTACAAAAGCTGACTTCAAGTGAAGAAATATTGCATTGCTGGTTTGTGTTAAATTTAAAAAAATGCAGTTATTTTGCTTAATATAGGACATTTTTCAAAAGGAGCTTAGGTTTTCTTGCAGGATGTCTGAGAAAATTTTAGAAAATGTCCACGTGTAGAAGTGATACAAAATCAAGCTGGCGATCCTGAATCCATTCAGTGTGTGAATAGTATAAAAATATCAAAGCAAACACTATATATAATTTTTAATTGCTAATCAGCATAGTCACTGAGGATCAGGAGATTAGTTTTAAGCAATGGAATGCTTGGTACTCAAAGTTTCTAGCTACTAGGGAGTTTTAAGTGATATTTATCATGTCAGTAATCTATCTAGTCAAATACTTTGGTTGAACTGATATCTAAAGCATTTATTTTTGCAGAATTCAAGTAAATGATCAAATTGTGGAAGTCGATGGCATAAGTCTAGTGGGAGTTACTCAGTTCTTTGCAGCCACTGTACTCAAAAATACCAAAGGCACAGTGAGGTATGTGTTGTTTTCTATCAGGTAATACCTTCTGTTTTTCATTAATGGAGAATACAAAACTATAGCTTGAGAATTTTACAGAAAAGTTGCTGAGGGCAATAATGTGGCAAACTAACTACTTAAATATCTCTTAAGTTTTTGCTGCAAAGTAATTTGTTTTTCTTTTGTAGGTTTCTGATTGGCAGAGAGAAGCCAGGGACTCAGAGTGAAGTAGCCCGCCTCATTAGTGAGACTTTAGAGCAGGAGAGATGTCTGTATGAGCAGCACTATGTTCATGATGATACAGAGCAGGTAAAACATCATACACACACATATGTTTAAAGCATTCGATTACTTTTGCAAATGGGTTGAATGTTTTTTGAATCAAATGGAAGCAAAAAAGCAAAAAAACAAAACAAAAAAAAAAACAGGCAAGCTGATTAAAAGAGAAAATACAAAATTAGTACACAAGCTTTATTAACGTATGCAGTTATGACTACTTGCTATATTCACCAATAATCCAAAAGATATTTTTAAGCTTGAGCTGTGAATCTTGTTGTCTGTGGCTTACTTAACTCTCTTTTGAGGAATTTTGATGGAAATGTTTGCAAATCTCCTTTAAAAGTTATCACAGATAGAAGAAACTAAAAAGGATTAGTAACTAGTTAAGAAGTTTTGCAGTTCTTTGCATTAATCACAGAACTGTAGGAGTTGAAAGGAACCTCTGGAGATCATCACGTCCAACCTCCTGCTAAAGCTGGTTTGCTACAGCAGGTCGCACAGGTAGGAATCCAGATGGATCCTGTATGTCTCCAGAGAAGGAGACTCCACAACTTCTCTGGGCAGCCTGCTCCAGTGCTCCATCACTCTAACAGTGAAGAAGTTCTTCCTTGTGTTAGTGTGGAACTTCCTGTGTTCTGGTTTCTGCCCGTCACCCCTTGTTTGGTGGGAAGCCTAGGTGCTGTGTGCTTATTGAACTGAACAGACCCAGGTTTTTCAGCCTTTCCCCATGTGGAAGTTGCTCTCAGGCTCTCTGTCACCCTCCTCTGACTTTTCCTTCTTCCTAGAAAATCCTTGTCTTTGTGTTATAAACTCTGTATGTTATTGGATGTCATGTTTTTCTAATTTTTTTTTTTCCAGGATGATGAGTATGATGATGATGATGATACATATGAATCACATTTACATGAAAAATCTGTGGAAGTTTTTGATCTTCCTGAAAACGAAGATATCAGTTTACCACTGGATATGGATTCAGCACAATCTCTTCTTAAATTTAAAGAGGTATAATAGTAGCAGTTTTGTTTTGTTTTTTTTTACTATTCTTCATGATGTACCAGGGAAAATCTGAATATTCTATGATTTTTCATGTCCCCATCGTTGTGGTTTTCAGTTTATTTTCCCAGTGGCAGCAGTAAATTTCTCTTACAAATGTCCCTTTAAACATAGACTTCACACATACTGAGGGTTGCTGAAGTTGATGAGGTCTGTGTACATAGAAGTAGCTGATTCTGGAGATAGGTCTGATTTTGGTTTAGAGGGTTTTTCCAAGTTGTTTCCTCTGTTTTGTTTTTTGTTTTTTGGGGTTTTTTTTGTTACATTTTGGTGAGAAGGGGAAAGGTTGGAAATAAAGAACTTACAACAAGTAGGAGGTTCCATTATGTGATTCCCTACTTAACATAATTGGAAAATTGGGATCTTTTTTCCCGATGGGTTTATTAAAGAGTTTATTGGCCTTATTCAGGCCTGTGGATTATATTCTGGGATTTAAGTGGTACAGTGTTTGGCATGGAGGGGCCTGTGGGTTTTTTGGTAGCTTTAAGTACTTGTGACTTTCATTCAAGAGAAGAAAAATACACTGCAAAGAAGCTGTCTGGTCCCAGCTTGGCACTTTCAGAAGCTATTTGTACATATTTACTTTTATAAAAGATCAATATTTACAGAGCTTCTCAAGTTTGTTTTCTGGGTAATCCTGATGTTGGGAAAGTGATCAATAGTTTGAAAATTCAAATAGAGAGCATTTACATCTCCTCTGTGAGAGGCACAGATGCTATGGCATCTTTAAAAGTGTCATATTTACTTGGGGTGCTATTGAATTCCCAGCTAGAATCATTACCACACTGTTATTAACATAATTTCAGTTATGGATTTTAAGTTATGGATGCATCTATTTTAATATTCAGTATATTATGCTTTACTAAAAAGTAAAAAGGTCCCCCAGGGTAATAGATGGAGAGTTAAATATAAGAACTGTCAGAATAAACCTTTACACTCATATGCATGCTGTTTCCTTGTCACGTTAAAAGTAATTTTTACATTTGGTTCAGATGTAGCCTTTATCCATCTGTAACTGTTCTATGAAGATTTCTGTTCTGAAGTACAAAGCTTACTTTCAAATCAAACCTTGTGTGTTTATTTGTCAGTGCTGATAAGTTTAAAAAAAAAAAAATACTGTTACATTTTTACTTGTTTCTATGTACAAGTTGTTGTCATAACTGCATTATTGCCTTCTCATTTTCCTAGAACACTGAAATGTTGTCTTAACCTCCTCACTTATCCAAATGTTAAAAACTCAACATTTTTTCTATACCATAGGTGATGATGTAGTTCAACTTCTTTTTTTTAAGTTCACGTTTACTTCTTCTGTAGTTGACAAATAAGCTGACTTAATGTGAGGGAGATTAGACAAACATTAAAACTTGCATTTCAAGTATAATTTCCTGTGTGCTCCTGCAAGTTTGTATTTGTTTGTTTCAGCTGCAGTTAAAACATGCAGTAACAGTAGCTGAAGTGAATCAACTGAAGGAGAAGGTAAGTTTTCAAAGAATTGTGACTGAGTTGTTTTTTTGTTTGTTTTTTAATTACTGTTTCTAACAGCAAATTTTACCAGGAATAAGCTGAATGCGAGGGACAGCAATCTGTTTTAGGCCTCAGGCTGTGTTACTGTGTTAAGCAAGACTGGTATTTCTGAAGACCTATCCTCAAATAGGGGCTGGGAAAAGTGCCATTTTAAAATGAATGCTTCAGTATTACTGCTTACCATCAAACTGAATTTAGCTGGCACTCTGTGAAGCAAGATTGCAACCAAGTGAGAGAATATTTTCAATGCAGGGAACCTGTTTTTTGAGTATGGACTTGGCGTTTGTAGATAGTGGTTAGTGCCTGACTTTCTGTTGCCAGAAAGTTGTTTCTGTTACCTTCTTTGCCATCTTAACCTCTCCCACATTTCTGACCACCTTTGAGGAAAGAGATTTTTCCAGTAGGCTTTTTGTTTTGTTTTGTTTTGTTTTGTTTTCCCAGTGAGGATTGGATAACTTCTGAGTTATCTGAGAAAAGGTTTCTTGTTCTTTTTGCCACTTTTTCCATTGATGCAGATCTGTGCATGGTCTTTTTCTAGAAATATTTGCTGTAGGTGAGCAGCTGCTTTTATTCCATTATCCTTCAGTGTTTTCTTGACAAGGAATGTGTGCTTTAGGATGAGTCACACTATGCCATTGGAGGAGGGTGGCAGGAGACATGGCAAAGATAAAGCTTCAGATTACAATAATTTGAATAACAATATCTACTGGAGTTTTGCCTGCACTTTGCAAAATTTTATAGCTCTAGGTGTGGAAAGTCACAGCATCTGAAACTTTGTGTTCTTATGATAGTTTTGATTTAACTTTCTGATGGTATTCCTTCTTGCAGTATTCCTGATGTTTAGCCCACTGGTTTGCTAAAAAACTGTTAAAAATGTTGGTATTAGTATAACTCTTTTGCCTCATTTTTTTAAAAATTCAGTAAATGTTTCATCCTTCCAACACCTCTGTTCCATCAGGAGGTGATCTTACCTAATTTCACAAGCAGCAGTTTCCCTAGTGCAAATAGTATCTCCAAGATAGGTGGCCAGACCCAGAGAACTTCACATTGATTAATATTCATTTCCATAACATGACTGCTGTTAAGCTGAAGGAGGCTTATTTCTTTCATTTGTTGAGGAATTGCTTAATTTTCTTGTTAGTTATCAATCCAGGGATATATAATACTTTGTTAAGATGACCTTGTCTTATTAAAGTGTCAGGGAAGATCTACTGTTCTCATTAGCTATATTAAACAAGCTGTTGGTAACAAAGTAGTAGCATGGAGTGCTGGTCTTTATACTATTTCAAATACACACAAGAACATTCACTGCCAAAAAGCATTTTGGAAGGGAAATTGTAACTCCCACCATTAAGAATGCCATAATGATTACTACCAAGAGTAAGAAATCAGTGATGTTTAGTACTGAATGCTATAAAAAAGTAATTGGATAGCTAATTGTTTAAGGAGTTTGTTAGGTAAGATACCTCCTTCAATACCATTTATAGGTATGTAATCTAAGGCAATTCGAAAATTAAGCAGTAAGTAAATGCTGGATTGCAACTATTTCAAAATAGGTTGTCCAGGGATGGAGATGGCGAGTTATTTAACAAATAACAGTAAAGATTTTACTAATTTTAACTCTTTTAAAAGGAAGCAATACTAATGAAAAAGTAGTAAAAGACACCTGAGAGTTGCGTTCTAGAACTTACTTGGATTAGCAAGGTTTGGAGGAGTTGATATGATTTCTTTAAAAGTTCTGTGTCTTGTTTTGATGTTATTGATAAGTCGTTATTAACTGTTCTCTACTAAACATGTACTGTTTGTTTCATCTTTTAGTTTAGATTATTTTATTAATTCTCAATCTTTTCAGTTAGAAGTTGTTGAAGCAGAAAAAAGTGAATGGAAATTAAATAAAGCCCAACTTCAGCAAAACTTAGAGGAAAGCAAGGAGAAAATTAAAAAGTTGGAGACCTACTGGTTAGAAGCACAGAGTTTGTGCAAAACAGTAAATGAGCATCTTAAAGAAACTCAAGAACAATGTGATGCCCTTGAAAAGAAATACAACAAGGCCAAGAAACTGCTCAAGGATTACCAACAAAAGTAAGTAGGTCTCTCTTCCTTTCTCGCATATTTTGTACATCAGAGGAAAAACTAACAAAAATATGTAAAGGTATGATTTGCTTAACACACTTTTTGTCATTTGGCAGAGGGCTATACGTGCTCGATTCTTTCATATCTTCAGTCAACTTCTGAAAAGGTTTTTCAAAAGTTTTGCTGCTGCTTTTGAGTCTACCTTGCATGAAAAAGTAGCTTTTATTTATACTATTTATTCTATTTATTTATTTATTCTATTTCCTTTTGGCAATCATTATTTCTTTTTAGTATAACCTATAATTGCGATTTCTTTAGGAGAAACCAAATAGAAAATTAAAATGTTATTTACTTCTCTGTAAGAAAATCTACCATAGCTTTTGGAAGGAAAATGCTGCATGTGTGTATGTTTGTGGAAGTAAGATCCAATTATTAAAGTTCTGCATATATTTGATGTGCAACTTGATTGCCAGTTTTTAAGGTCAAGTGTTTTTCAGCCCAGAGTGAATTAGTGTCGTAAGTGACTTATTCTGTGATAAAGTAAATATTGTATACGCAAATATATGCACCGCTTTGTGATACTATGAAATAAATGAATCTATGACACAGTACAGATTGATTTTTTTCAATGTACTTACTAACAGGAAGATTTTTAATAAATGCAACAGGGCATATTTATTTTCTGTATTTTTCTACATTTCTACATACTATTGTTTCATATGTATGTATGTTCCTTTTCACCAGGGAAATAGAGTTTTTGAAAAAAGAGGAGGATCATTTAAGGGTACTTGAAGAGAGAGACCAGAAATATGCAGAACAGCTGAAAGTGTATCAGGAAAAGGTAACACATTGTTAGATTTAAAAACAAACATCTGCGTTCTAGAGGATTTGTCTCACTTTTACACTTCAATTCTTACAGATTTCAGAGCTTGAAAACAAACTAATAGTTTATGAGAAGATGCCATATATGTTTGGAAGTGGGAGTTTATTGGAAGACAGTTGTCAAAATCCAAACCAGCATAATGAGCAGTCAAAGATGAGAGAAGAGAATGAAAAAGAAACAGAATCAGTACAGGAAAGAGTAAATTCTTCAGAGATGTTGATTTCTGGTGAGTCTTTGATCTAGATCTTTGATTTGCACTTAACAGAAGTTAGGGAGCATTAATATGTGTGGTGATTTCTTTATTAACAGAACCATAATCTTGTTGGATAAGAGGTCCTCCAACATTTTCAGAATTTCTTAAATGACTGTGGAGAGAGGAGGGAAGATGACTATATTTACTTTTCCTCATGTTATCTAGTAGTGAAATCAATAATATTAGCAAGGCTAAAATGTTGACATATTTCAGTTTAAGTCCAGTTCTGCTGGTTGTGGAAAGTTTTTATATAAGCCATAGTTCATGATTTAAGTTTTGTGGTGATTGTATTCCCAGAACTTTATCAAATATCAGACAGTGTTTCAAATGAGACGCATATTTTAACAAGATTTGGTTGGTGCTTATGTACTTTTTAAAGGGTCTTTGTCTCAAATGAAAGTATATTTGGGGCATAGATTCTCATCAGTTTGAGAATAAAATTAAGTATTCGAGACATAAATACAATTATTACAATCCTGACTGATTTTATTTGAAGAAAAAAAATGAAGAAATCTGGTAGAAATTCAAATTAGTCAGTTATTTTTAATCACAATGATAAAATATTATAACCATTATAAAAATAGTATTGACATATATTAATAAATCAGGATTATTCCATCTGCTGATTAGCTTCTGAATATTTTTCTGAAGTGTGGGTTGGAGAACTTGCATGCTAATACTCTTTTAAAGAAGTACGTATTTGTTACAGATTTTGATGCTTTTGTTGGGGATACTCCCAGATTAGACACCAGTGCCCACAAAGCAAAAGCTCAGCTTGCTTTGAAAGTAAAACGCCAACCACCTTCTCGATCAAAGCTGAAAGAAACTCTTGGGGCTGGACAACAGACTGCGAATCTACAGGTACCGCTATAAGTAGAAAACTAGGCGTTCAAAAGCGTTTAAAAATTCAGTTTTACTTGTATTCTCAATTTGAAGTGACGTCAAAGCTTCATTCAGACTGTGCCAAAGCATGAGATTTTTATGCTGTGTATCAAGTGGAAAGGCCTTATTCAGGTTCACATATGTGATCTGTGGCAAGTTTGTTGTAGCATAGCTAATTTGAAGTTAGCAAAGAGGTATTCAAGTTTACTATATGCCATTTTTACTGAAAAATTCTGACATAATACCAGAGTGGTATGTAGCAGAGTGGAACATGCTTATCTATGCTGCAATCCCTTCATCTGAAACAAGTTATCAATAATTAGAAATATCCTTCAAAAACTAAACTTTTCCTGAAATATTTTATTCTATATGTAATCACTTATGTCTGTAACAAAATGTAGCATTAAAATGTTCTAATGCAATTTGTGGCCCTATCTAACTTCTGTCCTTCTGTCTGGTCTTAAATTCCCAGTGGTGCATCTAACAACACCTAACTCCGTTTCTGTTTCTACTGGTACAATGGCTACCTATTCTTAGCATGGTTTTTCATTCATAATAATTGTATGAATCTGGGACTTCTCTTAGTAGCTTCCCTTGCAGAGAACTTGCAGAATCTTGCAGAGACTTTAATGTGAGAATAAGCACATGAGTGCAGGATGTAAGGGGGAAAACAGTTGTAGATACAAAGGTACACAACTGGTATATGAGAATACCTGTCGCAGAGGGAGAATCACTTGGTTTGAAAGGGTTTTAAAACTGATTTGGAATATGCAATATATAATAGAATCTTTCTAAATTGTCTAGATAAAGATGATTTGAATGTGCAAAAGCTTATGGGAGCCTATAAAACCAGCTTTCTGTCATTTAGATGATATCTGCAACTCATCAAGCTAAAATTGTAACTGTAATTTTCTGAACTGAGCAAGTTTGTGCATAACATAGGATATCCTTAAATCATGGCAAAAGGTTAAATGAAAAAGTAAAAAATCAACTGATTCTATATCACGTTTATAAAGTGACTTTTGAATTTCTTGAAGGATGAGGATTCAGAAGATGTTGTTCTCAGCAGAGAAGTTTCTACTCTATGTCTAACGAAGATCTCAGAAATAAGTGAAAAATTAACTCTGCCTCATTTGGATGACATAGAGCGAAAGAGTGAAAAGCCTGAAAAAACACAAAGTACCGAAAGTCCTTTAGAGTCAAGTCCTTCTGCTTCCACACACTCTTCTCCAGTACACAAACCAAACAGTGAAAACAGCACAACCACCACCCATTCACCTACTCCTGAAGAGATGGCTCCAAATTCTCCTCAAGGGTATACCAAGAATGTTAAGCAAAGAGAAGTAAAAGGGAAAGGAAAAGAGGCCAAGGGTAAGACCTAAGACTTTATTATTATTTTAATACTTTGGAATCGCTATCGTTTTAGATATAAATTATTATTGAGCAATAAACTACTTAGTAAGAAAAGAAACTGACTACTGATTACTTGTTCTAAACCCATTTCTTAACTCTTCAGGAAAGTCTAAAGTTAGCAAGAATGTATGCAAGACCATTTTATTCTGTTTTATTTGAGTTTCCATTAGATGTACTGAAGTGAACATAGTTCTTTAAATGGATCAAAAGAGGAGGAAGTACTAACGACAGTCATTATACTGCAGAGATTGCCATTCTTAGTACTCAGAACCTGATGATTAGTAAGAACAAAACAAATAAAAAGCACAGCAATTTGCAAGCTTTTAAGCACTTAAAGGAAGTTAAAGCTGAGCATTTGTCCACATAAAGTCATGTTTAAGCCCTCCAGTGTGGACATCAAGATAGTAACTTTCTCTTGTCAGCTCTACCTGAGATGAATTTGTTTACTGTTTCTGCATTTAATATATAGCCAGTCAGTTCCTCTTCCTTGAGAAAAGTGTCTGTTGATTACAAACAGCAGCTTTGGAAGCAGAGCCAATTCTTGGCCTTTGCCAAGACACTACTGAAGTAATGTAGTATGTATTTAAAAAGTTGCTTTTGAGAATACTCAATAGAGCTGCCAAATCACTTGTATATCCATTAAATATGCTGGGATCGGGCTCCCTTAAATGTCATAAAAATTTAAAACTCATAAGATGTTTTGAGATCTGAATGGATGTCAGCCAGAATTTTCAAGGCATTCTGTTAAGGATTAGAATTTGTTTTTTAGTCTGTTTTCATGTACATATTTATCAGAGTAGTATCAAACAGTAATATCAGTGTAGTATTTTTTGTATAAATAGAATGTAAGAAATATTTGAATGTTTAAATTTCCTGCAAATATTAAGCAGATATTAATAAACTCTCCCAGTTTAAATAAATGTCTCTTTTTTCATGGGAGCACTGCATTGCTTTTGCTACTTACATTCTTTATCTAGGCCTTAATCTTAGAATACTTACTTTAAGCTTCTGTTCTTAAAAGATCTTGACTAATCAAGGATCTTGACTAATATTTGTGGTGTTTTCAGTTTATTGCTACATGAAATTTTCAAATATTAGGATTGCTCAAACCAAATTCCAAATTTGAACAATCTGTAAACATAAATTTTGATGTATACGGTTACAAGAAAAAGGTCTAATCTTCATCTAGGATGAGCAATAGTGATTGCATAGCATATGCCTTTGATATTAAATGAACAAAAGAATGCATTTAACAAAGATTGTAAGCAAAAGTTCCTTTCTAAGCATATTTTGATATGCAAAAAGATGGACAACTTCATATTTTTAAAATCCCATCTAAGAGGTATTTACAGAGTAAATGCTGTTCCAATTAAGCAGTTGATAACAGCTCAAACTACAAACCTAAAAAGTCTAAATACTTGCCTTGACATAAGATAGAGGAGAGCTATGTCACAGACTATGTATAGTCACTAAAGGTCCTAAAATATTTTTGTGGAACACTGGCACCATAAGCAGCATAATGTATGTTTGACTGATTTGCAGTTCTCAGCAAAATTGTAACATTGGCCTTTTTTCCAGATGTGATGCAGATGTTTAAACAACATATAGATCTTGAACATTATGGGGATTGCAGCATTGTTCATCTGTCTTGTTTCTCACTAGGAACAGATTAAAGGGACTATGATCACTGTACTCATTGCTAATCATTGTTTGATAGAAACATTTGGCTGTTAACAAAAGCCAAATAACAAATTTAAGCTTCTTGATGCGTCTTTTAGAATCATTGGATTGTAACTGCTGTCTTTACTGTACAGCTCAGACAAAACCTTTCTTTTAATATTCTGAACAAGATACGTCCTACTTATTTCATATCTCTATGATATAATTTTTGTTAGAAATTGTCTCTGTCCTAGCTAATGCTTAAAAATCTTAGTAATGTTTCTTTCCATGTTTTGGCTAGTGTGCTGGTCAGACGTGCTTTCTGTAGTTAGCAGCAGGCTTACATTAGCCCAAGTTCCAAATAGCTAGCCTGGACTAGCTGCTGACCCAGAATGAGGGAGAGAACTGTAGAAGATAACTAAATGTTGTAAATACTGTTACTCGGGTTTTAGGATCTTATTTATTTAGAAGCATTTTTCATCATGAATACTTGAAACTTGCAAGTATTTTTAGAACAACGTTTTTATTTTTCACTCCTCTACGGAAAACAGAAGAGAAAAAAAATGAAGACAAAACAGTAGAAACAAATGAAGGAACATCATCAGGGAAGTCCAAAAGGCGATTTCCAGATTTTGGGTAAGATTGATTTGTGTTAGTTTGGAGATCAATGGCTTTCTGTGTTGCTTTTGGGTAGCATCATGTTCTCTGAGAAGAAAATGTTGAGAAAATCTTGTAGTACTGGTTCATGCACGTTTATATAGCAGTAAAATTATGTTCTTTGTCTTTGTTGAGTCACTGAATATTAAGTTTCTTTGGGTATTTTCTGTATTTATCTTGGTTATATGTGATTTTTTGAAAGGAATTTTCAGAATTTGGTCATGGTTCTTAAATATAAATGACAATACTTAATTGCATGCATAATCTACAAAATCATGCTCTGCGTAACAATACAAATGTGGCTTTTTATATAACTGTTGAAACTGACTGAAAAAAGTTTTGCACTGTGTAAATGTAAACACTACATGAAAATTGTGTTTCTCACATCAGTGGATTACGGAAATCTGGGGGCAAGGGCAAGAAACAAGAGAAAGAAAGTGTAAGAGGCTCTCTGGATAGCAGGTATTTGTTCTTTTTGTTTCAGTAATACATGCTGAATTTTAACTAAGAATTTCTTTAAAATCATAATTAATGGTTGACCTTAAAGTATATTCAAATAGAGCAGTGGCACAATTCTGTAAAGATTAGTATAGGAATATGGAGATGAACTTCTGATCTCACGACGTAAGAAAAAGTGGAACTAAAAGTTTTAAAATATTTAAAGTAAAAAGGGTAGCATAGAGGAAACAGTAAATCAAGGTTACATTGTAAAGTGGCTCATAAAACTAGCATGTTACACCCTTAAATACTTACTATCTTAAATACTAAAACTGTATTTTACTTATGAAGGAAAAGAATGTTGTGTGAATTATCAAATATTTGAAATTGTTCAGTTATTTTTGTGAAATATTGAAAAAGATCTTAACCAATAACCCAAATTATTTTGCATGGATATTCAAAGGCATGTCTCAGTTTTCATTCTTAATAACAACTGAGCTGTGAAACAGGTGCAAGTGAGTGGTGTGTATTTTTGTTCGCTTCTTTCTTGTGGGTTTGCATTTTTGCGTTATTTAAAAACAACTTAACTTATTTCAGAGGTTCTCGAGAACTGTTGGATGATTCTGGCAACAATCTGTCTGCGTCAGACTCGGATTCTCCTGTTCCCACTTGCATGCCTTTCTCGTGGTTTGGAGACAGTCACAAAGAGCCTCAGGTTTCTAGTAGTAGTCTGCACTTTACTCAGAGTGGACAGGACAGTTGTGAACATGGTCAAGACAAGAACAGAAGCAAGGTAAAGATGACTAATTTGTGCTTTGAATATTTAAGTGTTGCATCTTGACAAAGTAAAATGGGTAGTGCTTAGTATGTGGAATCTTGATGGCAGACCTGGATGATATCACCTCTTGTAAACTTGACTGCAGAAGCTTGAGTCTGTACAAGTATTCCATTTAAGAGAAGTATTTAAAGCTGAGGGAAACATCTATAGAACTCTCTTCCAGAAAATTGCTTCTGAGTAACTGTAATATTCAATAGTTAAAGCACTTTAACCGAACTTTAACAGTGAGATTACGTGGTTCAGTCTATAACCATAAAAATCCCATCTTTGCTGTTTAAATTATGTGGAAGAAATGGGTGTGAAAAGTAAAAAAGTTTAGTGAAACCTTCAGTAATGTCCCAATTTTGTAGCTTTGTGTACGCATTGGCAGTAGTGGGATTAAAATTACATGAAAGAAATGCCCACAAACAATATGTGTGCTGTCTAAATGTTTCATTAAAACTTTTTTCAGTGTAAGACTGTTAGTGATATTCTTAACAAGTTTCCTTTATTCTTGTTTCCTTTGGATTTTCAGATTCAAAATTGTAGTATTTTAAGTAACCTCACAAACTAAGTTTGTTCTTAAGTTTCACACTTCTTCACTCTGATTTTCTAAAAAATTGTTTCACTTTCTTCTCTTTCTAAATGTTATTAGAGAGAAAAACATGCTGGGCTGTACTTTGTGGAGTTTGCTGATGTTTTGCGTAACTGCCAGATAAGAAGTTGGCTTTCCATGTCTGCAGATATAAAGTGCACTAAAATCCTGTCATGAAGCAGCTTTTAAACTACTGTCTGATTTCTTAGTGTGAATTTACAGTGGCTGTCATATGATTAAGCTGTGCACATACACAGTACATAAGTTTGCAAAAAATACAGACAGTGGGTTTAGAACCGCACATTACTATAAAAACGTAATAAGAGTAGGAACCCTTTAATTCCTTAAGTAGAGCTGTCCTTCAGAGAATACTGTTCAGTGTGTGCATGTGACTTGTGTATTTATACTTTCTTGTGTTATTTGCTTCTATTGAAGCTAAGGCATTTTCATAAATAAGCCAAAGATATCAGAATTGCAAGAACCACATTGAAGCGAATATCTTAATATGCTGAAGCAAAGTTATCAAGATACTTTCTGTGTAGATAAACATTCAGTGGCTTAGCTTTCAAAGAGTCACTGTCTCAGAAGAACCCATTCTTCACCTCTTATTTCCTCCTTTCTGCTTGATACAAGCAACTATTCAGAGCATAGTAAAAATCCCCCTGCTGCATTTCTACTATAAGCTCTCAAAATGTGCTTAAGCACCCTTTAATGTGTTTCTATATGTACTTTAATTAACAATCAAAAATGCATAGATCTTACCAAATTAAGTCCTCTCTTTTCCCTTTCACAGTTTTCTGAATTAATATCTTTTCTTTCTCATGTGTTTGCTTTTCCAGACTTTTTATCACTTTAACCTTCCGGCTAGTTTCTTGCCTACTGTTTTATTTTTAGCTTTTGTCTTTTGCTCCAGTATGTATTAGCTGCTCTGCTCTTTTCCTTAGTGCCAGTTGCAAATCAGCAGCTGGAGTCACATAGTAGTCTTTAGCTGTATGGTCTGCTTTGTAAAACAGAAAGCTGACCATGTCAGAGAACAGATTATCATGCATTAATTGATCCTAAAATCATGTACAGCCTCTTCAAAGTCAAGCTGTTTTCACTTTGCAACCTTTTGGTTTGTTTGTGTTTTTTTTTCCTTAAAGCTTTTAATGTAACAGTAAACGCTGCTTGGAAAGATTTATCTTCATAGTTTCTAACCTGCCTGTTAAGTTTGTGCTATAAGTAAGAAATCTTTAGTTGGTGGTGAAAAGACTCGATAACTGAGAAGGAAATGTGTCTGACCACTCAGCAGTGAGTTTTCTTACTAAAACAATGTAGTGGTAGGGACAAAATTACCTTAGTGGAATTTAAGGAAAGAATATTCTTTTTCATGGTGGTAGTATTTTCTGCTCTTATGCCTGTGGTATCACATATAAGCAGATGAAAGCACTTTTAATGAGGAGGTAGAAGTAGAAACTCTTGTCATGTAAGACTCTAAAGCCATTGAGCCTTTGGCATTGTCTCATTTGTGTATTTGTGTTTTAAGATTGATGGTGTAAGGACTGCAGTTATACTTTAACTGTTTCCTGTTTCTGTGAAATTTACTTCTTGGAATTACTGCTTCTTGGAAAATCTTGTTTTCTTAAAATAATACTAAACTTAGCCTTCAAAGCTGTGAGTCAAATTCTTGTTACCTATGAAAAGTAGGAACACAGGAAACAAAAATCCTGTGATCTGTTTGCAGACATTTAGCTTCAGAAAACTTCTAAATTAGAGTTCTTGAAGAAATCCCTTCACGTAATCTGCCCATTGATTTCAGCCTGTTCTCTAAAACACTACAAACATGTATGTAATGTTTGCATTCTTCACTCTTTCAGATTATCTTCTGTAAACTTGTATGCAGTGTTTTATTTTTGTTGCAATGAAGAATGCTGTGGAGTAAATTATTTATATATCTCTGTACCTTAAACCTTGAGAAGTGTACATATAAAATCTCTTCTATCCAAGCTCTCTTCAGGAATGAAAAGTCTTTGCAACTGGCTCTAAGTCTTTAAGAGGAAATCAAGGCCCGAGCTGGGGCAGGAAAAAGAGAAGAGAGAATGCTTTACAACTGGTGCTGACACACTGAAATGCTTTTATTTTGGTTATGTTTTCTTCTTTTTTTTTTCTTTTTTTTTTCCCCTCATCTCATTAAATGTTGAGGCTCGATTGTTATCCTGTCCTCTTCAATTTTTATTTTTTTTTTTCCATAGTACAACTTTGTTTCTGAATTGTTCACAATTTCTCTGCAAGGAATAAAAAAGAGAGGTTAAAATATGAGCTCCTCAATACACTTCTCTATGAGTTGAAAGTAGCTGAGATTAGATTGATGGACAAAAGATAATCTTGTTTCTGGTAATAATTTTTGCACATAAAAGACTGAAGAAGCTCCTAACGTTGAGTGCAATTAGATTTTAATTATATAATTAGATTTAAATCACCTTAACTAACTAATATAATTAGTTATTATAATAATCTGTATGGCAGGTTAAACATCTTACTAATCATGTAGAATGTCACACTGTGGTGGAATAGCAGAAAGAGTCAAATTGTGGTTTGTTTTGTTTGTGGTCGTTGTTTGTTTCTGTGAAGAGTAGAAGTGTATATCAATACTTTTGGGAAAATATTGAATTATCACCCCCAAAACTAAGATAGAATAATCTGGAAAATTCAGAGTTCAGGTTAAACTGAAATGGGAACACAAATATGAAGGTGCTCAATAAAGAAAACTTCGAACAAATTATTTTATAGAAGCATGAATTATGTTTGAAAAACATATTTAAAATTAAATTAATATGGGCTTTCGGATTACTTACACATATATATGGTATGGCATCCTTACAAAGTTTAGATAGTTGAATAGAGACTTCAGAAATAAAGGTAAATAATTGCTTATGGTTTGTAAGCAGTTTGTAGGCAGATTTTTAAAAGGTAGAAATATGAGACATGCTTCCAACAGATTTATTTTTCACTCATTAAAGGAAAAATAAGGTAGAAATTAGGATCTGGGTTAGAGATTGATTTAGTCAAATTAGAAAATATCCTGCAAAACACATTTGTTTTCTTTAGAAGGATTTTCTTACCAAGGTAATGTGAAGTCTTCAGGTGTAGCATCTGGCTTTTTCATAGCTTTCAGCCGGAGTCCCAGACTGGCCAGATGACCTGGGGCCATTTAGCAGCTAGTGGCTGATGACTCAGTTTGAACCCAGATCCTGCTGCTATTGCTAAGACAGGGAGATCCAAATTTTCAAAGGAGACCAAGAGTAATCACTGAATGTAAACAGTAAATGCTATGAAGATTTTACATTCTTTCAATGCAATACTTCTTAAATTAGTTATATTTCTAACTTAATTACATGCAATGTAGTATTCTTTAAATTGGAATTTTATTCCCTTTATAAAAATATGATATTTGTTAAAATTTTATTTCAGAAGAATTTGCTCTTTTGAAAGTAATTTTTCCAGATTGCTGAACTGCATAATTATGGTTACAGAGTTGAACCATTTTTTTGTAAACGCATCTTAGTGATTGGAATTTAATGATGTTTTTACAACTTCTAGTATTTTAACTACGAAGAAGATTTAACGTAGCTTGTGATACAGTGTATTACTTAAGGAAAAAAAGGTTTCTAAAGATATTTCATACCTCTATAGTATGTTTGCATATCAAGGTGATTTTCAAATGACATGACTCTGTGTCTCAAATGTAGCCACCCCAAAACTGAAGCTGTTATAAACAGCAACACAGAACAGGGGAGTCCTATAGATTTTGTCCTTAGGCAAGCTTTGCATTCTGTATCCATGAACTAATTTAAACCTTGATCTGTAAACTGCTGAAAGCTCATTGCTACTCCTCTTCTCATTGCTCATTGGGCCAACACAGCCAGTTTGTTCCACTGCCTATGACAGTAGTTTGGATGTGGGCAAATACAAAATGTAAGTAAGTCTTCATGACCATAAACAATTAGAACTTCAATTTTTATCTCATTGATAGAATAACATCTTAAGCACATCTGTAGTGCTTTCACGTGAATACAAACCCACCACGAGCAGTTCCACTACCTGAATCTTAGATTGCTTCTCCCCAAGAGTGTTGTGCCCACTGACAGAGTAATTGTGTGTATTTGCTTATATAGTTCTACATAACTTCAGGTTATGACTGATTCTCCACACAAGGTTCTCTTATCAGGGATATTGCTTGTATTTTGTTGTGGTGGTTTTGAATTCAGAAGTTAAACAAAAAATGATCTGAAGCATGTTCCAGTGAATACTTTTCACGTGTGATCTAAAAATAATAGTCACAGTATTTTTTATTTTTTTTTTTCACAAAAATCAAAATTACTAGAATATCATCTTATGATCTGCTATTTCAAGGAGTGAGTTAATAAAACATTATTTCCACTTGTTTGCAGAGTAGAATTGTCATAGATGATACATACCATAGCAAGCCAAGTTGTGAACTTTCAGGGTTAGTGACAGAACCAAATCTGTCAGGTCGTTCACACACTTTAACCTTCTCTTCAAATGAGGTGAGTTTCAAAGTGTGTATCTGTGTCTTGTTGATGTTGTTCATACTACAGCATGTTTAATGGAATCCCCCTTTTTTTTTCTTTTTTTTACATGAAACTGGATGACTTTTTCCATATTTTAATGTTGAAGAATGCTGTAAAAAAAAAAATCCTAAGCCATTATTGAACGTGTACTTGAAGGCCCCATATTGGCTTTTGTGTTTTGATCCCCATTGTATCGCAAAAACTGGAATGAGCCCTGTATGATCAAGTTACAGTTTTTAATTTATAACATAAGACATTTCTGTTCCACTAATTTGAAGTAACTTTCTGGATGAATGAAAACTACAACATTTTTGACTGTACCCTCACCTCAGTGCAGGTTTGTGGAGACCTCTTTTGTGCAGATGAAACCTGAAATCTACTCTTTGATAACAGTTTTCATTTATTGTCTCATTCGGTGTTTGACTGATAGACATCTTTATCAATTAAATGCTTTATAGACTAGGAGTTGTTAAATCTGAATGCAGCCAGAAATGAGCTAGAGGTCTAGCCAAACCGATAGAGACTATGTCTGAAAGAAAAAAATAGCGATTAATAAATGAGTTTGCTACTAGCTATATTAAAGTAGGCTTTGGTGAAAATAATCTGGTAATGTATAGAAGTCAAAACAGTCTTAAAACAATGCTATAAATATGCAGCACTACATTCTGCTCTACAAATCCTGACATTGTTAAAGGACTAGAGATGGAAACACCTCTTTGAAGTGGAGAAGAGAACAGCACGGAAGAATCAGCCTTTTCTGGGCAGACTTTCTCATACAGTTCAGGAAAGTGACCTGGTGGTGACAGGTCAGCAGTCAGCTAGGCAGAGCAATGGCACCTCAATTTTGTTGTCCAGTGAACTAGTGGTAACCTCTCTTATTCTTTCACAGATTTTAACTTCTGAAATTGTGTGATGGCATTCATTTTTCCTCAGGTTGTATTTTTTGTCTTGAGCGCCTTCAGGGTGTCCATCCATACTTGCCTACTGAATCACTAATGTTTTTATGCAGGAGAGCATATTGTTCTTTCATGCTTCCACTCTTCATGAGTAGGTCTAGTTCTGCTTTCTGAATTTGAAGTTATTCATGTGTGGTGGCAGCTGCAGCAGTGACTGTTTTGGAAACTCACTGATGTACAAGTAGCTTGGGACAGTACTACCTTTGGAAGGTAAACAGTTTTAGGGGGGAGAGTGTTAGTTAACGACTGATAAGCATTACTCAAAAATCAATCTTCTGACTCTTGTTCTGCCACACTTCTCTTATTCCTATTTATACACCTAGAAAAGTTACAATTGTGCTTTTGTGCAATAGGGAAAAGTTTTATTTATACTGTATAAGTTTTCCTTTTCTCCCTCACTTATCTGAGGAGATGATTACGTGTTTTAATGAAGAATGTCTTTTTGCTACGATTTTTTAAATCATGTTAGCTTGTGTCCTTACTAATATGAAATACAGGGTTTGCTAGTATGTTGGAAGTATGGTTGGAATTATTAGCACCATCTGGAGGACTTCTGTAGTGCGGGCTGCTAGCTGATGCAATCCATGCTGCATGGAGGAGCTGGTGCCGAGAGCTGTTTGGCATTCTGTAGGAGACTGCATTCAGCTGGAGAAAGGAATGAATCTGAAGTACTCTGAAAGTACATAACTGAAGCTGAATGGCTAGCATAGCTCTAGTGAAATTAATGAGTTCCAACTGGAATAAAATAGTAAATATAACGTGTATAATTTTTAGCCTTTGTAGAAAAAAGCTTTGGCAGTATATTTTTTTGGTTCTTTCTTACTGCTGATAGACCACACAATACTGAGGTAAAAGTCAAGCATGAAGTGTAAAAAATTTTCTATTTGTTGTATGTTATTCATAAATACTCACTAGTATAAGACAAAAGAAGTTACCAATATATATTTTGTACTACAGCTATAGGTTGAGGAGTACTATTATCTAAAATGATTTAAAAAATAAATGGGCATTTTCAAATTCCTGTTGTAATTTCTATCTTCATTTTCTGTGCTAAGCACCCCAATCTTGGTAGCCTGCACAGAAAATACTGTTCTCCAGTTCTCTTGATAGAAGTGCTGCACAGAGCACTTCAAGCAAAGCCTTCTCCAAAGCCTTTTTATTTTGTGAAAATTACTGTTCTTCTGAACATCAGGAGGGACAATATATCCATATTTGTTATGTCTGTATTAACATTTTAATTAGGAGTTCCACTTTGAAGCAAATTTCTGGATTGTCCTATTTGTCTTCACCTTGGAAATCGGCACACACTTTGAGTGTTCCCAGTGTGATCCAGCTTCTAGTGGCCACTGAGTCTGTGTGATCAGACTTGAGCTATTCTGAGGTTAAAAAAGAAAAAAATCCTTTGAAATGCTTGTACTATAGAAATTAGGACCTCTGCTAAACTGTTGTGCTCTATAAGTGTATTCCCGTGCATCTGCACTAGCTCCTAATGTAACCCCTCTCCTTTGTTTCATAGGCCAGACAAAGCGAAAGCATTTCTAATTGCATGAAGTCCTCTGAAGTTTTCAGTTGTGCTTGTACATCCATTATGCCATTTTGATCTCTCAAGTCCAGTTTTGACTGTATGTCAGACCATGTGATGGGCCTAAGGCTCACCATCTTTCATGTGATTGCTGGAATTGTTTAGGTTCATGCAGTTAGCTCTGCAAGGGCGCTTCCAATTTTGAAGCTGTGGTTAGCCGCTCACCTGAAACGTACAGGGTCACATCTCAAATTCATTCATAGAAAGATGCTTATTTCCATGTTTCACATTTACAAATGTTGTGTGATGTGTGTTAACCTACATGTCCAAAGTAGGTTGCTTTGAGATGCTTTTACAAACATCCTTGGTAAGTTATGGAAGCTACCTAATAGAGCAGTCTTCACTTCTAAATGCAGCCCATACTCAATAAAAAGCTAGTGAGAGATCTCATTCAAGTGTCACGCTAGAATTCCTGCTGAAGAGATATTCAGCTCTGTTTTATGTGGCTTTTCTTTTGTGATGAAGTGAAAGAGTGCATCAGGACTAACAGCAGTACCTTTTTCCCCCCTCAGAAGCCAATTTGAAATGGAGGCTGCGAGCTGTTCTGTGAGTTCTGTGTGCTGGAGGCACATAGTATCAGTGGAATGCTATAGCCTCTTGACAGGTGGCCTTCTACTCGGCAGACCCTTTATACTGATGACATGATGGGATCAGATGAAAGAACAAACTGTTCTTGCTCCACAGAAGTGCTCCACATTTAGTAAAACTGTACTTAGAATTGTTGTCAGATTTCTTGACTGCTAGAATTGTATTCTGGATTTCCTCAAAAACAATCAATAACACAGCTGAGTGCTGCTTGAGTGATTCTTCTTGATAGGCCAGTATCTAGTATTGGGACTGAGCCACTTTGACTGATAGAACGTGTTGGTTGTTTGCATACACTGAATTTAGCAAATGCTTTGCTATTTGTTGAGAATGGTTTTCATGAAAATGTGATATCTTAGAGAAAACCATTTGTGTTCTCTGTTTCTCACTTACTTTGTGTTGAATGTTGTTGTATTGTCGTTTTGTTTATAACAAACTCCTAGGCAAGCTGACTATAAGCTGTGATCTCAACAGTTTATGTCCCTTTGAAGCTACAGTATGTTTAAAAATATACTTTGTTACCCAGATTCAACTGACAACTAGAATCCAGCATAAATAAAATACTGCTTACAGTGGCTTTTTTCAATTGACTAGGCGTTAGATGATGAATTCACAACAACAGGGAAGCAGAATCAGTGGCACAGTAGACCTATCTCTGAATGGACCACACAGCAAGTCTGCCACTGGCTAATGGGAATGAACATGGAGCAGTACATTACAGAGTTCACAGCTATGAACATAGATGGACAGCAGTTAATGCAACTCGACAGTGATAAGTTAAAGGTATGTGAATATCTCAGGATAGATTTGTAACTGTCTAATTTTCATTGCTTATTCAGCCGTTCTTGTGACTACAAAATCTGTTTTCCTGTTTTCATGAGTTTTGTTTTAAGGGACAGAGTTTTGGTTTTTAAATACTTTGAGACTATACTTAGATGAGAAATTAATAGTTGATAGTATTTTTTTGATAAATAAGAGCTTTTTACAAGGTATGTATTCCTGGTTTCGTCTTAAGGAAATAAAACTCAGCAAATATCCCCAAGGAAGAGCTTGATATATGTACAGTCAATCTCAGTATAAGGTATGAAAACAAGATCCAGCCAAGCAAAATGCATAGAATTGCAGGATGCAATTTTAGAAATCTAAATTTCTTTCATATCTGTTCTTCAAATGGGAAAACAAAAACTGCATGTGATGACCTTTAATTGCTTTTAATTTTTTACTTCTGCTGGAAAAAAAAAAAAAAAAAGTAAAAATTAAAGCACTGAATTGTTACTTTAAGCCTTTTCTAGTCATTTTGCCTCTGGAAGATGCATGGTGTGAGTCCCTTACGATGCTAGAAAATGCTTTTATTTCTCAGTAGATTATCTGTGTTCTGGACAGGCAAGATGTGCAACTAAAATGAGGTTCATTTGCTTATCTTAGCATAAGGCAAAGTATTGTTAATGATCAGTTATAGTAACCGGCTTTGAGTGTTTCAGGGAGGAAAAAATGTGTCCAACTTTGGTCTCTAAAATGCACCTGTATTTTTAGAATAGACTTTCAACACTAAATGTCCTGTATCTTGTAATCAAATATTTCCTCAGACAGAGAAGAAATACCATTACTGGCCTGTCGAATGAATGTCTGTCTGAGGAGTTTGGGATGGTAATGCTTGTAACTCAGTTTACAATTCATGTTACTAAGAGTTCCAAAAGGGTGTGAGACTGCTACCTGTAACTTGGAATCAGATGCTGCCATCTGCTGATCAAAAACCAAAGTGCACTATTACTGGCCCTGCACTTGTCTATGCTTTTTATAATACACCTTAAAATCCTCAGTACTTATAAGTGACCAAGTTTGGCTGCCCTAAAACATAGACAGACAACAGAATACACAAACAAGTAAACAGAACAGAAATCTCTGAATGAAGGATAAGCTAAAGAAAAGCATTGCCAGCATTGCCATGATAGGGAGTGTAGTGTTAGCATACCAAACATTTATAGAAATGATTCACTGGTGTTAACAGACACAATTCCAATATTACATCATCAAAACAAGAAATGTCTAGGAAAGGTGGAAATTTGTTGCACTTATTTTCTATTTACCATTAGCCCTCACTGGACCTTTGTTATCATAAAGAAACAAATTACGTGCCAGAAAAGATTTTCAACCACTGTTGTAGTTGCCCTTTTTTTTTTTTTTTTTTTTGTCCCCCAAAGTTTTCTTCTCAGGAATGACACAAAGATTCCAAAGATTCAGGTGTTAAAGAGCTGGCCCATCTTCCTTTTAGGTGGATTGGTTTGGTCTTTGTTTTTAACATTGTTAAAGTCTTCACCATGTGTAGTGAAGATGTCTTTAGTTACTAAACTGCTTTATTGATTTATTTTAATCTACATGATGCAACCTTAAAAGAAACATGAACTTCCTAGAATGAGCTTTCATTGATTGGTTTTTTTCAAGCAGTTAAAAAACACTGCTGGCTCGACTGAGTTCAGTAGCATTCCTAATTAAAAAAAAATTAGTGTTTAACAGAAGTTCAAAACTAGTTACTGAATATAAATTTCTGCAGTATATTAAAAAAACAAACAAACAAACAAAACCCCACGTCCTTAACTGTTCTTGCTTAAATACTGTTGATAGTGCTGTTGGAAAAACTAATAACAAAGTGCTCTTTTTTTTTTTTTTTTTTTTTTAACCCCTAAAGGCTTTGGGAGTTTCCAGTCAAAATGACCGATCAACAATAAAGAAAAAAATTAAGGATATTAGGAAAACACAAGAAAAACTGGAAAAACAGAAGGAAAAAGTTCAGAAGAAGGAGAGAGAAGTTCGCAAGACTGCCAGAGTGGTAACCACTCTTGAATCCAGCTGCTAATGTGACCCTGCCTTTAATCGTAGTTCACACTAGTGTCATTCTGAGGAAGTTCAGCAGATTTGTATATAATTGTACAATTGAGGGGAGAAGGGAAAGTGCAACAGTTTAATATGGTAGGTTTGTTTTTTTGTTCTTTTGTTTTTTACTTTTTCATTATAGTCCCTCCCCATTACAACCCAATAAAATGAAATATTTTCAGTATTTTCATTTCTAGTTGACTCTGCCTGTACTAATAGTAATTTAACTTCCTGCCTTAAGTAATATTTGTGCTTCTAAGACCTCATATGCCCTCTTAATTGAAGTTTCTACACATTTGTGGAAAGTAGAATACTGTATTTAAAATCATTCCAATATTAGTCAACTAGCATTTAATAGAGTTGAATCTGGTAGAGGGACAATAGAAAAATCCTGCCAACAAATTCAGTTTGTGACAGTCCGTTTATCTGTTGCCACTGAAGATGTATAGAGAAAAGTGTTCTAAAAAAAGAAAAAAAAAAAAAAGAAGAAAGAAAGAAAACAGTAATGTCACATTAATTTAAGAAAGCATGTATTTCAAATTTATGGAGTATTTTCTTTAAATTCATGTATTTCTGGGATGATTCATTTTCACACTAAGTCCACTGTAGTAGCACGTTGTTTCTGAATTCCATGTGTTGCAATTTACTGAGAAAATAACAAAAAATATTTTCACAAACTACATACACTAATCATAATATTAATTTCTCTGTACACTACCTTTATGATATTGGGACAAGGTTTAAACCTATAAATAAGATCTTTTTTAACCTATTTTTTCCTAAATAATACATAGTTTTATAGATTTATGCTACAAATAAGATCAATTTGCAATACATGTATTTCTCTTTTCTACTTGCTACAAGTTTTTTGCGGACCAAATTTATATATTTGCTAATTTTAAACTTTACTGTTTTTCGAACTTAAAATATCAAGGGAAACTGTAGAAAAACTATCACTGAAGCACTGGGTTTCTGCATTGTATTTAAATATGTTCAATTGTAGACTACAGATTATTTCTCTTTAAAGGAGGATTTGATACGCCATATAGTTTAGAACATGAATTGGTGTTTTGTATATTTACTTAGTGTTTTGTAGATACTATAACAGCACTTCTTTAATTAGAATTATTCCAGAAACAAAATATCAATCCCACCATAGAATGGACTAGAACAAAACTTGTACCATTTGTGTATGTGGACCAAGTTCTCCTTTAAATCTATGGACTGTTTTTCATTTTAATTAAATGAATGAGCTTCACTGTTGGTGTTTCACAAGTCTTTCTTTTCCTTTTTTTGTATAACTGTCTTGGGAACTCTAGCAAAAGGATGGCGTGGAAATGCTTCTGCACACCATACATGTCCAAAATAAAGTTTAAGAATCTTGGTAATAATTACTTCTAAAGAAAGGCTGTATTTTCAGTTGTGTGCATTAAGAAATCTTGAGAATGTAATTATTTAACTTATTTACTTTGTCTCTTGTAGCTTTGAGTTTGTACTCCGAATTCAGACCTTGAGCCAGGGAGGATCGCTGCCCTACTGATAAAGAGAAGGGAACTAGAAGTACGGAATTATCAAATTCTTAGAATTGCACAACTGAAACTGTGCTTTCTTTACTCCAGTCAAGGATGTCTGTTTCTCAATTAAGTGCTTTCAGCCAGAGCAGGGAATACATCTGTGTGTTATCTCTTTTCTTTAAGTCTTCTGAGCTCAGGGTTGCACCCAGTAAAGAGCTTGTTTCTCAGGAAGGAGACTAGTGGAAATCATGGCTTGCTTGCATACAGGGCTGTTGCAGCTAACTTGGGGCCATAGCAGAGATGCTAAATTCAATTCACCTGGCACCTGAGCATAAGAACAGATTATCGCAGACCACAGATTGCAACATCTGTGAGATCCTGAATAGGAAGTCTGTTTCTACAGAACTTGTTTAGTTATGAACAAAATCACCCAACCAAAAGTGTAATTTTAAAAATATTTTTAATGAATAAATCAGAAAAATTAACACAAATGAAGATTAATTTTACAGTGCAAGACTGAGTTCATTTTCATACAAAACTATTAATCTCAGCACTCTGATAGCTGAGCTAGTATACTACTTCACTATAAACTGTGCTAATGATGACTGCAGTTACAGCAATGAAAAACATTAAAAATATTACCTTCTGAACTTCTATTTAAATCAAAACTAATAGATCAAAGTCATGAGTAGGGTTAAATGCTGTAAAGCACTATACTGCTACATTTGTGTTTTTTACCACGATCACTTGGGGTGTTGGGCAAGGAGAGAGAAGTATAATTACAGGGCAAATCTTTCTAATAATCAGAATTCAATAGGTAGCTAGCTGAGAGCATGAGAGAGCTTTTATTTCAATACCACCATTCAATACCAATGTTTAAACAACCTCATAGCGAAAAAGTGACTTTGTTTTTCTTCAGAAATGTTTCTTCTGATTTCCAGATATTACTAAGCTTGCTCAATTTAGTTATTCAAATATTTAAAACAGCAAGAGAGCTAGAAGAATGTTCAGCTTCAGAGCCATTTTTAAAACTGTTGTTGTAACTTTAAGCTTTAGTTCAGCAAATGTAATAATAGCTGCAAACACTCCCTCTAACTTTCATACAAGGCCCATTTTACAATATGTAGAATTTCTCACATTCATCTTCTGGGGTTGAAGAGAGCAGCTGTAGCTTCCCCTCACTTTAGCCATGCAGACTGAAAGAGATTTCGGTCACGAACTGTCTTTGTAAGAAAATAAAACAGGGACTTAAGCGCCCCCAAGCTTGAGTGGAGCAGTTAACTGTACTGTTCTAGTTAGGATTAATTAATCCTCCCTCAGAGTGTTAGTTTAACTACATATGTAGCCATTCTGTAACTTCCTCCTGTTAAAGTGACACATGTTAGCTTGAAAAGAGTATAAAAGCATTTTATTGTTTTGCATTGACACTAGGGAGTAGCTGGTGATAATCTTTAGCCTGGCTCAGCAACAGCTAGAACAGCGTGACTGCACGTTCTCATGTACCAGCTATGCCCTTCACTTGTGGTATCTCACCTTGTGCTCTGAACAGTGCCAGTAACCTAGTAAAATTTAGGCTCGCACTTTCTGAGAGCAATTATGCATGTCTGCTGCATGACTAAATTGCAAGAGTATATGCAATGAGTTACCTGAGGGAAAAGGCTTAATTCTAAAGGTCTTTAACTGTTTCACTCCTAAAATGCTCAGGAATTATACAAAAATACAACACAGGTGAGTCTGACTTCAACAAGCTGGAACACTAGCCATTAAGAGAAGCTGAATCCCTTACAGGACTGTGTACCTGAAATGTAATGCTTGGTCAATCCCCAGTGTTCTGACAGTTTGCTGTTGCCTGATGAACATATTCCATTTAGCTTATTCGCATTACAGCGTGACCTCAAGCTACTAGATAAATGAAGCCAGAAGCCCACCACAACTACAAAGGTATTGTCAAAACTTGCTAATTCCACATATTTTAAAACACTCCTGAGAAAGTAGTTTCTATTATCCAAGTATTAGAGGTTCCCTACTAACAATAAATTCTAAAAAATGTTTATTAAAAAATATTTTTAATTTACAGCTGTAACCTGACCTACCCCAGAGTCTGAGATCTCAGTAGGGCTAGAACACTGATACTGTGGTTTGATATTACCTATAGAAATATAAGCAAATGTAAGACAGCAAGCCTTTACTGTACACAAGCAAACACCACTTACTAATTCACGATGATCAAGAAAAGGTAAGTTTATCACACATCAAATATTCACATTACTACCAAAGAAATATTACCGATACCACCTACCTGAGATGCATTATACCAGTGGTAGCAGCTAGAACTGATTTGTTTTTTGTAATTTATTTTATTTTTTATTTATTCCTAAAGACCTATGTGTGGTTTCTAAAGCTGTGAAAAAAATGTTTAGTGTATAGCTAACATTTCCAACTTTGCAAAATTAGGCTTCAGCATACTTAAAATCAAGAAATAGAAAGCTCCATACAGGTGCAAAGGTACAGCAACAAGCTCCTTAGTGTTTATTAAATGAGTGTTTCATTAATCTTCTAACACTGCATAATGGAAAAATACTCTGGCAAGCTTTTTCAATAGTTCCATTAAAAAAAATGACGTAATCATGTGACCTAATACATTTCTCAGTAGATATGAAATAGGTTATATTGGTCTCTATAAAACTTGAAAGTACTGCTCCCTTGATTTAACTACAGAAAGTAGTCATTAATAGAAGGTGGAACAAATTAAGCACAACCTTTGTAAAAAGTATGAACAGCTTATTACTGTTTTCTTCAATTCCAGGAAAGAAAGTAATAGATTTAAGCTTTGTTATTCCCTTTAGAATGATTTTCACAGATCAAATGTGGCTCAGCGTCTTGATATAAACCAGGGTCTTTTAAATTCCCTTCACATGGCATACATACACCTTAGGAATTGTTGAGCAAAAAGCTATGTACTGCGAAAAGTAGTCATGTCCTTTGGCTCACTGCTTGGCACACACCAGTCATCTGCTTCATGGTTTGCTTTATAATGCTTCCAGGCTGATTTATTATAGACAGGGAGTCTTTCCACTGATTCTGTTGATAAGGCCTGTAAACAGATAAGACCATAACAAATTTTTTTGTTTAATGAAAAAATAACAGAACAAAGATTCACTAATAGAATTGACGATAAAATTAAAACAGTGAAGTGAAATTCTATATCATACCTTTATGTAAATAACTGCATCTGTGCCATAACCTTCTAAAGAATACAGTTTCAGGTCTCCTTGGAAGTATTGTGCATACAGGCGTGATATGGGCAAGCCATAACCAAATCCAGCCTGATTCAGGAGAAAAAGTATATTTTTATTAACAGCATCAGTCAGTGGTTGGTTTTGGTGGCTTTTAATTTAAAAGGTAAACAGAGGGACTAAGAGTAATGTTTGACAGTAAGGAATTCACCCCAGAAAGAGGAAAAAAACACTGTTAACCTGTGAGTATGAGGAGAAAACTGTTTTATTCCTTAGACAGACAGAGCTGCTAGATAACAGTTCTTGTATTTTAGTAGCTTTTTTTCAACAATAAACTGTATTGAGTGCCTTACAGCACTGCTGATCTTACAATGTTTAAGTCAGTTTCGTTTCATCATCAGTATACAGAAAAAGGTTCAAGAAGAAACTAATGGGAATTTATAGCTTGTGCTACAATTCTGTCAAGCCCTGTCTGTAGCGTAGGATGCAGCCTGAATTTTGAAGCATATAGGTATTTAATCTACTGTATTTGAGAAAGAATTTCTCAAAGGATACTACCCTGGTTTTATGTAAAGACCTGTTACCTAGTGAGCTGCACAGTCATCTAAGGGCAGAAAACTGTTAAAACTCCCTAACAACAAATGCTACATTTTCAGTGCTACTATCAGAGAGAGCAAATTCAGGAAAGCTGTTCAGAGCTTCTTACTGTATTTCTCATGCATCTGATAAGTTCACATGAGATCATGAGGCTGAAGTAGATTCTTCATCTACCCCATCATATCTGTGTACCGTCACTCTTACTGGGGAATGGTACAACTGACCACATAGCACAGCTGAAACTATGGATTTGATTCAAAACTGATGCTATAGTGTTTTTTTCCCCCCTGTCTTCCAGTGGTCACAAGAAGAATTCAGAGTCCTGCATTTGTATGCAGTATAGCTAATTGTTCTGCTTGATGTAGTTCATCTCTATGTTTGATATAGAAAAACAGAATCTTTACATTTAAATAGTTGTCAGTGATTTAGGATTTCATACAATTTGAAAAAAATATTTGAATTAAGCTGTAACATCCAAATGGTCATACACATTGTATAAAACCAGTACTTCATGGCTTTGGCTGAATGGTTTCTTTTGTGATTATTACTCACATTCAAAATGACAAGGTATAAAAGATTTACATACCAAAGGTGTAGCTCGAGATGTCTCAACTCGTGGACGTGGTGCTGTTGAATACATGTAGTTGAATAGTCTGTCAATTTTCCTCATAGGAACACCTCCACCACGATCACTCATCTGGAACAAGAAGAAACACATAGTATTACATTCTTCAATGCAGTTTTATAGAAGACAGCATCTCTCAAACAATGATCCAGAGAAAATTCAGGTAAAATATAATACAAAGTTGTCCCTAGAAAATGATGGTCTTCTTAAATTCCCATCTCTCACCTAGAGCAATGAACAGATGAATTCTTCCCTATCATTCCTTATATAAACCAACTGAATAAAACACCATCATTAAAAATATCCAGAATCTCTTGAAAGTTCTACTTAAATTTTGCGTTGCTTTTATCTTGTTCATAACTGTTTTGTCTGAAATCAATATTTATATCTACTAATTTCAACAAGTGACAGGTTCTGTGCATTTTCACCTTTATTATTTGGAACTACTTCCAATGAAAGACAATATATTACAACTCACTGCTGAAGGAGCAAGTCCAAAGAGTTGTTTTACTAGATGTTAGTTAGACCTATGCCAATGCTTGCTACTGATCTTTGAAATCCAAATCAATGTTGTACATATGAAAAATATATTAGTCTGCAAAACTTTCAGGCAGATTTAATTGTCATGGAATACACAGTGCTCATTTCCCTTTTCTGAGTTCTTTCACATCTTCAGTAGAGCATTTTGGCTTACAAAATGCTGCCATGACAGCTGCAGAAAGATGCTGCTTTGTTTTCAGTCATGGTCATGTACAAGCTAGGCATGAGCAAAACAATAATCAAAATAACCTTTGAAATAATATTAACAAGAAGCAAGTACCTTAACAGTTAAATCCTCATTTCCCAAGGTGACATGTACATGAATTGGAGGATAAATGCATCGATCAGCATTATGTTCCATGGTGGCTCTCATTGCATTCTGCAATTTTCAAGTACGAGAACTTAAAGCCTATTCTTATCTCTTAGTTTATTATTTTAAAGCAAACATCAATTTAGGAAAGTAAGTTAATTTTATCACATATTTCAGAATTGGGACAGAAAATATAGTTTTAAAACAGTTTTTTGAATTCTTCTGGTTTATTCAGTATCAAGGTTTGTATAATTTATTAGAATTACACAGGCTACAGTTATTAAAACCATTTAGAATAAACATTTAAATATTTTAATGTTAAATTTTATTTGTAGAAATCTTTAAAATGCGTTCTATATGCAATAGGACACAAAGATCCAAGAAAAGTCTAGGATAGAAGTAAGTCCTAGAAGAAAGTAATATAGGGCCTGCTATAAAGGTTAGAAGTGTCCCCAAAGTTAGGAATATTGTTCTCACTTGCTTTATTAACTTTATACACTTTAAGACTTTTTTTTTTTTTTGTCTACTCAAGATGTCAGAGGTTTTCAGTTGTTAGGCAAAGGAGACAGATAGTCACTTCCTATGCAGTTATTATTTGCCTAAACAGTACAGCTTTTAGGTATTTTCCTGCCATTAAAATGTTGAAAGCTTGCATTTGCAAAAACACACTGCTATCTAGAATTGGTTCAGAAAAATCAAACAAATACAATCTTACTAAACAAACAAATTCTGTAAAAGAATTGTGTAATGTAATTCAACAGACCTTGAAAAGTTCGAAAACCATGTGATAGAGGTGGGAAGGTACATACACCACTTGCATGGGCTGTCCTGGTGATTTAACTGCAGAAAAAAAAGTCTAAATATTTAAATGGAAAACTGGGCAATCTGTATGTAGTAACTCAGCATGTATACTTGTACTGTTAAGACAATTTGCAAGAGAAAGAAAATTTAATAGAATGGCTTGGGTTGGAAGGGACCTTGAAGATCATCTAGTTTCAACCCCACTGCCATGTGCAGGGACACCTTTCACTAGATGGAACTGCCCAGAGTGCATTGGCTTTTTCATTTACTTGTAGAAGCAATTTAGATTGTTTTTGTAGGTCTGTCTGAACTTGTACTAACTTGAGAGGCACTCCAGGAAGCAGTGTTAGAAAGGGTCTTTAGCATTCAGCAGGACTATGGGAAGGGCAGCAGACCTCTGAGGTCACAGGTATACAGTTGCAAATGTTTTCAAGTCACCACAGGGGATTCAAGTACTTTTTTAAAGAGACTTGACTGTATCTGACTGCAAGTATAAGTGTGTGCTATGGAAAAGGAGAAGCCTTCTGCCAGGTTTGTTTTTTTTTTAAAAAAGTATGCAGTAGAGGACATAATATCCAAATGTATATTAGATTTCTACATATTAACTATACAGAAAGTGAAAAGACAACATTTTACCAGCTAATGCAGAAGAAGCTATCACTACATTCAGGCAAGCGTCTCACCCCACATTCACTTACTATTCAACTCTTCAAGGACAAGTTCCGGAGAGCTCATGTAATATAAATCACAAAGACTCTTGGCACTTTCATAGCCGTCTGTAAGAAATACACAGAAAGTTACATTTCCCCCTCTGTTTTTTCTTTTCCCCGTTACAGTTTGCAAAGAAGAAAAGCATAATTGAAAACACTGCGCACTGCCAGTGAGATTTTGTATCTTCTCACAAAAATGTTTTCTGGGGGAAAACTGAAAAAAAAAAAGCTTTAATTTAAATTTTTGTTCCAAAATGTGTATGGGCTCTCAGACTCTGTTCATGCAAGTTTTCAGAAGTCTTACTCTTCTCTGGATTTACCTCTAATAACTCCAACAACATTGCAGCTAGGATCAATGCTTCCAATGTGTTTTGGATGAGCTGGATTAATTTTTCCACCAAACAGTAAAGCTGCCAAAAAAAGACAGTATTTTTTACATCCAACATAATTTCTGCGATTCTAGTTTACATCTTCATTTTTGCAAATTTAAAGACAATCTGTAATTCTAATCTTCACTGTATTTAAAAGACTCATTAATAAATATTTTTAATAAGTGTTTAAGAAGTATTAAGCACTTAAAAATGAAAGGAAAATACTGACATATTACAGGTACTGTGTCCCCCCTCCCTTCAACAGCAGCACTTACAGTGTTGATTAAGCAGCATTCTAATTGAAATGCGACTCATGTAGAAGCGGTCTAAAAAATACTGCACGTTCTGTGAGGTCACTGGATCAATGCCAAAGCTCTCCTTGTATTCTATTACTCCTTGAGCCATAGTAGGAATTACATCATTGTGTCGATTGCGTATTTTTATCACAGTATCTGTAAAACTAAAATAAATACATTGTTAGGTGTTCACTTCCAAGTGAATTTAATCCTCTGGCAAACTGAGTATCTGCCCGTGAAAATGAAGACGGTTGTGTACAGAAGTACCACGGGTCTGCCTACTGCAGTGAGAAGGCAGCCCAGTCTTTGTAGCATATAAATAACTCCATGCAACTTGCACACAGTCAATAATGGTGCCACCAGTGGTGATGGTTCATACACTTACTGTTTACTTACCATTATTTTATTGATTAAAGCCAAAAGAAGAGAAAATTGTGCCAACCATGTTCATGCAAATTATCCCATGCCTGTCAAATGGTAGCTATGGTCAGCCAATAATCATCAAATCCAATCCATGGATGAAAAGTTCCATACAGCACTGACAACGTTGCAAAGAACTGGTAAAAATTTGGTTAAATTTAATGTATTCATAACTTCTTCAGTAAAACAAAAAAAAACCCAAGAGCAGAATGATATGGCATAAAAGTGCTTTGTTCCATGTTTCAGTGTTCCATTCTTCCAGGGTGTAAGGGATAATGTTACTGTGATTCTTACCTAGAGACTAAAGATAGCTGAAATTTTTTAAGCCACTTTTTTTCCTGCCAGTCTTTATATATAACATTAATATTGATATATATGACAGATCCTTACCTGTGAATAGCCCCTGAATCTTCCGAACTTTTGTCTTTAAAGTCAAGGATCTCCTGAAGACTTTGGACATACCTTTAAAGGAAAGAAACATGACACAGACCAGTGCTAATATACCTCCTTAGTTCCCTTTGGTTAGCAATATTCTAAGACTGGCTGCATCTAAGTGATTTTATTTGATATATCCGACAGATCTACAACCTGTGAATTTTGTTAGATATTTCTGAATGCATTCATGATGTTTTCTTCCAAAATTTCCAGAGCAATTAGTTCCACAATTTAATTAAAATGCATAAACAATCTTCCTTCCATTTTAAACCCAATGGCTGATTACTTATTTGCAGCCCTAGTTGGTTCCTGTTTCTAGAAAATTTACCCAACTTGTTCATGATTTAAATATTTCTGCCATCTCCAAGCCAAAGAATTTCCCCATGCATAGAAACTGTTCCAGCCCTTTGATTATCCCTCCTGGACTTTTCTGTTCAGGATGGAGTGACAAAAACTGCATGTGATTCAGAGGAATAACGGACTAACACAGTGGTGGTTACATTCTCCTCTACCACATTGGTTACTCAGTTCCTAACACTATTTGCCTTCTTGCCCATCAGCTGACATTCAGAAAAATATCCACAGTTGCACCAAAATTTTTGATTGTGAGTAAGCATAGAAGTGGAGGAAATTGCTCTCTGCTTTGCATTTGTCCAAGTGGAATTAATTCTCCATTCTGTCAACATAATTTAGCACCACAAGAACTTAAGCTTTCACGTTTCATTCAGAGCCTTCATCTACACTGATATCTCTTGTTATATTCAGTCATCAAATCAACGATACTCATTCAATGGCAGACTGTTCTCCTAATGTTAAAAGCCTTTTCCACAATGCCATGTGCCATTAGCAGTTGCCAAGCAATCCCTTTGTTTTGCTTCCATCTCGCAAAAATTAATGCTTAAACTCCTTACTTAAATGCAAACTTTACTTTACAAAGGACAGCTTTTTAATTTTAATAGCCTTGTATTGATCCTGCTGTGCTCTGGCTTTGGCAGCTTTCTATTGTTTATTTTCTCCGCCCTCACTCTCAGTCTGCAATAACCTGTCTTTTAGACAAGTTTCTATTCTCTTCTGCAAACATTTTGTGTATTTAGATACTGTTGGTTTCTTCAGCTAGCTTCTTCATTTTAGGTAAGTTCTCTATTAAGCACTGCTGTGGTGGATTTTTGTTATTACTGAATTCTCATACACGACTGTATGAATAGTTAATGATTTTTAATTCCCTTGTCAGTTATCTAATTGCTCCTGCAGGTTTTTTTTTTGTTTTGTTTTGTTTTTCCCAAGTCTTCAAATTTAGTTTCTGTCCCATTGGGATATTTACTCATTCTATACAATGTTCATGTTGTGAGCATATTGAGTACTTCTTTCTGTAGAATTTAATGAGTTGCTTCTCCACCTGTGTATATGAAGAAAGTCACCCTTGAAGGAATTAAGTAACACCCCTTACCAACTCTGTACCAGCTGAACTGAAGGTGTTCTGAGAAGATTGTCTGGAAGCAGGCTTATTTCCTTCATTATGTTTGCTAATCTTACAGGCAGCTCTTGTCGCAGAAACATAAATGAAGTCTTTTCACAGGCATTTTCAGATCCTGGGACCAAAAAAACACGTTTGACAGCACTGGAATAAAGTCAGCATTTATGGTAAAGTGCTACACAAACTCTTATGTTCTTGCCTAAGAGGCCTCTGGTTAGGTTTTAAAGTTGACTCAGACAGTGTGGTATGCCAATGTTTCTTTCAAGGCAGCAGCACACTTATATTTAAAACTGTTAACTCATAATGAAATCTACCTGTAATGATAAGGACAATCTTGAATATTTAAGAGTAACTACTGCAAGAACTGCTGGCCCATATAATTCAACTTTAAATAAGACTTCTATCTAATTAAATTGCTTGTTTCATGTGTAGCAAACACTGACTAACTACCACTGATGAAATGATACGTCATTCATGAAAAGCAAATCAAACCAGCATGGGAAGCTATTTGCAGGAGTCTGTGTATATATCAATTATATGCAGTTATTAAGTCAAGGCATAAATTCACTTCCACAATGCTTGTTTTACTAGGCCAGAAAGGAGGGGGGAGGCAAAGAGGATAAGAAATGCTGACATTTCAGCAATGCCACATCAGTGTTATCTAAGCTTAACTAGGTTGTGTACTGCTGTGAAGTACCTACCTCAGTTTTGGTGTTTCACAACGGGGAACTCCTAAGAATTATCTCTTTGGTGTTTTTGCTCAGTTCAGTCCTTCAATATGACAAGGGGAAGAGTTGGGGAAGACTGCGCTTACCAGTACTACACACTGTTTACATACAAGCTCTGCCCAGAAGCCTCATTCTTTTCCCTAGTTAGGTTGCATTTCTGACATGACTGTTACTGGCCTTTCCCTATTCTCAGGTAAAAATTTCATAAACTAGTCAAAGTGAAGGTGTAAGAATGAAACCAAAATCTTGAATTTCCCCCACGCACTTGGCAAATGATATTCTGCAAAGTAGCTTTGCCTCTAGAGGTCACATCACAGTCCTGGGTCAAAATTAGAAGACAGCTTAAGGTAAACAAGATTTCAGTGAATGGGTAAATGCTTTGTTTCCCCATGCAGTTACAATCTATGCAAAGAACTGATAAGGCTCCTACAGAAAACACTGTGCACCAAACCCAAGATACAACTGACGTGTAAGATTAAGACCAAAATTTGCTTACAGAATACTTCATTTACTAGACTGATTGGAACTAAAACGAGAAAAGCAGATTTTGAAAACAACAGTTTTCAAGATTACCTTATGTCAAGGTAGAAATAGCAAGAAAGTGGCCTCCCTTTTGACATGGTAAATACCACACCTTGAAAATAAATAATGATGTTAAGGCAAAAATGATCGTGTTGGTATTCTAGTAGTAAAACAACAGAGGTCAAAAATCACTTCGAATTGCAAGGTTCTTTGCTTAATACAATAGCAGCAAAGATTACAGCAAGATGCCTGTAAAAATCTGGAATTGTAAACATGGGATACATTTTATTGTAACGTACGAACAATGAATGGACAGATGAAGTAAGAGGATACTTAAAAGAATCTGTTTAAATCCGTCTATGTAGGAAGTCTGGGGTTCTCAGTTATGTTTTACTTACAGAAAGATAAAAGATCAGTACAGTTGTTTATTAGTTATAGGTTAACATACAGCTTATGACGCTATTCTGCTTACAGAAACAGAACTGACTGCAGTATGGCTCGACGCTCAGGACTGATGAAGGCCTTCCAGTATCACTTGCAGACCTTCCTCTGCACGGCCTTGGAAACAGAGCAGCGCCTACAATACATCCCTTTTCATTGCAAGCACTCCTCAACCCTGGGAGCGATATTTGTAGTTTTAGCATGGAGCATCAATCACACTGAGCATCCTGCTGCCAACGTATTCATTTTCAAGGCCAGATTCCCAGCCTGGCTCTTGGCGTTTGCTCTCCGCTCCCTCTCGCACACATTCCCCAGCACGCAGCCCTTGGTGTTTATGCTGGGGACAGACAGGCACGTGACTGCAGAGCAGCCGCAATGGTTCCAGCCGCGCGCTCCGCCAGCGTTGCACGTTTCCTGAGCTCCGTAAAGCCCGCGTGCCGCCGGCTTTCAGCAGGCTTCACCGGCGTGCCTTTTCGGTCGCCGCGTTAGCAAGTACCAGCTGTCATCGGTACCAGCTGTCCCCGGCTTATCCCCAGCGCTGCAGCTTGGCGGAACACCAAACAACCTATGTGACAGCCGGATCTCGAGTTTCCAGCTGAGTTTCAACCTTGCCTCACTTTTGCCTCTGGGTAAGGAGCCATCTGGGCTCCGTTCTGGTGGAAGGAAGCAGAAACCGAAGCCGGTTCTGCCACGAGGCCGGCGTTAAGCAGCGGCACGCGGCGCAGGAGCTGGCCAGGCCCGCCATCCCGTGCCGAGCACCGTCCGCTCCGGGGCCACAGGCGTGAGGCCCGCGGCTCCTCCACGCGCGCGAGGGGCGGCGGTCGGCCGCGCGAGACCGTCTCGAGCCTCGGCCCCTCAGGAACATCTGCGGCGGGACTCACCGAAGTCCAGGAACTGCTTCATGGAGAGCGGCGAGGGGGAGAAGCGCGAGTAGAAGTCCACCTGCTGCGGGATGCTGCCCGGGGAGGCGCAGCGCAGCAGGGCGCGCAGCAGCCTCATGGCTCCTCCCGCGTGGCCCGTTCGGCTCAGCCCGGCCCGACCGCCATTTCCCGCCGCGCCCCCGGCCCCTACCCGCACCTCGGCCTCCTCCGCCGCGCGGCCGGGGGAGGTGCCCGAGGCGGCGCGCGTCCTCCCGGCCCGGCCCCACGCAGAGGCGGCGGGCGGAGGAGAGGGCGGCTCCGAGGAGAGGAGACCCCGCCCGGCGTTACCGAGGCGGCCGCCGACCTCTGTCCTGGCGAGAGGCGATGCTTGCTCCAGGAGAAGCCCGGCTCCGGCAAGGTACGGCGGTGGCGCTCGGGAGGGCGGAGGGGCTGCAGCCGCAGGCGGGGCCGGGGAAGCAGCGAGGGGGGAGAAGCGGGAAATGGCGGCCGGGCTGAGGGGCGCCTCCGGGACCGCGCGGCGCGGGGAAGGTCGCGGAGTGGCGTGAGGAAAGCGGGCTCTAGAGGTGCTGTGCTCTGATGGGGCAGAAATGAAGCCGGGATGCCGCGGCGGCGAGGTCCGTGTAGTCGGGCGCTCGTACTGTACTCAAGTGAAAACCTCGGAACATCGATGAAAAAGGTATTAGGAGTGATCGCGGGTGTTCTGATGCGTGTTCTGTGATGGGAGCGTTGAACCCTGACGTTCAGCACGGCGCTCGAAGCGGTGCTGTGGTGGGTCTGGCCCCGCGCTGCTTGTCTTTTGTATGGATGCTTGTGGTTTTTTCTCATGAAATTAACTGCCAGACGCGGCCTGTTCTCCCCTGTTCTCCCCTGTTCTCCCCTGTTCTCCCCTGTTCTCCCAGTCTTCTTGGCTGTACTGGGAACGAGCGGCCGAAGCCCCGTGCCAGCCCGGCAGTCGCTCTGCTGTTTCTGCCATGTTACCCTGCTCAGCGCGTCGCTGGTCCTGCGAGAGTGCTGGGGATAGCATCGTTAATTATGTGGTGGTGGTGTTTCTTTTCGTTTTGGACGTTGCACTGATTGACGTGCGGAACGCGTGCTGATTTGTTCCACCTCCAAAGGCAATTTTCTGAGCAGTAACATTAGCAGGAAGGTCAGAGCTGGTTCAGGATCAAACTGATTTGTTTGTGGGCAGACTTGTACTTCTGTCTCTTTCTGAAATGTGGGTGCCTGGCTGTACTCTGACCAGCAGCAGTGGCTGATGGGGCAAGCCAACAGCCTTTCTGTCCCTGTACAAACACAGGTTAATAACAGTGTGCTGCAGTGCTGCTTGCGGGCTGCTTATAAGAGATCATACGCTTCTCAGTCTTAGAGCAGTTTGAGGATCCTTCTTGGCTTCCATATTGCTGTTCTTAAGACTGGTTTATAATGGTCTCAGCTGTGAGCTAGTAGCAGTTTAAAGCAGTACCCACATGCAGTAAGTTGGGTGTTTGTAATTTGTTGCAGCTGCTCAAAATGATTCTGTGCTGGTTTCATCTTTTCCACCTGCGTGCTGGTGTCCAGGTGTCAGCTTTTTCTTGGTCACCTTGAAATTGCTGATTGTGTGCCAATCCATGGAAACATGTTTTGTTAAATATCAGAGAATTCCCTGGGTTTGTTCAGCCCAGAGCAGATGTGAGGGAATGACATGGAGCTGTCAGAGGGGTCAGGTGGGTGTTAGGAGAAAGTTCTTCACCACAGTGCAGTGAGCACAGGACAGGTGGCCCAGGCCAGTGGGCACAGCCCTGAGCTGCTGGAATTCAAGGAGCATTTGAACACTGCTGTCAGACCTAGAGTTTGAATCTTGGATGTTCCTGCGTAGAGCCAGGATTTGGGCTCAGTGATCCTTAAGGATTCCTTCCAGCTCAGAATATTCTATAGTGTCAGTTTTGAGCATGAGTACAATTGCATACCCATACCCACTGCCATAACCCTACCCCACTGGACTGGAAAATCCCACATTTTTAAGACTATAAGCCTGAGAAAAGAGCTCCTGGGAAGCTGTACTGTTCTGTGTTCTTGGGGTCTCTGGCCTACATTTAAAATCCATCATTGAGTTTCTTGCTTTGCAACTCAAATACATCTGCTGTTTGTAGTCAGGTTATCATAATGGAAAGATTGTGTTAAGAGGAGGAAAAAAAACCCAAAACAATGAGCTTTAAGCCCCTTGTCCTTAGATGTCCTATTTCAAAACTGTCTGTATGTATTCTGTATCATGACACACAGTCGGGAGGAGCCATCACTTCCGTCCAGGTCAGAGAGGCCATGAAGAGAGATCTCAGGAAACTGCAGAGCTGGGGGTCACTAATCACAGCTGAACAAATGCTGGGTTCTGTACTGCTCTGAGCCATCTCCTGTGGCTTCTCATGCCTATTGCTGCTGCCTGGGCACATTTCCTACAGCAGTGCTGGGCACTGACAGAGCGCTGAGCCCATCCAGCAGCTGGAGTGCTGCCTGCCACAGATGGGCTAGGAATTCTGTCTTGGCAGCCATCACAGTTCCTGCAGTTGCATAGACCACTGGGGACATGGAGGGGGCACCTTTGCTGCCCTACAGCTCCCCTTAGCCTTGTGTGCCCAGGACTGAGCAAAGGCCAAGCCCACAGTCTTCCTTGGGCTGCTGTGTGCCCAGAGCTGCTGGCTGGGCTGTCACCCCAGAGGGCAAAGTCATTCGGTGCTGGGGAGAACAAGAGGGGTCACAGTAGTCCCAGTGCACACTACTGGAAGACATGTTTACTGGTTTAGCTTTTTTATTACAATTATGATTTTTGTATTGTCCTTCTAAATGGTTTATGGTCCAAACTTGTAAAAAAGTCTTGAAGGAGCAACTGGAGTGAGCCTTCATGCTGATTGCCAACCCTTCTTCCCACGCAAATCACGGTCCTCTGCTTCTATAAAGGTACAGCTGCATTTGGAGCTTCTCTGACTCTACCTGGAGTGCTGCAGGGCACTCGGGGCCATCAGTTGGCCTTTTTCTCTTGTCCTGGCACAGCTCAGTGTCTTTGTTCTCACATTTTTATCTGTAACCTTCCTTGCTTTTGCTATGCTAAGAACGTTTCATGGAGTTCTGTTGACTTATTGTGGATTTCATCCCTTACTTTTTTACACAAGTAGAATTAAAAGTGTATAAAAAATAGCAGTAAGGTTGATCTAAAATGTGGAGTGTCATCTGTATGAATTTGTATCAAATTACCGATGGTTCAAGGAGAGCATAGGGATATCTTTGTGTCTCTTTATCCAGTATGCAATTAAATTCGAGTTTTGAATTTTTGCCATGTCCATGTGAGTCAGGGTCAGAAAGCAGAAATTGGAATTGATGGTGGGTGTCTCCATCGGAAAAACAAAGCTTGCACTGCAGTTGCACCCTTGTTTTTGTGGGAAGAGGAGAGGTGAAGCACTGCTGCTTTCTTCTTGTGAGGATCACAGCTGGCTGTGCATGGGGTGTAGTAATGCAACGTGGGCAGTGCGGTGCTTTGTGCTCCTTAGAAATAGGCTGGCAGTAAGCAGCTGCTTCACACTGAGAGGAGGAGGTGGGGCACTGGAAGCTCCCTGCACAGGGCGATGAGGGCTGTGAGGAGTGAGCAGTTGGGAGTAACATGCGTGCGAGAAGCAGCTGGAGCAGGGGTACTCAGGCTGGGGAGAGCAGGATTGGGATCGATCCTGAGAGCATGCAAGTTCCTGCTGAATTGGGCACTATGGAGGCCAAGCCACATGAAAGCACTGACTGGCAACAGGGCCGCTGTATGGAGGAAATCCCCCTTAAATGTAGGAAGACTTCTCCTGTGAGGTTGGTCAGCCACTGTCGTGGGTTGCTCGTTTAGAGAGGCTGCAGAAGTTTGTCTCTGGAGATGTTCAAGAGCAGCCCTGGGCCTGAGCAACTGCTCTGGTTTGGACCGGGCAGGGTCTCTGCAGGGGATCTCTGGCCTTGTGCTGCTGTTCCAGGCTCCTGACCCCCTCTGCTCCCCAAAGTGCCCCATGTTTGTGGGCCAGCAGCTTTCTGGCCCTGAGCGTTCTGGATTTTTAATTTTTTTAGTTCAGACACACTGGTGCAGGGACAGCACTGCAGCGTGTCAGGTCAGAATCTTCAAAGGCTTTCACCTCAGCTTACATTGTGATGCCTGAGGTGTTTGTTGGAGTGCTCTGTGCCTGCTCTTCTCCCACCTATCAGCTGCCCTCCACATGTTGTGCCAGCACGGCCCCATCCTTTGAAAGAGTCTGATGGAAGCTGTGTCTGCCGTGCTGTGGGTTAACCATAAGTGAAGTGCTGTGGTTCACTAGGATTTCAGTCATGTACCTCAGGCTACACAGTGTGCACAAGTGTTAGGCCTTGTGTATGTATATATATTCATATAGATGCATTACATATACAGATGCAACTATCTGTGTACGAGTACAAATTCTGTACACTTGTGCTCCCATACATACGCCACCATCTGTGGCACTCCAGCGTATATACTCATGATAGCTAGTATCTGTGTGTGTAACATGAATGTATAGAATGCTGGTTCGACTATGATGTTTCCATTTATGTTAAAACATATGTTGTGTGTGTATATACAGTACAGGTCATTTAACTGTTCCTCCAAGTCTGTTGTTTCTTGTTGTGGACAAATGTTTGTGGATTTAGTTGTGGAAGCAGCCTGCCTGCAGTAATATTGTATCTTTGACGTTATCCAAGAGCAGCCATTTCTAGCTCTAGCTGCAGAGCTAGCTCTGTAACAACAAACACTGTTTTGGGGTGTTGTTTGTTTCTTTTTTTGTTTGGTTGGTTCTTTGTTTTTGTCTAGTATGTGTCCTTCTGACCTTCAGGGCTCCGCTTCAAAATGAAGTTGATTTAGAATCTGGAGCACTAGACTTGAGAGGGGTAGCCAAGGAACTGCGATTGTCCAGGAGGAAGCTCAGGAAACTTGTCACTCTCTACAGTGACCTGAGAGGAGGTTGTGGTTGGCCTCTTCTCCTAGCTAACAGCAATAGGTCGAGAGGGATTGTCATTGCCTTCAGTTGTACCAGGGGAATATTAGGAAAAATTTCTTCTCTTGGAAGAGTGGTGAGGTATTGAAACAGGTGGCCCAGGCAGGCAGTGGAGTCGCCATCCCTGGAGGTGTTCAAGAAGAGTAGATGTGGCATGTGGGAACGTGGGGTAGTGGGCATGGTGCTGATGGTTGCACTAGATGATCTCAGTAGTATTTTCTAACTTTTTGAATTCTATGATTTCCTTTAAGCAAAGCAGCTTTAAGACTTGATGTCTTAAATTTAGAGATAAACCACAGGGTTTCTTTTGAGATTTTTTTTCCTGTGTCGTTTTGTTTTTTCTGTCTTTTTTGAATTGAAACTGGATCCTGTGGCCAAGTAGTTGTCAGTCAGTAGCAGATTTCATTGCTAGGTACAGAGGCGGGTCAGATCCTTGACTAGTTTTGCAAAGCCCAGCTGCTGGAGTGCTAGGAATTGTGGCAGTTGGCCTGCAGGTGTGAGACTGAGTTATCTGCCCTGTGGCAAGGGGCAGGTCTCTTAGGGGGAATGGCAATATTTACAGCACGAATGGTGATGTTGTGTAATTATGATAAGAAACCACAATTACCAGAACAATGTTTAATTTTTAAAAATTTATTTCACACTTCTATACAAATATCCACAGGTAATTTCTAGTAATGGAATGATGTAGCATTGTTAGCTGGTATTTAAAAAAAAATCGTTTGAAATAGAAGTATACCAGTGATGTGACTTACTGAAAATAATTTTCAGTTTAGCACTGCAAAGACATTCGTGGTCTCGACAGGGGAGGGCCACAACCTGCTTTTAAATCAGAGGCTGGGGGTAGTTGGTTGTCAAGCATCTTAGCACCTCGTTAGCCTGGCTTCTTATGCTGCTGAGCCTTTCAGTGAATAAGCTGTTTTTAAGAAAGCTCAAAAACTGAGTAGCAGCTAAATGCATTTGTCAGGGTTCATAAAATCAGGGTCATGTACTGAGATTACTCAGTGGGAGGAAGAAGAGCCTACTAAATTACTGCCCTTTTTATAAGGATAGCATTGTAGGTGAGCATAGCTTCTAAAAAAGTATCTTAAAAGTTAGTAGCAGAAATCAGCCACCTGACAACTGCCCTCATTGGAGGTTTTCACCTCTGAGAGGAAAAAGTACCAAGAGGTTTTTGCATAGTTTAAACTGCTAACAACTAACATGCATGCTTCTTGAGCAGAATTTCGGTTTATGTGGAATAAACAACTGCAAACTAATCTTCATTCTTAAGGAGTACCAGTGCTTTGGAATAAGGACAAAAGAAAAAGGGTAAACTCTTTATATAGTTTTATCAATGATTAGATTGCTGATAAGCACAGCATTGTGGCTGTTGCCTTAAGAGCTGGGGTATTCAACACGGTTCAGTAGTCTCAAAGTGGATCAGCTCAGATCCTCATAGTTAAGTTAGGCATATACAGCCTCGTCAAGTGCTTTGTAACAGCTGTAGTAGTCAACACCCTTTGCCAGACAGGACGTCCTTAATGAAGCTGGAAAGCTGTTTCCAGAGAACTTCTCACTTCCAGCGAAGTATAAAACTGTATCTTAAAAACCCTACCTATGCTTGGTGTCTGAACTGCTTAATAGCCTGAAGTAATGTACAAAGTCATATTACAAAACCTGGTAGTTCCTATTAGATCAAGTTACAAATATCATGAAAAAAAAAATCTCACATACATCACTGGAATAAATATTTACATTTTTAGAAAGCATTGGCACCTTCAGTGATTTATTAAAATGCAATGAAAGCCTCAGGTCTCATCTTCTGAAGTTCATAAGCACAGTGGTTTCAAGGTTCAGGTAAGTCTTTGGCCTAACAGTTAGTCAAAGACAACTGGTAACAAAAATAAATACAAAAATGACTAAAATGTATATATATATACAAAAAGTACATCTAATATTCAAGCCTCTTTTTAAAAAAACTAACAAAAAAACAACCTGTGTATATTTGTTGCGAGCAAGATTTACATAATCTGATTTTAAAAATTGAGCAACGTGACCTATTGTGTATACAACTGAAGAGGATGCTTTTTGTAAGCCCTAGCTACTGTGGCAGCAAAGTTTATGACTAAAATAGATTTGCAGGTCTTCAGACGATACTTGAGCTACGTATGTTAAGGCCAGTGTGTTTGTAAGGGAGCACGCATCAAGGGAAGGCTGGAGGATTTATGCTGATCTCAATCATGCATTGCTGGCATTCCCAGGAACATTAGGAGCACAGGAAAAAGCCTGCCAGAGTGGGTCTGCATGTTCTGCAAAAGAGAGCCCAAATCAACACAGTGTCTTCTAAACCCTGAGTTAGATTTGAAAGAGGGGAAAAAGAGGCAGAGTGGAAATTAAATAGTGCCAATAAGGACTGACAAAGCAATTTCAACTGTGCAAACAGAAGCCGCAGTATAAGTAGTAATATCTACATACAAACAGTGAAGATGTCCATAGTGTTCGTAGGTCCGCGAACCATTAGTAAGTCCACGAGTTTACCATTAATGAAAGCATTATGCTCTATCTGAACTTTGAGGAGGGAAACCACTTTTTCCTAAGAATAACTTTCATTCTCATTCCATTTTGTGAACCACTGTTTTGTTTCAAGATCTTTGCATTTCCCGTCTTTGATCTCTCGTTCTTCTTTTCGAATTCTTACAGCATGATAGCGGGGGACACTGTCATCGTACCTGGAACGCTGGAAGAACCCACACTGGGGGGAGGAGAAAAAGAAGAGTTTAGACTGAAGTTGCTGTGGAAGTACTACAATTACAGAGGCAACACATTCTTCATAAGGGTAAGAAAACTGAATACAAAATACAGACTTAGAACACACCACATGAGTCTTCCTCTAAAGTTGTTCTGTCATATATCGAGAAAACTCCATGCTAAGCAAAGATGTACAGGAACGCTTACTTCTCCTGAACCAAAGGCAGGTATGTACTTCATTACCTTCCTGTATGTTGATGTGATTTACCATTAAACTTGTAGAAAGATTCCCAGGGCGTTCAAGGAAAGCTTACACTAGGGGTCGTCTTTTCAAAGCACCATCACTACTACACTACCTTAACTAACCATACATGTACAGTACTAGAGCACAAGTCTTGCTTAATTTGCCAGAGTGAAAAACAGATGTAAATTTAAATTTTGTAATATTCTCTGCTGAACACCTCCCTCTATGAAATACAGTAAACCTTGTTTGTGCCCCAAAAGTTTTCTTGTTAATCAAAACCGCTATAAAACCTAATATTTTCTTTTAACTGCTGAAGACTGAAATGAATATTCAAAATAAAATAAGCTTTGGCCACAATGGTACAGTGATGATGGTTGGCAAACATTTGACATGTTGATAGGTTTCTGAAGTCAAGACTGAAAGTACGAGACATTGTGCCAAACTGTGATTACATACTACTAGCAAAATAATATGAGGTCGGGTTTCATTTTTGACTTGTTTAAAAAAAAAAAAAAAAAAAGTTTAAAAATGAAACTTCAATAAAAAAACTTTTATGAGGAAAAACAACAACAAAGCATAGCTGAAAATTTGGTCCATCTCGTAATGAAAATTTCATTACATGCAGTTTCAACAGATTTTAGATAAGAATTCCTTCCCAACCCCTCATCTCAAAGCACCTCTAATTAATATCCGGTACGTGCATGTATTGTCTTGAGTAAAAGTTGAGTAAAGAAACGTAAGTTGTCATGCATCCTGGTAGCTTCAGCAGAGAAGTTTCTTCTAGAAAAGTATTTTCCAAACTGAAGGAAAATAGGTGTTTTCACAGCAATTACTTTCTATTTAAGAAAATTCCTTTCGTTATTAGCAACTTTATTTTTAAGCATGCAGTAAAAGGTTAATAAAGCAAGTTTATTTTCTAGGTAGTCTTAGCTGTAAATATTAACTCTGCATTGTTACCATCTCTAAAGCTTAAAAAAACCAACTTGTTAAAACATCAGTTAAAAAGGCTAAAAACCACTGCAACAGATCCATATGTTTTCTAGAGAACTAAAAGCTTCTTAGACCAAGGTCAGGACCTGTGTTTATGTACACCAAAAGCTGAAAATCTATTAACAGAGTAAGCAAGTACTGACAGTCTGAAATTCAAAAGTTAATAGAAAATATGCAGCAAAAGCTTCATCGTTAGCCACCACACCCACAGCATGTGCCACCACAGCTAAAAATTAAAAAATATCATCAATTACCAATTACAGAAGTAGATCAATACTACGCATCAGAAGTAAGCCTCTCTTTATCAGATGGCTGAGCATGGATCTCAGCCTTGTGATATGTGGCATCGTAATGATCTTTCTTACTTCTTTTGAAGAAACCACACTACAAGGAAGCAAGGTATTTAGTCAATTTCAGTGGACCAGAAGAAGAGTTAAACCTATTAGAACCGACTAGAACAACCTTTCCATAATCCCTTCACAGGCTGGTTGCCTCACGTTTTAGAAAGTTTTCACAAGAAAAGTCAGCTGTTGTTACTAGATTTGAGAACTTCTGGGACTAACTTACTCTGTACAAGAGCAAAATAACCTGGGGTGTAAAGAATGTCATTTTAGAGGCTTAATTTTAAAATTTTAATGCATTGTTTTTTAAGAAAAGCTACTTACACAGCATGTCTGTAGCAGCTAAAGCTGTCTGTAAAGAGCAGAAAAGTTCTCTATACGAAAACCAATTTATGCACAGGGTAAATGTTTTGACTTGTTCAACAGGAGCATGTGTCTCATCCCCAGCCTATAATTGCCTATGACGTACAGTGTTTGTCCTTCATAAGATGATTTTTTGTCATCAAAAGAAGTTCAGTGTTTATGAGAGCATTTTCATGTGCAGTAGAAGACTAGTAGTTGTAACCTAACAGCCCATCCAAAACGTTAATGATTATTCATTAGATTTGCAACAGACTGTCCATTTCTTTAAGAAGGAGGAAACCAAAAGTACCCTATGAGAGGTCATCTATAGCAAACAGTAAGTACAACCACACCACCTGCCCCAAAGGAAAGTGACAAGATATTCCTCTTCACCCACTCTTTCTAAATGAGTGTCTTTCTCATCAACTTATAGTAACTGCTGAAGCCACTAAGTAATAAGAATAAAATAACTACCCTATTCTACTTGGAGACACAGTTAGTTGTAAAAATGCCAAAGGTGTTTTAAAAAGTACTTGCATTTTTTCTTTTCAAATTCTTAACTTTTCCTTTTAAATACGAATTTACTCCTTCAGGGTTTCTAAGATAAGGAGCCCATCCAAAAGAAACTGAACACACAGGTAATGTGTTATTTTTGCATCTTTTGTTGTTGTAATTTTTTTTCCATCTGCTCTTGAGTTTAATAGCATTAGAAATGCCATGGGAAAAAAGCCCTGTTCAAACATCTGTGGAAAGTTCACAAAGTTTTACAGCTAACCGCAGCAGCCCCAGTCATTTTCCATCTGTACTGCAGTATCTACAGTCTCTCTGGCCAGCTGTTTTGAGGTTTGGCCAAAGTTTCAGACATTTCCTTTTGAGGATCTAGAAACAGAAATATTTCCTACCAAGAATAGAAATGAGTTTTCATTTCATTTTCATGCCAAATGTTCAAAAATTGAGAAACTGATACAGGTAATGTACATTTTGGATTGTTTTGTTGTGTTTTGAGTCCCAAATGCAAACCAAAAATACTTAACTGTTTGCTAAATTTGTTTGCTGTCTTGTCACCTGTATGCCAGGAAACACGAAATAATCAAATAAGTAAAAACTTACCTTCCATAACAAGAATACTAGGAGTGCAAGCATCAGTACTCCAGCAAAAATAGCCACTGCGATGATCCACCAAGGCACTCCTGTATAAAGGGCTACTGGTTTTGCAGGAAAGACTGTGACACGCACCTAGAGGAAAGAAAACAGGAACAGATTGAAAAAGCGTTTCAAAAGCATCCATGTTTAATATAAAACTGTAATTTATAGTCCTTTTTTTTTTTTTTTTTCCTATATTCTTCTCTCCTTACCAAATGTTTTTGAAGAAAAGTTTCTAGGGGTATCGTTTCAATACAGCAGCAAGTTTTGCCAACCAAATTGAATGTGAAAAGGATCACAAATTCAAAATTTGATTTTAAAAATCCAATATATTAGCTCCTTTTGCTTTAGAACAGTTTATCTTTTCTAGTCTTTGAGATAAGCTGAAAACATAACATGATCTGTGGCTAGCATTAAGTGCTGAACCTACCTGAGCAGCTTCATTTGTGAGTTTGACATTCTTAGCTGCAGCAGGAACACTGATTGAGGCTCTAACAAGAATGTCCAGGTAGTTCATTTTGGAGTATTCCTGTTCCAAAATAAAATACAGTTATTAGACATACGACAGGAAAGAACTCTAAGCTTTCAGAAAAGGCAAGAGGACTTACTTCCAAGAAAGTACTGTTCCACAGTCTGGAACGCAGCAAAATCGATGCCTTGCTGTCAAAACCTTTCAGAGGACATTTTATGTCCACACACCGTGCATTCACCTTGCAGTCCTGCAGTTACAAATTTTTACATGTAAAAGCATCTTCACAATTCTCCACCAGGATTTAAAATTGAACTCTAAACATTGTATTTAGGCACAAGAACCAAAATCTGTTTGTGCCAACAGCAATGGGAAACTATGATGAAGGTGCAATTAGTGTTTATTTTAGCATAGATAAAACTAGGAAATAATTTCTCCATAGTTCTCGCCTCAGCAGGTAAATAAGAATTAACAAATTCTAAAAGCATCAATACTGGGATTTAAGATAGAAAGAAATCAAAGCCCTATCATTTTTCACACTGTCAAACTCTAAAAAGCTTAAGAGTGGAGAGGGAAATGTCCAACAAGACTAATAGATGCAGTATGCTTACCAAGGTCTTATATTTTCTTTCTGAAAACAAAGAAAATGTTTTGCTGTCTGTAATCTGCTTCTCTGCAATCTCTCGCTTTCTTCTTGAGTTATGGGATTCCTTTAAAATAAAATGTTTTTGTCACAACTCTGTCTTAATTCTGTCTCTTCATATAGGCACAGAAATAACTTTTGTTCCTAGATCAGTATGATATTGTTATATATCCCCCTTTTTCTACATTCATTGCTAATGACAGAATCATGAAAATTTGAGATTAACCACTAAAAAGCCAACTGCCTACTTTATTTTGACATGGCAATGAGTTTTCAGATGTAAAAAGCTTTTCATGCTGTTTCTGTTTTTGTTCTGTGTATATGGCATTAATGTTACTGTGCTAATAGATTTACAGGTGATATGGTCAATACACACTGCCTTGGTTTTTTTTGAAATATATACTGATTACTCACAGAAAGTTTAGTAATGATCAACGGATAAGAATAGGTTTAAGTCCATGCAGTTTTAGTAGCTACAATTACAACTTCTTCCAGATGACCTTGAGATTACGTGAAAGACAGTGAAAATGAGGGCTCAGGGGGATTAGAAAAGCTTGCTAGGTTGGCATAATGAAACTCCTGTTAGATAAATGTATTTATTTGCAAGAAATACGCTACAAGTAAGCGCAAGCTCTTTCTCTTTCAAAAAAGTACAGGGAATTCCCCCTCATACTGGGCCAACAATTACTTTTTATTTTTCCATGTAGGAAAATAAACAGATTTCAGTAACGTTGATGAAAAGCATTAAAGCTAAGAACAGTTTCATCCTATGAGAGCCAAAGGTACCAGTGCAGATATAATCAGCAAGACATAGCATCTGTCCTCCAGCTTACCTCATTATCTATTTTACCAAGTCTCTTAACAAGCTTAGCCCCTAACATATCGTTTATGTACTGTGCCTACAACTTTCCTAAGACAAAAAAAATTCCTTCTGGAGGTAAGCTCTTACACTCTGTTATCACGTGCTGTGGTGTTTTAATGGTGAAGCCATTAGTGAACACAAGAAGATAGGATAACATACCGCAACGTGCAAAAAATTGATTTCATTCTGTGGTTGACAGGAAATCTTTTCCAAGCCCTTGGAGTCTATTTTCATCAGATACAGCAGCCATTTACCATTACTAATTTCTTTTGGCCACTGGATGTCCAGGGAAGCTGTACCAAATGTTTTCAGTGGCCTGCCCAAGTTCGTTACCTGTGAAAATAAACTTCCTTTAAGTTGTGCAATCTGTTCCAAAGAGATTTATCACCATTACTGACTTGGAGTCATGCAGATAACAGGAAATTAGAAAGCCACTAAAAGACAATGAAAACCCTTAAAAGACAAAATGTATATGAAAGCTAGCACATCTGGAAGGCAACTAAATGGCAAGCTTATAAGATCAGAAATTCATAACATTAAGCTGCTGATGTTTAGAAGTCTGTCTTCATATGAAACACCCACTATTTAGACTTAACAAATCATTTGTCTACACAACTGTGGCAAACTCCAAGTTTACGACAAGCTTTCGACACAGAAAGATAAACAGATCTTGCTCCCACAGTTTGGGAAAATCCGTTTTTAAATCCAGCAACGTTTTTGAGAATTAATACACATAAAAAGAGAAACTGTTCTAAATTACTCACTCTGAATTCATACTCTATGAGGTTTCCAATATTATCTTCAGATTTCATAGCACTCTCGCCAACGATGTTACCTCCAAAATATACCTGAGAAGGCTTAGCCACTCTGTTCAGGAACAAGGAAACAAATTAGGTTGTAATGAAGTCTGCAGCAGAGGTGTTCTCCCCCCAGCCTGCACCCCTGTTCTGCTATCAAACTTACCCAGTGAGTGACAAAAGCAGTTCAAGAACCACTTTAGCACTGGCTGTAATTGCAGTTGAATTTACTTGAGTGCTTGTTCTACAATGGAAAAGAAACAACACTGCTGATTTTTACAAGTTTAGAAGTTTTTCATTTTACTGTTCAATTGCTTTTATAAATAAAACCACTAATTCAAAATGTTTGTGGCCATATGTCAAAATATAATGCACACAAACACACACACAAAGAACACTTACGTCTCCAGCTTGAGGTTAATGTCCAAGTCTGTTGTATCAACATTCACTTTAGTTGTACTTAAGATCAGATAAAAGGTTACCTACATCCAGGAAACGTAAACATTTTAAAGAAGATATTAATGTATGCAATATTATAGTAACACACCATCAAATTCTAAAGTTAAAAAGACAAATCTAGGCCAAATTTCCAGTTATGACACAGAAAATTTGAAAGACTGCAGTCGGGAATCAAGTTGTATAGCTTGAGTAAAGTAAGTGCAACTCACATTGGAATTTCTCTTGAATGGATTTCCAAGTTCACACTCCGCTTGAGAGCCATTTTGGTTAGCACCACATGTGAGCTGTTTTTCCTGAATAAACAGAACACATTTGTAATTCAATTTACGCTAAAAACATTTTAAAATTTGAATACCCTTTCTCTTAAAAATACTTACAGGATATCCTCTCATCTCCCTGAATGCAGAATAAGTCAGACTATCTGGAAAAGTTGCAATTAGTTTAGCTTCGTATGCATCTTCTCCATCTTTCTGTGGATTTCTTGCATCAGATGGATTATTCGTCACTGTTATCTCCAGGGCAATATCTTTCTGATCTTTTAAAACGAGCACTGGAATGCCATTTTCACTGCAGAAACAGAATATACAGAGCTGTGCATAAGGGAAACAAATGTGTTTCGAAGTTTGTTTCTTACTATGGTTTACCCAAACCATTTCTCTCTCTTAGTGAAAAATTACTGTAAAGAACATAAACGCAGGAATGGTCACAGTATTTGTGTGGCACCCTTGGCAAAAGGCTGACTGTTCACAGTCAGTAAACATACTTCCTTCTGTGTTTTCTTTTTCACATCTCCTTTGTAGTACCACTGGCCCTCCAAGGAGGAGGGGTGCAATGGGATGCTAGCTTTGTGTTACAGCATAACAATTTTGCCATTAACTTCTCTTAACTGCTCCTTAGGCTACTGGACAAGAGCATGCTGTAACTATACAGTTAATAGTACCACACAGATCTACTGCAAAGCTGGTCATCATTTCTCCAGCAGTTAGAAATCTTCTAAATTTCAGACCAAATCTCCATGGTTGCAGCCACTTTACATCCACCATTTGATTCTGTACCATCATTCTTCTTCTAAAGCTCAGACCCACTCCCCCATGATTGTCACCCTGACACATACAACTACACAGGACTTGATTTGCCAGGCCAACACAACAAAGCTGTTCCATCTCCCAGAATAGTCTAAAAAGTTGTTTTATTTTCAGCACTTGTCAATAATTTGAATTTTAGTAGTCGCTGCTAAATCAAGTCTTACATCGGCAAATAGGTAAATCTGTCTTCATTTCCTTCTCTAGTGCAAAACCGGTACTGAAGTTTCAGATTGCTGTGACATTCATTGTCTTCTCCACATCCTTCTTTCAAGAACTCCACCTGAATAAAACCAAAGCACTTTTATTGCATGCCACATGGCATTAGCTTAAAATCTGATTTCTGACGTGCAGCGCATAAAGCAGCTACAGGGAACTCAGTAACTTTCCCAGATATGTCACTGATGCAGAGCTCTAATGCTGATACAGCATCCTATCCATGCAGGAATTAGGCTGCATGGGTTTTTTTTGTTCTTGTTATGTGGGATAAGTCTGCACTGCAAAAGATGAAAGATTCCCATTCTTATTTATAAGCGTACTTCCCTCCTTGACATGTTGGGAAGGAAAGGGGAATAGAAGAAGCCTAACAGCCGTATGATTTATTTATGTAACAAAAGAAATGCAGGACTAAATTCAGAACATTTTGAAACACATTCATAACAAAGCACAAAACATAAGCCAGTCCAGAGCCACACCACTTATTTCCTTTGGTCACAATTTAGTTTTCTACAGTCTTTAGCGTTCGGTGACTTTCACAGCACAAATTTCTAGGAAAATATGATACTAAAGGCTTACCTTTGTTATCTTTGTTTCAGACTCATTTGAATTTAGTATTGGTATAAGGTCCGGAAGCGCTCTCTCTTTTCTGGTGGATGATGAGCCAGACTCCAGGCCAGCAATATTAACAGTGACTGCTATAGGAATTGGGCGCAGCTTATCTTTAATTTTTTCCTGATAAAAATGTCAAATGTCATAGTTAGCATATAGTGTAGAGAAGAAAAACAACCTCAAGACTACCTTTTGATACACGTTCTAGAACAAGTAGTAAAGCAACATCTCCTTTGCTACATTTTGCAGTATTACAACTATTCACTATTTAGAAACACGTAATTTTCTAAAAATATGCATGAACACAACAAATCCCAGCCTTACTGTATCTTTTTTTCTGGCTTCCTGATCTGATTATTTCTGTTAGAGTTAGGAATTACTAGGAATAACAAATGGTAACTCAGGCAAATGAAACCTGCTACAATAAAATAACACACTAGAACAGTGGCTGCCTTTAGGGGTCAGCATAGTAGCAAAGTGAGAAGACAGTGCAGATCAAGTTTTCCTGTTGTGCCCATTCAAGCCATCTAAAACCCATGGCTTGAAATCCTTTCCCTAGTCAGTCACACCGTTAAATTCTACCACTAATTCTGTGGCTTCCAATAGCTCTCAATTTTTAGCATTTGTTGACTCTCCATTGTTCTGAATTGGTTTGGCTCTCTTGACCTCCACAGCACACTACACTGGCTGCAACTTTTATTCACTCTTTGAAAGAAAGGAAGCACCATGTGTGAAGAGAATAGTAAAGTACTACTGTTTTTCTCATTTCTAAGCCTTACATTGCACGTGATTTTTAAATTGCATGCAAAAATACCACGAGGCTGGAGAAGAGCACGTTTTGTTATAAATGAAATAAAAATTAAACACTCTGCCTTACCTGCAGAACAAGCTTGGCTGTCACGCATTGTTTGGAGTTCTGCCCCATCAGGGTGGTACTTGCAGTGAACTGATCAGACAGATAGTCCTTAAACCGTACCCTAGATGGCAGGCCTAATTGTCTCCTCTCATTTTCTGCTTCAAATGTATAGTTGATCTCTATACGAAGAAATAAAGTAGTTTGCTATAAGGAAGAAACCTTGCCATGGTTACAAAGAAAAACAATTCAAGTATGATTTTACAGCAGCATTGTAGAACAGCTTCACCCAGTGCTAAGTTTCACAAATTCTCAGTTATTTACAGAACCTTCTCCATCTGTTGCTTTACCCCTCTCTAGCTGAGGGGACATGTATCCAATGGAAACTTCCAAACAAAATCCTCCTTTTGGTCAGTAAACTCCCGTTACTTTATTATCTTTTAGAGCTGGCTGGAGCTGTTGTAATTGATGCTGTAGAGCCAGTAGAGGGCTGAGATAAGAAACCATAAATGCTCTGACATGAGTCCTTGCTTTCTGTCTTGTCCCAGGTAGTACCTAAGCTAAGTAGTCAGCAGGATTTTGAGGTCAAGGTACATTGTTCATTTGAATACTGAAAGCGGTATTCTCAAGCTTTCTAGCTATGTCTGTTGAGGCAGGGAATACCATGTTTGACAGATGTGAACTTGGTCCATCTTTTAACCATCTCTGTGTTCACCAAGATAATTTGCCAGTCCTTTGGAGCACGCATGTGACTGGCTTCCAAATGCTAAAAGCACTTGGGCTGCTGAAGGGACCAACACCTTATTCAAGTACCTCTATGGATTTTACACATAACTCAAAAGCCCAAACACCACAAGAGGAAGAGGAGGTTAGGCTTAAAGTTCTTCTTATTTTCTCTCAAAATCCTACAGTTTTCAGAAGTGTAATAACAGCAGCACTGTAACTACTTAAGAGGAAAAAAAAAAAACCCAGATAGATAAGAAACTGATGCTTTACATTTTTAACTACATTTATGATACAGACCCCCAGCCTCCTATTAATACGGAGACTTACTACTTCAGTTGCTGATTTCTACAAAGCTATACACACAAATACAGGACACTTCTTGTAGAGTAAGTGTCCAATGAGAAGCAATGCTTACTAACCATATAATAAAATGGGCTTTAAAACTACTTTTTAAAGCAAAAACTGGAGAGGCAAACTGGCTGTTGTCTGTATGACAGCCATTTCTCACTCACAGTTATGTCACCTACAGAGTTTCAGTTGAGTCTTTTGCCAACAGAACTTCCTAACACCAGACACTATGTGCTGCTCCAAATACAAACACTGCATAGCTGACTGGCCTTAGTACTAAGTCACATTTTAAACCTGTCGTTATGTTTTAAGTACCATTCTTCCACAATACCACCTTAAGTTTTACGTATACGTACATATATACACATGCACACGCACACACACACACGACAAAGATTAAAATTATTTCTCTTTAAAACTTACTTATTCTTGGATTTAAATTACGAGGGTTTGCAGTATACTGAAAACATGCTTTCACATCCATCCTGTAAAAAGTGCAGAGAAATTAAAATTAATAAGACACGGTCCAATGGACTGGAAAGTTTTAATAGTCCACTGAATTATGTTATGAGTCCTATGACTCTGCTTTTCATGCTAGAACAATCATTTGCTGCTTACTAAACTGAATTAGCAAAGCAAGTAAAAAATGTTTAATGAGCAATTAGAAATTTTTTTTTTCTGGAATTTGCTTTTACATCTCTATTCATGAGAAAGCTGTTCAAGTTAAGATACCTTAACACACCTAATAACACACCTAAATGTTAACAGTCCTAAGTGGCAAAGCGACACTGATTGGCCATCATATCCCCCCCACTCTAACAGCAACCGACTGAACGAATCTAACAGAAATGTCAATACGCCACAACTTCTGACAGAACAACTCAAACATTACCATATTTCACTGGGGTCTTCAGAGTTCTTTTTCTTTAGGTCAAGTTTGTCAGGCTGTACTGTAATGCTTTTTGTAATGCTTATGACAGGTCGAGATCTTTATTTGGGGAAAAAAAAAAACAAGGAATGAAAAGAAAGGGTAAAATAAGGAAGAGCTTCAGTTAGAATTAATGCAACAGTTTATATGAATCCAGATGTCTCTATGCCTGCACTGATTTACAGCAAAAACACCCCAAGAAACACAGGGTTTGGCTTTCCTAATGGCAAGAAACAAAACAATTTAAAGCTAAGCTAAGCAAGTCAGAATAAGTGGCTACAACAGTGAGTAGGAAATGCCTAATGGGGGAGCAGGGTACATTAATGCAATGTTATGGTTGTTATTTTATACACACACAGGAAATTCAAAGCGATGGTTCCCATACCAGTGGTAATTCAGCCCTTGTGAGCAACTGTAGGTACTAAAGTTCATTCAGATTAATGTCCAAAACAGCTTTAATGTGGAGCCTGGATGGCTAGGGGAAACAATGCTTTTATATCCTGACTCCTCCGCATGCAGACTGCAGTCAAGATTTAGCCTTGCAACTTTTCCTTTCTTTCCCTTTTTGGATGGGGGATAAGAAAAGGCAGCTGTTTAAACTAGAGTCCAAACAAGCCACCTCACCTTTTTCATCAGACTTAACTTTGCTGTTCATAAGAAGTTCTCACTTCTACAAGTTTTTTTTTTTTTTTTTTTTTTTTTGTAATGCCGTTATAATTAAAGCTTCTTTTGACTAAATAGAGCATTTAATAATCTACTGAGTGTCCATTCCACCTAGTTTATTCCCTTCCACAAACAATATGTGCTGCTTTTGTTATACACTGTTTCGGTGTATTTAAAGGCATTCCAATTACACACACAGATTCCATACACCTTAGAGACAGGATCATCAAAAGATTGTAGGAAAGGCAATTCTCCCTGAAGGGCAGACTTCTTTTCACTACCAAAATTAGGATAACCAGTTTGGCAGTTCCACCCCTCCCTTTTTGAGACCTAATAATCACCACCAAAGCCTCAAACTTCATACAGGATTCACTGCTCTGAGGAAGAGAGAGTCCTCTTCCTGCTCATTACTAGTGAATTCAGCATTAACAGTAACATTAAAAGAAAAACTGGTCTGTAAAAGACCATAAGGTCATCCTGGTACATCCTTAATTAAGGCCTGTGCTAGGGAAATCAAACAGGATCCTGGCTGCAGTGCTTCTTTAGTGCTGTTTCACAGACCCCACCACAGCCTCAGCACTTTTAAGTCTCAGCTGTGGAAGTAAGGTTTTCCTTTATCTTGTTCTATCTTAAATAAAGTAGGATTGCTGTTATATAACAGCAGTGATGCACATCAGCATCCCACAGCAACTGCACACATTCGCCCTCTTAGCCTGCTCTAATCAGAAGGTAGCTTCTCAAGAAGGAACAGGGAATGAAGTAACAAATCAATTCATGGATATTTTTTTCTCAGAATTTCCAACTTCCAACAGCAAAAATACACTCCAGGCCAAACATCTATTTCGTTATTTCTAAGCAGTTTGTTTTAAGAAAACTGAAATTCTTGGTATAATTACAGTCCTGTAACGCAATACCTGAACACAGATACAGAATCTGAAAGGGAACCAACAGCAATATCAGGGTAGGAATTTTTATCCAGGTCCATGTTTCCAGCAATAGAGTAACCAAAGAAATTGGTGCCTGTTTTTTCACCATCAAGAATCTAAAGAGCAAACAGATTGAGGGAATTCAGACACTGAAAAGCTGTGAAAGTGAAATACTTAAGTGAACATCATTACCTTATGGAACAAAAAAGAAAACTTCCATCTTCATATAAACAACCCTGAAGTCCTAAGACGATCTCCTTTGTATAGAAATTTTGCCCATCCATTCTTTACTTGTAATATTTAGGCAGTTTAGGCACTTGAAATTTAAAAACATACTCTAGAAAATATTCTAACAGTATTCTAGAAAGTATAATTAAGTTCCCTTCTCACCTTGCTAACTGCACATAGTGGTCCTCAAGGAAAAAAAAGGCACAAACAATTGATATGAAAAAAGAAAAGGAGGAAGTCATGGAAGATAAAAATGAAGAAAACAATATCTCCAGAAGAAGAGAAAAAACAATATGTATAGTTATTTCTAAAGCAAAAACTCTTCATTAACGTGAGCATTTTGTCTGAATCGAGGGCAAGGAACCATTTCAGAAATCCCAGAATTTCTCAAAAAGAAAAAACTTACACATCTACAAATTCTTTCACTTTTCTTTGTATTACTGGTACCAACGGACTGTCCCAGGGAGAAAAATGCACATTAAAAAATAAAGAACACCTAATTTCTTTGGTCAGCATTGCAATCTTTGAAGGTTCCTGTAAATCACTGTGCATATCCACCACCCAGTTACAATAATGGAAAGGCAAAAGATAGAAAGCCCCATCATTCCCTTAATTTTGTGCAAGAGTAATTATATACAGTAGAAGTTATCATTACCTGTGCAGGTTTTGTATTTATTCCATTCTTGGATCCATGATAAATATATACTTTGCCAAAACCATCATACGGAGCCCCTACTGCAATATCTGTTGAAAATAAGTTGCAGTACATAAATAAATAATTCTTATTCTTTCTGCAGCTTTCAGTTGTGATAAAGACAACTGTTCAAAGTGTGGCGCTAGCACAAAATTCACGTGCGTTCTCCTGTTAGTTGGTTTTCACTCACCTGGATATCCATCCTGATTAATGTCCCCAACATTTTCAACCGCAAGACCAAACATCGAGTCAGTGGTCCCATTTAAGCGAACAGGTTTTACTCCTTCCCATTTGCCTCGCTGGTTAATGTAGATGTACACAGCACCACCAATATCTCCACTTCTATCGAAGTACTGTGGGGCTCCAACAACAATGTCTTGCCATCTTAAAGAAGGGAAAAAAACAGTGCTTGTACTGAAGAACTCTGAAAAGAGCTCACAGAGACTGCAGTCTCAAGGTCATCAGTCAACCTGCTGCTGAACAGAAGTGATTAAAAAGTACTTTCAACTAGTCATGCAAAACCAGCTGACAGAGGATCCCCTAAGACTGCAAGCCAATTACATTCTCTGCATCACATACAAGAAACTTCTTGGATCTTCCTTTGGTATCATTTCTTCTTTACTTACGCTAATCTTATGAATTGAAGTACAACTCATTTCTGTAATTAAAAACACAGATTGTGTTCCGCGTGACTTTCTGAAACGCTCAGCAATTCCTCCAGCAAAACATGCAAGATTGTTCTTTACACTTCAAATGTAAAAGCCAAAGCAGAAATGAGTCAGTCTGTTATCCTGTATAGGCAGCATGAGTTAACCAAGGCCATACCCATCACTGTTGAGATCCACAACAGCCACATCATAACCAAAAGAAGAGGCCAGCCCTTCTCCTTCAAACATGTGCTCCAGAGTAAGCGCCCTCTGATTTTTCTCTTTTTTCAGTAGAACAACTGCTCCACTATGGTTGGCTCTTGGTGCACCAGACACAAAAGTCATCTCATCTTGGGAGACGATTCCTTTACCAGAGTCCAAGGAGAAACCTTTAACAGAGAAATAAACAAACAACTTAGTGCTCGTATTGTTAACAAGAAAAGTAAATAACCCTACTATATTAAAGTGGCATATTGGATAGAAGTTTTCTGAAACAGAGTATGGTATACTGGCAGTTCCGTGTTTCTCTTTGAACTGGTGAATGCATGTTTATAAGATTACACTCTTTCAATGTATTCCATTTAAGTTATCTCCCCCACAAAATGCACTATTTCATTGCTCAGGTCTCCATTTTGCAGACAGTAAATACAAGATAATTTTTTTTTAAACGTATTGGCTTAGAAAGGACTAAACATTACCACTTGAATATAGCTTGAGTACTGCACCTTCAAGAAAATCATTATAAAACTTCTACGTACAAGTCAATAAACTCTGTTACAGGCATGCAAGATGTACTGTCCATGCTTAACATTTGACATTAAATGATGTAATACAGTAGTTGAGAATCACTTTATCCAGTAGTGGTGAAATTGGCAACTTTAATTTATTGTGGCTCTAGTGGACACGTCTGAATGAATTTAATCTCAAGTATCTTTATAAAAGTTAATAGATTTAAAAGTACATTAAAAACGGAACAAAAACAATATAATGCATATACTGACATAGCCAATAAAGCTCAAAGTGAGATGATGCACACTGCAAGGAAGAAAATAGGAGCCAGCAGATGGCAATCTCCCTTTTCAAATACTTCACCACTACTATTGAAATTCTCAATTACAGCAATTCACAATGAGACAGTTTCAAAAAAATCAGGAAGAGGAGTCCACTTTGTGGGAGAGATGAGAGGGTTTGGAGAAATGCATCACAAATCAGTGCTTCTCTGAAGCCAGCTTATTTTACAAGTTACTCTTCATCTGAATCCCTGCTGTCACATGCTTTTACTTGCAATGTATTTGTAATGAGAATGGAAAGGAGAATATCATGTTAAAGGTCTGAAGATTGCGTGACCAGATGCTGCCACCTCAGGTGGTCACAAACCTAAGTAGCTATTCATCATTACATCCACTGATTTGTCCACCTGTATGCTGGGAGGCAACGTTTTGTACACAAACTGATCTGGATGAGTATCAGATACTGCTGTCAAAAATAGAAGACCTGTAAACATACGAGTGAAAGATTGAAAAGACAAAATAGTTGAGCACAGCAGCCATAACCACACATATTTACTGTCTAAATATAGGGAACAGCTATGCAAGGGAATGCCGGCCTTGCCTTCAAGTAGTTTTGATTACAACAAATCAAAGACAGCATTTACAGTTAGATAAATGCAACACTACATTTATTATGAAATTGCAAAAGTTCAGTTTAGTAGACACACACACAGTAAACTGTCTACAGCGAAAGACACCGCTACAGTGCTACTCTCCCACATGAAAAGGCTATCAGTTTGCCTTTCTGAAATAAGCCCTTGGAATTTTTTACACCCAGGAACCACTGCTCACATTTAGCTCAAGATTATTTCTGCTAATAGACATGCAGCTCTAAGTTGACTCTTTACTCAGCTTGCTTTCATATTAACATCTTTCCCATTTGTTCAACTTCTCATTATTAACACAGAAATTCCAGCTATGAGTTACAAAATTGTATCTGCTGTCAAAGCCAAAAGCACTAGATCAGTGTAGCACAAAAACCTCTACTAGAGCAGAAAAGTTCTTTTCACACTGCACAGAGGCATTCTAAAAAATGGAGAGCAACCTACTCTTTACCAATTTATCTCACGAGTGTACAGGAATATTCATTACCCTAAGGATGTATTTTTGCTTTTGTGTTTGCACAAAGCTCAAGACTCTCCTCTGGAACACGTGCACGCACACACACACACTTAAAACATAAACATTCCTCACGTTACAGTATTTTTAAAAGCCTGAAAAAGGCCACCGTGGCTTTAAAGTCTTCATTTTTATTTTTTTATTTTTTTAAAAAACACTCAGGCCAGAAAATTACATTCAGGAACTCAAATGCTGGTGAATACCACTTTTTGATACAACATAGCATTGACCTTGTGACTAAGGATTACAGATCTAAACATGGTACTTACCATTAGACAGTGATTATAATCACTCCCTGACAATGCGCAGGTCTTCATTATCACTCTTAAATATCTTATTCCTTTAGCAGCACTTCCAGGTACCTCAGCAGAGTACCATCTTACACGTAAAAGTGGAGGAAGATGTGCATTATCCCAAACAATTCACATTTCACAGGGTCCTCACGTGAACAGCTTTCTCCTCCCATTCCATATTATTGCATCAGAGCAGATCACAAACGTTTAAGAAGCCTAAAGAGATTTACCATATGTACTTTGTCCTACCTAAATAACTGTTAGCTGGAACAGGAACTAGATTCTTATCTTGGCGGCTCTCATCACCAACTTCGTAAGGCCCATCATCAAAGATACCCAGATCATAAAATGTCTGATTCTTTTGCTCTGCACGAACCACCCCTGAAGAAGTGAAATGATAAAATAAAAGCAAATGAATGATAAGGGAGAAAAATAATAGATAAATGGTTCTCTGCTAGTACTACCATGAATGAGACAGTGACTACTGTTTAAATAGGACAAACACAGACTAGCACACCGGCCTTTCAACAGGCCATGAATTTCTAAGCTCAACCTGTGTGACAGAGCTTCTTGCTATTCCATGAGATGTAATGCAGTGATCTGGAAAACATGAGATGCTAAGAGAATTCTCAACAAAAATATGAGACTGACTTGGTCATGGACCACCCTCATCCCACTGTGCTTAATTTGCTTAAGTCTCTCTTAAAAGGGAGGTAAGTACACACAAACACAACAAAATAAAACAAAAAATACTTTCAACTGTGGCAAACACTGGGAATATATTTAGAAAATATGTATTTATTGCTTATACTGATAATATTTATTGTTCAATAAAATATGTGCTTCCCTTTTATTGACAAGAACATTTACCATTTTGCCAAGTACATACATGTTTTTCCATGGCATAAAAGAGTACTTATGGCTGGTAGTGAAGAGCACTTCTCTGCAATTAAGGTAAAGCTCTAAACTGAGTAGTTGGTCAGACTGTGTTGACAGGAACAGATATGTGGAAGATTGAACCTTCACACAAGCACTCCTTGTGCCAGAGCTTAACTCAAAGACTTGGTTCATGTAGCAGGCACAGGTGTACAAGGGGAGAAATTTTAATGATTTAAGGATCAGCCTCGTAAAGGAGAGAGCTCTACAGCTGCTGGTGTAACTTAGTGCAAGGGGGAAAAGATTAAGAAAAAAGACAGGGCTAGCCTCTTAGATGCTTCTCAGTATAAACATATGAAGAAAAATCTTAAGTTTTTCCCCCCAAGTTTTGGATTATTTCCTATACGTGATATAGAGTCCCTGTCTCTTAGTCAAACTATTTGTGAAATTTTACTTGAGTAAATATCTATGCATTTAGATATGAATACAAGTAGCTTTGCTCTGTTCAGTTACCTTCCTGCAGTCCTCCGGTACAGAATTTGGGAAGCACTCCCTTCTACAGAATTCACAAAGAATAAAGAGAATATTGGAGGATATAAAAAATACCTCAGAGCAGCTATCCAATATGCTCAAACTCAGAGGAAAAGATTGGGCAAATAACTTCTAATTAATTTAGTAACTTGTTACAGTGCAAAATGTCAAAGCAAGAACTCAGTCCTACCATAAGACTAATAAGGGAAACTGCTGCTGTACATACATGAGAAGTTCCATTCATAAGTAACCCTTTATAAATATTTAAAGCTGTGAATATTCAAAGCAGTGAATATTTTTTATAGAGGAGTGAAAATCAGGTAGAATCATGAGAACCCTGTAAGGTTTATTGCCCCTTCCCACCCATCAAAAAGGCAAGAACCTTGGAATGCAACATTTGCAAAAAATCTAAGAGGAAACGAGAAGGGGGTCGGTCTGGATTTAGCAGGAAGGAAGCTAGGTCATACCTTTCCAATTGTAAGTGCCTGGAGCGCCAAACACAATGTAGTGGTAGTCTCTAGTAAAAGTAGCAGCAACGCCTTGCTGACAGGAGCCAAACTTCTCATGGCCTCTTAAGCGACCGTCACAAAAACTCCATACTCCATTATCCATATCATCCTTAATAGTGAGATCCTGGCTCAGCACGTAGCACCTTCCAATGATATCCCGGGTTTCCTGCACTGTGTTTACATACTGCCTTTTCTCATAGCGATGTGCACATGTCTGCAAGATAGAAGACAGTAATTCTTTTTGTATGTTTGTCTGTAAGTTATCAAAGAAGGCTGGTCTCAATAAGCCATACTTCATGCTAGCAAAGTTCTCCTTGTGGACACATTTGGGCACTCTCTGCATTGCAGCATAGAATTTCCTATAAGCATCTACAGACCCAAGTCAGAGCAATCACCTTCCTGATCAGGGAAGGTAGTATAGTTAAATCCCTCTTCGCTTTGGGACTCAGGGGTCTTAGCCCTAAAGCTTTCACTGATACTTAATCCCTCACTTTCAAACACAGAGTGGACAATAACCCTGTCTCTTGTAAAAAAAAAAACAAAAACAAAAAGCAAACAAACAAACAAAAAAAAACCCACAAAAAACAAAAACCAAGCTGTGTTTCCACCCCCAGCTGTAACAGTTAAATAATCAACATGCTTGTATGAGACACAAGGAGCTGGTTCCACTACCATCCACCTTTTCCAAAGTCACCTCTTTCAGAAAAGTGTCACAGGCAGGAGGCTGAAAGCTTTTCCAGTGAGAGCAAGAGAAGAAAGAGTTGTTGTTCCTACCTCTTATGGTGGGCGTTTCATTTATGAGATAACCATCACTGGGATGGAAAAAAGCAGCAGTACTAAGTATAAGCTGTTCTTTAACCTAGCTGTTAGACTTTTCACCTAGGAAGAGAATTCCAATCAAATACAAACGATGATGAGCCACCAGGATAAGTAGTAACCACCAAACTACTGTAAAAAGAGGTGGCCCCCTTGACAGCAGTGTTTTTTGCAGATTCAGAGGAAGGGAGGGCAAGACGAGCACAAGCAAGACAAGTTTCTCATCTGACAGAAAAATTCTCTCCCTTGGCTCCTACTAAGGCTGGAACATTAAGCAGATACGTAGCCGATACTCAATTTAGGGCACTGCCCTACTCCAAGCCGTGCTACGAAGTATTGTGTGCTGCTCAACTGCACTGTGCTCTTCAGGCTGCCTTCGGCCCACCTAGGAAGCACATGAACTGCGTCACAGGCGAGATGGCACTGGCTGGTGAGGAATTAACTCTACAGGACCAGTTCCATCTACTTTTCCTCCCTTGGGTTCCGACTCAGACTGGAGCAGCTAAGTACTGTCCCTATAGCATCAACAACCCAGAATTGTGCCCTGAAGTTGCTTTAGCCTTGTCTTTGAAGAAGTGAGGTTAAGCTGCAGGAATATAATTAGATGGAGGAGCCTCCCTGCACCCCCATTTTATGATATAGCTGGTGTTCTGCAGCACCGTGAGAGGTGAATTTGAGAAAGAGCTATGAAGCTACAAAAATAACATCATCTGCTAAATCTCAAAAGCTTTTTTCTCTCAGTAGCGTATGAAAGAATAGCCTGCATCATCATTATTAGTACAAGCTCTCACTGCAGCACGCTCTCACTTCCTAAGTCACAGTTGCAACATCCAGAGCTACATGAATACATAGGAGCAATTCAGCTGATGGCCCTCAGTAAAGTTAAGGTAAGGCTGATCATCCTAGGCAACAGGCTGAAGAAAGAGGGCTCCTTTCTTATTTCTCCAAACTATTTTTCCTTGTTTCTGTAGTAAGTTTTTTTAAAGAAACAATGTATCATGAAAGGAGGAACAAACAACCTGAAAATAAATTGTCTGTTCCATATCCAAGATCCATCCTGTTACCAAGATTACAAATAAGGGCTAACTCACAGTTAGAAAAATAATTTAAAATGTCTACAATCTCAAGAATTTTTTTTTGCTAAGCAGACATTCAAGTCCTTAATTCTAAGAAATTACAGTTATACAGCAATGGAAATTACTTTTCAGGAAGCTGCACAGAAACACAGATCATTCAGAACATTTACAAAGATGTTTTGGGTCTACAGCACACTAGACCTGTAGACTTACCACCACATTTCCTCCTGGCCCCTGACTTTGGACAGTTACACCCATCCATTGGTCTTCTTTGCTCTCCATCTTCGGGTCAGCTGGAGATTCAAATAAAGCAGTTAATTTTTTTTGTCTCTGTAAGAACTTTACAGTACATGAGATAGTCTACAGATGGCAGTGTCTGCACATGCTATCACATTCCAATGCAAGTAAGTTATGTACAAACCTAGAAAAGCAACTGTGTGGTGCAGTCAATGGAAAGGACTGCATCAGATCAGAAAAATCAGACAACTGCATAATAAAAGCACTGAGGAACTTACTGTCTTCATCAAACACAACACGTGTGCAGCCCGTGTCTGAAGATGTGATGTCACAGCTGTACAGCCCTCCTGTTCTGTTGGCTTGTTGGGATGGAAAGGCCTTTTCCCGAGGAGCTCCAACCAGCAATCTACAGGGAAACAGAAATAACTTCAAGGGATCTGCAGAGGCAGTATTAGAAAAGAGGAAGGCAGCAGAGTCAGGAAATGCTTTCACCATGTTGTTAGAGGTTTGATGCGCAAACATTTCAGGGGGATTTTCATCAGTCAATACAACTGCTTTCAGACTCTGCATTTGCACCACTCCTGTGCCACCACCCCCCATGAGTATTATCACAAAACAACCACAGACATGTTTATTTGCTAAATGAGAGTTCTCAGTCAAAACACTTTTTTTCTTCGGATATTTTTGAGTCGCATATACGTAAACCACAGCCACCTCAACTTCCTAACTGAAACCAGCATACAGTAACAGCACCACGGTTTGCAGAAGAAATAAGAAACAATGAATTCTGCTGAAGAAAACCAAGATTGAGAAAACTGTGTGTAGATGGGTACAATACAGTGGGTGCAACCTTCCTGTGCTTCCAGACACCAGTCAGTATAAATAAGTAAATAAATCTGAAAGAGATCTGATATTACATTACCAAGAGAGGAGAGTTTAAGGCTTCAGTTATAGAGTTTTTCTGTTGAGACACATTTTTCCACATGCTTTATAATGGCTGTGGAGCAAAGCAAACCACTGTATCTCAGAAATAGTTTTTTTTTCGGTGTTTTTTGTTTGTTTGTTTTCTCATTAAAAACATGACTTTTATTTCTATCTAACATACATCAGTCTGATCATTTAAGATCATACACATTATTGTTATTTAGGAAACATTCACTCAATATCACTAAGGTAATGAGACAAAATTGATGTCTCATAGGAAAATAAATTCAGAACAGAAAGTTACACATGTATTGTGAAACAGTCATCTCTTCACCACTTCTACACACAAGAATTTTCCATAATTTGTGCTCACAAAGGTAAGCCGCTGAACGGTCGAACTTCAGGTAAAATATTTGCTTTTGACTGATACACACATAAAAACAGGACAGGCAGCTTGGGTGTGTTTTAGTTTACAGAGCTTTTCATTTCCCCCTATGTACTTCTGGCATCTTTTTCAAAGATTTTTTTTCCAGAAACACAGCTGTTATGACAAGAGTCTTTAATCCAAACAACCATGCTTTTAGAAAGGCCACTAACAGCTTCATTCTCTAATTGGGGCAGCAGTACTCAGCTCTCATCTCCAAACTCTTTTGCAAAGCAGCGGCTTCTGAGCTGCTCCTAATGTAGGACTTAGCTACATTTTCCCCTCCGTTCTGTTATCCCCTCGGGAAGAGACAACACAAGGCTTGTTGTTGTTCTTAACACTGGCAATCAGAAATTATAGAAAGTGGGGGCTCCGATTTCCTAACTCTCAGAAATTTTTGTTTCTACTTCTTCAAAACTTGGTCCAATTGTACCCCGTTATTAAAACACACGCCTACCGATTTTAAGCTAAAATTCTAGTCTCAGAGCAAATACATCAGTCCTGATGCTGTATTGGTTAGAATAAAGTTAATTATTGCTTTATCTTAATTACCTCTTGGAGAGGGTCAAGCAGCCACTGCACCTCGCTGCCATGCCCCTGGCAGAACAGCCTAGCCAACAAAAACTTCATCTCTTCAGTTGTGCTAAGTGCCACTTCAGCCTCAGAAAAGGCATCAAAGCATCTTACTGACTTCCCCAGTGACAGATCAGACCTTTGGGCAACCGTATGTGCAAAGCGTGCTTCACACAGCCACAGAACTCCAAGCAGGGAGAAGGCAGTGGCAACTCCCTCCCTGGGGCCTCAGTGCTCAGTGCAAGCATCCCCACAAGTCAGATAACAGCAAGAAGGACTGTTCCTAATTAGTCCAACAGACTTGTGAATCCAAAGCAAAACACACCAGAAATAGCTTTTCATTTCAGCAAGCTCCAGAGCATATTAAGCAGCAGGGTACAGTTCTGAGGTCCTGTCTGCTCTCATCGGTGACTTGTGAGAACTGCAGCAGTGGCTGTAACGTCCCTCCTGGGGAATGAAAATGACAGCGGAAACTAGGAGAAGTTCTGCTCGCAGCCACCTGAACCCCCTTCAGTACTGTCCACAGAACGCCCTGGCTCTTTCAACAGGACAGCTGCAGTTCAGATGAGACAAGTGCATCAGAAACAGAAAATCTCCAAGCTCCTGCAAGTACTCCTCTCACTCTGTGGTGAATTCCTTTCCTCACTCACAGCCTGAAACTTCCTGAGGACAACATACAGTTTTCACAACATACTTCAAAGAACAGTTGCCAGCAATTCATGGCAGTATCTCAGGAACAGACACCAACTTGAAAGATAAGTCTAAAGGAGGGAGAACACCTTTAAAACACCTTTAACATTTTTGGCAGGAAACTCTTGTTCATTGTAGGAAGAGGCTTCCATTGAGTAAGCTACATTGTGATTTAAACAAAAAATACCGTGGTCTGCACCGAACTCAGACACTGTGTCTTCATTCCTTGAATTCCTGTCTTTCCCACAGTATCTTCTACCCCAAACAAGGCACCAGCCTTTGCCATCTTTTCCTTAAAAGTAACAGCAACACATTACTGGTGACAGTACTGTGCTTTAACAGGCTTGAGTAGAAATCACTGGAAGCGTTTCCTGGGTAACCAACCATTAGCCATTTCCACAAATAGGCAGAATAAAATAGTCAGTGGTGTACATAATTTCCAATTTTGCAGCCTTCATTGAGCACAAATGTCCAATTTAATGTTGCCTTTCTCAGTAACAACGGTGCCACTGCACGCTTGTGTTTTCAGAAGGTCTCCATCAGCATGAGGGGGGCAAAGCTGGGAAGCTAAATACTGTACAACTTCTCCCACTCCTGGCTAGACAGAGAGAATCCCCACATCCCTTCCTCCTGCACTCTGCCTCAGACCATTCCATTCCACTGATGAAGAAATGAAACTAACAACCACCAACTGATTAAACTTATATTACCAACCCCCCAGTCACAGTACCCACACGCACACCATGTGTCCAGCAGCTCCCGGCAGAGACAGCTGATCTCCATGCGGACATCTGCCCAGAGCTTTGTCCACCTGCACTACCTGGTTCAGAGACCCCACACCACCTCTTCAGCTTCGCTCTACTCTCAAAGCAGAAACAGCAGGCATGCAGCCACTCTAGGGGAGCTGAGCATCACCAGGGGCACCCACCGCTTCTGCCCTCCCTCAACGAACTGTGGTCATGGAGAACTTCCTCATTAGGGAACAAGTGTGTCAAGTATCCAAGCTTTAGGACAGGAACATCAAACCATAAGACATCTCAACGTAAGCGATGTTGGTTAATGGGACAGACTGTATTTAATCCCAAGCAGTACCACCTCTGCTGTGCAAGGATCTGGCTTCTAGCAATGGAAGCAGGGACAGGTGTGGTGGTTTCTCACCAACAATCAACTGAACTCCACCAGGCCTCTCCCTCACTCCCCTCTGATGAGTGCGTATGAAAATAATGTGGAAAGAAAAAGAAAAATCACAAATAACTGAGATAAAAATTGAAATAATAAAAGGGAAAAGAAAGAAAAAACAAGCAAAGGCCATATGGAAGCAAAAAGAGAGAAAACAATTATTCTCTAGCTCCCATCATCGAGTGATGTTCAGCCACACCTCGGGAAGTAAAGCCTCAATAAGCTTGGCAGTTGTTTGGAAGAATGAACACATTCTTAACAGGAACTTCCCTTTTCCCAGCTTGTATTGCTGTGACATATAAAGTCCCTTTGGTCACCTTAAAACAGCTGCCCTGGCCACATCGCCTCCCCTCTCCTACCCACTCCCCAGCATGCTGGGTTTGGGGTTTGGAGAGTCTTCATGCTGTGCCAGCACTGCTTATTCCATAGACAAACACTGGGGAGGTACCAAAGCTGTTCCAGCCACAAATGCAAAGCACAGCACAGTGCAGGCTGCTGTGGGTGAACTCCATCCCAGCCAGAGCCAGCACAAGGACAGGAGCACCACAGACATCCCAGCACAGAGCCCTTCCTACTCAGGCAGTAATGGGAACTGGAGCACAACCAAGGGAATGGGCTTCTGAAAAAGCAGCTGCTCCCAGAAAAACGCAGCCAGAAATGATGCCAGTGGGGAAATTGTTCACAGTGCTTTTTGCAGATACCCACTGTTTCCAGGCTGCTATGAACAGTTATTTTAAGTGACAGATGATTCTCCTAATCTGCTACTGCACTGCTACATTTTCCTACTACCATCGCAGAGCCATGGCCAAGTACACCATTAATCTCTGTTGCCCGGAGGCCTAGCACTTAAAGGAGTGTGATTTTCATTTTATTAGCTCAGCCTTTTTCAGGAAGCAGATTACGATAGGGGCTGGGGAAAGAAGCCAAAAGCAGCAAAAGGGCCAGAGCAAGCTACAAAGCAAAATGAACTACAAAGCTACCTGTTGTTCTGCAAAGGCCACTAATTATTGACTTTCTGAAAGTCGCATGGAAAAGCAAACACTTTCCAATGCTTTCCACTCACAGCCAAGAGCTCAATCTGTGTGGATTTAAAACGGGTTTTACAGACCTCATTTTCACTGGCAGAAAGCATTTTTCCAAAGTCCCATTTCAAAACACAGCTTTCCATTTTGCCCAGCATTCTCTAGCTGTAAGTAGGAGATACACTGCTTGCGTTTTTGTTTTTTCTTTGAAACAGTCAAACAGCACACGAAAACTGTGTAATTCAGTAGTTTCAATTTCTCTCTTACAAACTGTACATCTCCCCCAGATTTAAAAGAAAGAGCACTGGCTCAGGAACAGACGTTATTTACTAGATTGTGTTATAATTAAACTGTGATAAAATTATTAAAGACACAGCGTTAAAGACTTGCAGGGCAATGCATGCCAGCTCCATTTGGACTCATAAAAATGAAGGGAATCCAGGTCCATGTTTCAGACAACACTGAATTAATCAAAGTACAGAAGCAGCTGCTCAGAGTTCTTTTTCCAAGGAGCACCTTGGCAGAGCAGCACTGCAGCCTTTGCGTGAAGGCAGTGCTTGCTGGACTAACAACCAGAACAAGCACACACTGTTCATGAGCATGCCAAAGCCATTATAAAAAAACCTGCAGGAGTTTTAATACGGTTGAGATGTCATTCCTCTATTTCTTTCACTGGGTGAAGTAAATCATTTTCATATGAGACTAAGAAAGAAGCTCAGCACAAAGGACAGACACCTTGTCACCCCTACCGGAGGGGCAGCCACCCCTGTACTAACCAGAGCCATCTCCTGCAGCAGCCCAACTGCTCCGAGACACTTGCTGCTCCCCCTCCTCCTGAGCCACCATCTTCTCCTGTTCCCTCTTAACTACAGGGGCAGGACAAGACTACTCTTAACTACAAGGCAGGACAAGACCCTCGCATGGGACACACAGCACAGGCTCCCCGCATTCTGATGACACGCAGCAGCTCATTCACATGAGCCCAGGATAGGAGGCTGCATGGAGCCGTCCCCATTGCCAGAGCATGGTCAGCCGCTTGCACACTAACACACAGCTTTGAAATCACTCCTTCAGTCTTAGAACCATCATAACCCTGTGTTAAACGCGTGCAACAGCGTCAATGGCTTTGCAGGGCTTATCTTCAAGCCAAGAACTTGATCAGAAAAGCAGATATGGCCCTAGGTACATGTACTGACACACAGTCCCAACATTAACCAGAGGCAAAGACTTTCACAGCACTTTGAAGAACACTCCAACAAGGTGATGTGTAGAACCAAGGAAATGCCTCAATAGTCAGAGGGTCTCTTACCTTTTCTAATGGTATTCACAGATATTGAAACAATGATCAAATATACAACAAACTTCTCCCTATACAGATCTGCAGAAGACATTACATTTTACTGTAAGTAGGAACATACAAACTGAGAATTCCAACAAGCTTGCAAAAGCTGAGAACAAGATTTTCTGTTTGCAGTGTAGCTCACACCTGCGCCGTGCCAAGAAACCCCCCTGCATTCTCTGCAGCCTGGCACACCCACCAGCAGGCACACACCCCATTTTACAGCCTCCTCTCAGACGTTTTTTTTCATCCCACCACTCCCTATATTCTCACCAGTGCAAAATCTGAAATTATTTCTATCAGGAACCTTTAGCATTCTGCTTTCCTGCAGGCAGCAAGTAGTGCAACAAGTACTTCAGCTGGGACTGGGACTGGATCTGACCTGGCATCAAAAACACATTCTTCTGGGATGTGCGGCTAAGAAAAAACCCAACTCTTCAGCTACGTTCAGGAGACATCCTATATAGTTCCTAAACATTTCTCTAGCAGAAAAACTAGCTGAACGAAACATTTGCAGGTCTTACACACATTGTTAGTATCTGCTGAAGCAGTAGGCTGTGTATGAAATAAGGAGAATATAGTATTGTAGCATCTCAGCCATGAAAACAATGTGCTTCTTACTTCAGACTTGCTTCACACTAAGCAATCGTGTCTGAGCCGTGTTGTGATCTCAGACACACTGCTGGATACAGCCAAGAGCAGCAGATCGAACCGCCATGCGGTTTCAGCAGCACCGGTGGCAGGCTGACCAGTCTTTGTGATTCCCTTACGCACATCATGTGAAAAGAGCTACGAGAACAGAGGGACTCAGATAAATCAATCACACATAGGAGGCACATGCTTGCTACCAGCCAACAGCTGGCTGCCACCTCCGAGCACTTCCAGGACAAATATTCTTTTCCCTCAGACCTTTGACCCACACATGTACTGCTGAGCAAACAACCTCTGGTGTTACAGGCATGAGTTGTTGCCAGAACATTTTCAATCTTGTTCTACTTTATATGTTAGAGAGGTATTTTATAAGGCTACTTATGAGGAGGGTATCAATGCCAGCCAAATGAGGCAGAAGTTAAATGCATTTACCTCCATTTGAAAAATCTCCTTGGCCATCTTCACTAAAAAGGAACTGCTGTCAGAAATTCTGCCATTCCTATGGACACCATCAACGTAAGTTGCTGGTTTCAATGAACAAAATGCTGATGGTTCCTATTTGCTGTTCCTTGCATCTCCAGGATCCCCAAAGATCTCTGAAAGGGAAAAACAAACGTGAAGAACACGGCTGAACAGCAACCTATGAACTCAACAGCTGACAGCGAAATCCATACACAGACTCTGGAGGGGCCTTAGCCCGTTTTTAAGCTGCAGAGCAGGTTCAGACAGGGAGCGTCCCGCAAGTGCCTCCCTGCTATCCATAACCCTAGGCAACTTCTCCCTTCCCAATGCAGACATAACATCCTCGCACACGCTATTACTGCTGCATAAAGGAAATCAATATTAGGAAATGACATATTTTTAGATGCAGTTCTGAATCAGGAAACGAGAAGAACAGCCAATGCTCCAGCAAAGCCAAAGCTGGCCAGTCCATGCTAGCAAACATTAAAAGAAATAAAAGAAAAAAAAATATCACAATTTAGAACCAGTACTTCCTACCTTCTACTGTCATTTCAAAGCCATAAAAATCCAATCTCCCTTCACAAAGGAATAGTGCACTGCTCTTAAAACTAAAACAAGGTAGCTATATTTCTCTTTTTTTCCAAGTAGTAGTTCCAGAATTCACAAAATAGTCCTAAAACACATCATGCTCTCTACCTTAGAGCCAAGGGAAGTCCATCTCACCAAGGATACATTTGATGCTAATATCAAAAAGGGAGCTTTACTAACTGTGGATCAGTCCACTTCTTTTTAAAATACTGAATGATTCACTCAAAAATGGAAGAGAAACTCTCTTCCCTACATTCAAGTTTGCTTCTCTAGGTTATATTCTCCTGACATTGCTTTCAAAGCAGCAACTTGCTTTAACATAATCAACAATATTAATAAATGAATTAATCACTGCTTCCAGACCATCCTGTATATCAGTTCCTTCAAGCTTTCCTTTTACAGTAACCTACCCTGTTTTATACCAAGACGAGGTGCTGATTTTCTAGTGAACATTTCGTAGTACAAATCACGCATTCAATAACATGAATTTTTGCTTGTCTTAAATAGCTGTTTGCCTGAGAGCCTCATCTCAATTGCATCCTTTCTGCAGAGCATGTCCCCAAGACATGTCATTCTTACAGTTATGGCTGGACTGAGCCAACCATCCCCGGCAAGCTCTGACAGAATCAAATGCTGATTTTGAACAGAAACTCTTCAAAACAAGTAAGGTATCTTCTACGAAAATGTAGGAGCTTGCATTCCTTACAAAGCTGACAGTTGCTCTGGTACATGGGGAGAAGGTTTGGGGTAGAGTTTAACACAAGAGAATAAGAATGGCCTATTCTGACTACTGACAATTTGCTGCTGCAATATGCCAGGCAACCCAATAAACCAACATGGGAAGTGTTCTCTTTTACTGTGGAGATAATCCAGACAGCAACAAACTGACTGGTGAAACCACTCTTCTCTGCTTGTTATCCTTCAAGAAAAAGCATTTATGAGAAGCCAAGCTACTTGTCTCATTCTGCACAAGTTTATCTTTGTTATTTGTAAATTAATATCAGCAGCATTAGTAACCTGTACCACACAGAAAACAGCACTTGTTTCAGCTAGCACCATAACAGAGATTTTCTTCTCCTATTTTTCCACTTAAAGAAGAAGAAACAATAACTAACACTTTAATTAAATCGATATTTTTGATGAAAGAGCCAATATAACTGCAGCATCTTTACTGAAGGGCAGTCAACAGTAAAGAGTCTCCTAGGAAGCTTAGATATTAAAAACTGTTAAGTTTAAATACTTTATTTGATAGTTCCGCTACAAAGACCTACGTAAGTTTTGTACTGTTACAGACCAGCTCCACCAAATAGCCCAGGTGCAGACTGACATGGTTGGCCAATACTTCCAAAGAGGTACCAACACAGAGTATTCATTACCTCCTGCCAAGATGCAACACTTGTGGAGCGCAACAAAAAAGGCGTCAATTAGGACTACAGATGTGAATTAGTTCTAACAGCAGACAGTGCAGTGTATGCAGCCTCACACCTGGGTGAAGATAGCCCTGATGGAAGGGCTGCCTTACGGCTCATCCTTAAAGCATATGCCACGTAAGGAGTCCTCCTCACCATCAAGGTGGTAGTACAAGAGTGAAACTGCTGCAGAGCTTGTCGCACGCCTTCTGACAGCGATTCTGGTGGGGCTGTCTCTCTGCCTGGCACTACTGGTACACCCCATATCCGCTCTGTAGGCTTGGGAAATTTGGAAAATGAAAGCAGAAACCAAAGGAAACCACGCTCCCAAATAAAAATGCTAAGTTGTAAGATTCCAGTTAACAGATAGTTTAACTACATAGGGCTCCTCTCCCTGCTGAGGAAAGACCTGGGAAGCATGTCCCAACCCTGGTGCTTGGAAACACAGCAGCACACAAATGCAAGCCTTGTGTCACGCACGTTGCATTCTTCAAGCTTGAATGGCACATTCTTTCTCCCTGAATCTTGGCCATAACACTCTCCTTTGTCTCCCACCCTTCTGTGGCAGGTGGGGTTACGTTTTAGGTCTGAAGAACACCATGAACCTTCCTGTGCTGCTCAGCCAGTAGGAGCAGGCCAGCAGCTGGCCTCAAGCAGCTGTCTGCCAGCTGAAGGTCTCAGGGTGCCCACCGTAGGAGGCAGGCTTGCACCAGGCAGGCAGGATGGCCAGACAGCTCACCCCTGGCTGCAGCCTTGGTCTTGAGGAGGGGCTGCAGAAAAACACAGCCCAGCTCCCTCCTGCCTCAGGTTTCTGGCACAAGTACTCATTGCAGCTCACCTGACACCACTTCTGAACAGGAGTGAATGTCAAAGAGGGGTATAAAAATGACTTCTCATCCTAAACCTCTCCCAGTATTTTAACAATATGACATACTGTTTTTCCATTCCTGACAATATTTCCTGGATGGTTTCACTGAAGGCTGTCAGTCAGACATGCACACACAGGTATGTCTTCTTTGCCCACTTGTGTGCTTCTATCAGCTGGATTGAGAAGCACAGCCGGCACAGCAGTGGGGTATCCCAGCTGGGAGCCACCCAGCACTCCCCTGCCCGGCTCCAGGACCAACTTCAGCAGCACTCCCTCAGCCTCTCTGCCCAAAAACAAAACAACTTGTCAAGGCAATACAATTCCTTTGTCCCTAACTCCCATGCTGTGCAGCTCATCAGTTTCCATTCTGTTTAGTGAAGTGAAAAACCCTCTCCTCCTTCCTGAGATCAAGGTCTGCCCTCGTCTTGTGCTGCTTTGTTCCCATTACACTACGCTGACCCTGTTGGTTTCAGAGGATGCAAATTTAGCTTTCTGATCCTGTTCCTCTTGTTCCTGAGATGTGTCAGATACCTCAGCAGACTACAGCAGCAACAGAGCTCTCTGGGCCAGCATATACTGTGTCTGTCAGGACTGATTTATAACATGGTATTATTTAATAAGAACTACCTGGTATATATTCAATCCTTTGAGAAAGAATAAATACAACAGACTTGGACCAGAAGAACTTAAAGCAATTTCGGGTAATTTAGCCATTACTTCTATTTTAATGTTCTTGCAAGGGCTTGGCAGGGCTGCATTTAACACAAAACACTCTTCTCTTTCCAAATGCACAGTCTAAGGAGAGAGTTGTGCCTCCTCAAATACCATTCACATTTATGGAGACATGCAAAAACAAGAAAGCATAAGCCAAAGCACTTCTAAGCCTGCATAACCTCTATCCCACGCATTTTAATGCCCAAGCCAAAGAGATGATACCTCTTACATTACAAACTGATACACTGATCAGGCTCAGCACAGGCACAAACCTCAAGCTAGGAGCCACATCAGGTACGTGCACCTAGCAGTAAGAGCACAACAACATAAGGGCCTTTCACTGAAGCCGACAAGGTAGGCAGTTCCTCAAAGCTGCAGTCTGAACTGAACCACTTAGCATCAGTACAGATCAAAGCTCTGTGCTACAGTTCTCACTCACGGAAGGCTTCTGCTAGTGCAGCAATGAATTACCGTTTTACTAATGCTTAATAACATCACAAGTGTACGATTCTTGAGCACCTCCAGGTGATCATAAAAAAAAGAAAAAGAAAAAAAAAAAGGTTACTCTTCCCCAAGAGCTATGCGACCTCTTGACAAACAACTTCCAGGGGTGGGAGGACTGAGGCTGAGGCCTGCTGTCCCCACGCAGGAGGCTCAACTCTGTGCTATCAGCACCTGGAATGCCCAGCACCACTTTGCGAGGCCGAGCCTGCAGCACACACAGCCAACAGCAACAGACTGTGCTGCAGTGTGTCCTCCTGGCACAGCCTTTGCAGAACTGCCCAAAGCTGTCCTCCCAGAAGCTCGCCGTTACTGCATGGCCTGCGCCTGGGAGCAGACACACCAGTGCAGCCACCTGAACACATGTCCCTCACGCACCCCGTGCTGGCACAGCTCCACCTCCACCTGCAGCACACCCTGGTGACAACAGGAAGCCAACAAACACACACAAACATGCTATGACCAGAAACCAGGAGCTGCAGACACAGCTCGCAACAAGCTCACTTTTGCTGTTCAGAAATGTGTTTTGCCACCGCAACAAAGAACTCCCCTGGCCAGGCCAACGTGTTCCCTAGGCAGCTGTGCTGGGCAGGCAGGGGCTGGCCTGGAGCTCCTGAGCTGAAAAGACTATCAGAAGTCTTATTTCTGTTATTTATAAAACCAAGCTTATAGTGAATTTAAACCAAACTGAAATACATCTGGTTTAAGGCAAAAAAAAAAAAAAGCAGCAAGTCCATGCACCTAAAGCACTGCTCTTTTCCTACGCTGACACAGCAGGTAAACCAGTGCAGCTTTCTGGTGTGCCCCAGGTCAATGCTAACTTCACCCTCCTTCCCTCAGCAGCATTTGGCAGAACTGAGCACATAGTTCTTCTCTGGTCCTGTGTGGAATACAAAAAATGAATTGAAGATAATGACCTCTTCTTTTTCACTTGCAGGAACGGGAGTCAGATACTGACAACTGTGCAACAGTCTCCAATATTTGTAAACCTGAACACAAAACCTATCAGCTGTATTTCTGCCAAAGGTAACATAGACTAACTCAAACGTAGCACAGGAGAAGGACAAACTTTCTGCTGTTTTATTCCACCTACAGCAGCCTGCTCTAGTGGGGCTTGGAGCTGGACAGTCTTTACGGCCTCTTCCAACCCAGACCATTCTGTGATTCTGTGACTCAATTCCACTTTCTTGCCCCTTATGTAACGTAAGCAGCAAAATTATCTCCTTGTTTCTTTTAGGCATTGTATAAGTACAATATATCTCTTTTAAAATCTTGCCCTTACTACTGGAGGGGAACTTCAAGTTCTCCCTCCTCCTTCCCAACTTCACTTGATCCTGACTTTTCCCACAGGACGTCCATCTTGATGACATGAAACGGTTTTACTATCACAAAGTAATGGAGCATGTTGAATCGGTTATCCAAGAACAGCTTTCACAGACAAAAACAGGAACACATCCAAACAAAAATCCTCAGGATTTCTGACAGCAAGGACATGGTAAGAAAACAAGGACACTTGATAGCAAGCCAATTTTTTTTTTTTTTTTTTTTGCATTGATAGAAGCTCTAAAAGATGAGCATTGTTAAGGTCTTTAAATCCTGAAAATGCAAACACACACTGCTATGAATTCAGCCCACCTCAACTTTGAATTATTTAGTAACAGCTCTGCAAGCAGAAATTTATAGTTTCCAATGCAGATGATCACAGTCCAGTCTTCCTCTGTTGCTAGAGCAGTGAGCACAGGCCCTCTGACAACGCAGAAATACTGGCTAAATGCCACTGAGGATGCACTACAGCAGCAGTACAGCAATGTCAGCAGCCTGCTGACCAAAGGCAACTCTGTTTTATATTGATAGAATGGCTCACAGCAGAGATATGCAGTATCAGCAGAACCTGTCACAAGTAAAAATTCCAGTAAGCAATCTTTTAGGCTTTACAGTTCCGAATGGGCAGCACAGACTTGGCACAAAACGCCTACCCACTGCTCTTCTTCTGAAGAGGAGATCCTGAATGTTGCCATAGTCTCATCCTTTTTTTTTTGCCTTAAGCAATAAGAAGCCTACATAAATTCAGCTTCATTTCTGTGTTAAAAGTAATACCAGAATTGACTGCAAATTATAAGCAAATGTAGATGTTCTTAGGACTTGTGTTCTAATTCAAGAGATCAGCTTAAACCATTCTGAAAAGGACCATCTCACATGTTGTGTGCACATGTATATCTCATCATATAAAATATCAGTGTGTATACATACGTTATATATAAAACTATGAGCAAACTAATACTAAGCAGCTAGTAACATTTCTAATAACAGCATACAGCATGAAGTAGCTAACATACCACCTACATACAGCTACAGACCCCTGCATTCTCCATCGCAAACTAACAAAACTTTAACTCCAATAGCTGCGCAGCCACAAGTCACGGCTGTTGTACCTCCACCACCTCTCAGAAGCACAGCTCCCATACCTTTGTCACACTGACAGATGAAGAGCAGACCAACCTCACGCAGGGCAAGCAGCCCAGCTCCCTGAGAATTCCATTAAGGTTTTCTGCTCCTGATTCATTGTGCTTGACGATGGACCAGGACTGCACACAGAAATCCAGGCAGGCAGCCCTCAGTCCATCTAACAGTAACAGTAATGCTTCCCTAACGCATATTAAGACTGCATTCAGCTCTTTCACACCCACAAGCCTTTAGCAGTCCACTTTCAGTTATTGTGAATAGTTTTTCTCCTCTTCATCTCTCAAACTTCTCTCACTTGAAAATACTCACATAGAATAACAGAAAGTTGTTACCAGCCCCCAGCCTTCTATAAAGTACCCTTTACAAATAAATTTGATGCATTTCTTGAACAGTCACCTACCTGTGCCATTAGGAGTTAAGTAATTACCAATTAGCAAACACAGCATTAGTATCTAACATTGACAAACAAAGTAGTTGCCATTCAAAGGTAATATGTAAGCTGCAATCTTCCGTAACTAGGAAAAAAGTGACCAAAGGCAAACACCATGTTTAAAAGCAGGTTACTTCAGCTGTACCTTCACGTGTCACACTTAAAGACATTTCCCACTCCCCTTCTTACCAAGGCATTTCATAATGCTTAACATGGAAATTATCTAGCCAAGGCAGAAGAGAAAGCAAATCATTTAAGAATCACTTAAAGTGAGCTGAGAGGAAAAACCAAGGATCTGTAGCTTGTTTTACAGACTAAAACATCTCTTCCACAGAACTCGCATATCTCACCATTTCTCATTTGTTTTCTCAAGGACTTAATGATCTTGCATACAACAGTTGTAACTGCATTATAACATCATAAAGCTGTGTGGAGTGGCAGGGGTTGGTGGAGGATTTGGGGGTAAAGGTTCTCTTTGAGATAAGAATCCAAGCATCAAGTTCCACTGGTGACATAGGGTTTGTGTATTTTGGTAACAACTGACTAACCATAACTGAGTTTTAAAGGTAGCACCTAACGAAGAAGATGGGATGAAACAATTACTTCTATCTGTCACAAGAGAGAACTTGATATAAAAGCGCTTCTGCAGCAGAGCTAGGACACACCAACACACAGCTGGGAATGGAGGCACTGCACCCTGCAGACCAACATGAAGCTCCTGCTGCTGTGAGTGATGAGCAGCATGCAGGAACCAGACATGTCTCCCAGTACCAGACCTCAATGCAATCTCCATTCCTTCACCTCTCACTTTCTCTAGTTACCTGGACAGCAGACAATCTGCTCCACCTACAAACAGCCAAACTATCTACAAACTGACATCCACTGAACGTGCCAGAATGAGTTGTTTAATATTGATGTTGCTCATTTTTATCTGAGCATTTACAAAGATATAGTCTAACCTGGTAGCCTTTGCTCCACTGCAATTCCACCAATTCCAGGCATAACAAAGTGAGCTTAGCATACCTTAGCCTCTGTGAAAGACAATTACATTTCAGCACATCAGCAGACAAAAACGTTGCTCAAAACAACCATTATATGCCCATCCTACACAAATGAACCAAACATGGGTTTTCCAAGCAGCTTCCTTGGGTAGCAACCCAATTCTTTATGCTAAAACTCATGCAAAGATTTTAGAAACCAACCAAAACATCACATGCTCAGAACCACGCCTCACCACAAAACAGTTTCTCTACGGAGGTTTTGTCTCTACCAAGACCCCTGCTATTCAAGAAAGCCGAGATTCAGCACGCCGTGCCAACCCCAGCAGCATCTGACTCTGCCCATCTCAGACTGCCTGCACACAAAGCACAACTTTCATGCTCATCATCCCTGAGGCATTCCAGTCAAACACTGCAGACTAGCTCCAACACTGTGACTTCTGTTAATTAGCCTTCTGTCTCCGTATGTTCTGACACACTCATTCTATCAGCATTTGATAACACAATGGCAAACTAACAAGCTTCAGACACCACATTCATAGCAGAACTAAACGAGACCAGCGCACGCGTAATGCTGGCAAGAATTAAGATAAGGGCCTCTGGGAAGTAACTCGCAGAGCTGTGTTTCAGTCTTGATTTACGTTTGGGTCCCTGAGTACCAGTCAGAAGGTGGAAACTGTCATTCATGCTCCTTTACACATTATAACTCCTATTAAATCACACAAAACACAAATCTGAACGATGCCAGTCCAAATAGCTTTTAACTAAGTTTACCAGCTAACTTTATTGTGGATATGATTGCTGCCAGAGTCATTTTCCCACACTCTCTATCCAGACCGCAGATTCACCTTCCCTTACGTTAAAGCTAAATGTTCAGAGACATTTGCTTCATAACAGTGCCTTACAGGAGATGCACTCTGCACAGCAAGTACCGGCGGGGCAAGTGACTGCTCAGATGTAGCCATTGAGAAATGCTGGGGCACGGAGCCCCAGCCAGCCCTCCTCAGGACGCATGGAGGACTTTCCTTCGCTCTCACGACGCAGGGAAGGCACCTCCTCTCCCCCTCCCACGTCCCGCCAACCGTCCCAGTATTCCCTATGCCACCCCGCGCACGACCGCCCAGCAGCACGGGCGGCACGAGACCCTTCGAGCGCCCGGACGCGCCCGCGGAGCGCCGGCTCGGGGAGCACGGCCGCGGGATCCCACCGCCCGGCGGCGCCGCCTGCCACGGACGGCCGCCGGCAGCTCAGGCGCGGAAGCCTCCTGCCCGGGGCCGCCGCTCGTTCGCCCCCGTTCCGCCCCGGGCTCCCGCGAGTCCCGGCGGCAGGCGCCTCACCGCCTCCGAGCGCCCCGCGGCAGGTGCCGCCCTCCCCGCCGCCCCCCGCTGGCAGGTGATAGCCCGGAGCGCCGCGCCGCCAGGGGCGGCCCCGGCGGCGGAAGGAGGGCCCGGGACGGGGCCCGGCGGCACTTACAGCCGTTTCTCCTGCGGCTGCAGCTGCCGGTGCATGGCCAGCGAGAAACCGAAGAGGCTGCCCGGCTCCCCGCGCCGGCCGATCACGTTCTCCGCGTCCAGGTTGAAGGCGCCGACCAGCCCCGGCAGCAGGGGCAGGCAGAGGAGGAGCGCGGCCGCCATCTGCTCCGGCCGGCACGAGAACCTGCCGCCCAGCGCCGCCGCTCCCTCCGCGCCCGTCGCACCGCGCCGTGCCGTTCCCCGCCCCGCCCTCCTCCCCGCGGGCGGCCCGGCCCCCCGAGCGGCGCTCGCGCCTCGCTCCGCTGCAGCGGGGGCGGCGCAAAATGTCGGTCGGGTGCGGGGCGCCGCCCTGCAGGAAGCACGGCTCGCCGCGCCCCGGCCCCGCGCTTTGAACGCAGAAGAGCCTGCTGGCGGGCGGGCAGCCGCGGAACCCGAGCACGGTGCAGGAGCGGCGGCGGTCCGGGGAAGGCTCGGCGCCGTGCCCCCACGGCAGCCGCATGCGTCGCACCTTGCCGGAACGCGCCGCGCTCGTGCGCTCCCCTGTCACGTACCGCGCTCCTTGGAGATTCTTCAGACAGCGCACTCGTTCCTTCACAGCATTTCTTATCATTAAACCAGATTTCTTATCCGTACACTTCGTTTGAAAACAATATTTTCCCTCCTGCTCTCAGCCCTAACTGGAAAGTGGAGCTGTGAGCATACCTTAGCACAGCCCTGCACACAGGAGTCGGTCTGTAACCCAGGCGCGGCTCAGGGCCGTGCCTTAGGGGAGCCATCAAAGGACTTTTAACACCTGATAAATGCCAACAGCAGCACAACGCTCGTTTTCCAGCGGTATCTGAGACAGGAACAGAAGAGCTTCTCTTCACACAAAAGGTTCCAGAAAAGAGGGATAAAGCAAAAAGAATAAAAGAGCAATTGTGCTTTCACACGTTGGTATTCCAAATAATTTCTGCTGGAACAATGCTGTGCTCCCTCGGAGTTAATCCATCTACTTTCTGCAGAGTAATTACTGTAGTGTAACTCCGTGTATAGACAAGTCTTTGGCTCAGGACCAAAATAAACTTGATCAAAAGAGCAGAAAACACACCAGAAATGTGCATCTAACATGCAAACAAAACATGCTGTTACTGCTAACAGGAACCGTCCCTGCAGGCTCCTGGTGCTTCACTCACAGCCTTAATCCCACGTCCCATCGCTGTGCAGACACAGCTGTGGCAGAAGCACTGCTCCAGGTTTAGCTGCAGGCACACAGAAAGAAGGTCTCTGACTAATTACTACAAAGCAGGCTTACTGCAATCCATGCATTTCACAGACATTAGCAAAAGATCTGAAAACAAGTCTTTTTAAATGCTGTTGATGTCTGTACCGAGATCTGAGCAGCATGCCCTTCAGGACCACTTAAGTGTGTATCCTCTTGACACTTGTGCAGTAGCTATAGTTACTCATTCAGTAATACTCGTGCTGTTAGTAGTCACAAAGCGCTGCCATCCCATGCACCACCACACACCACGTGAACAATTCTGGCAGGAGCTCGCTCTCCCCCACCAGCACTGCCTGGGCACGTTGCTCTGCTTCGTTACCTACAGACTTCGCTGAGGGAAAACAGTTCTACTCTCCAGAGGCAGCACATGGTTACACTAAAGACTGTCTCAAACAACCACGGCAGGAACAAGAACGGACTGCACAAACAGTTTGGATGGTCTCTTGTCATTTTGTACTATTATAACATGTTACATGTGAGGAAAGGGTAATGAAAGTCTGAAACAAAAAAAGCCCATTTCCTTCTTTCACTCTTCCTCCAAAAACCCCACACACTGTGGGTTATCAATAACTCTCACATACCTCAGCAATTCCTCTTCTGCACCACCTACAGGTAAGGGGGCACCAGCACTAGCTACAGCAGTGAGTTAAGCAGCTCCTCTGCTATGCATAACTTGGCAGCTCTAAGAAAGGTGGTGGCCAGATCAAAGCAGAGTTTCTTTTTAATCACAAATACTTTGCCATAGCCTAGTTCAAGCTGGCTGCCTATTACTGGCATGCTGGTACTCAGTCAGAAGCGTTCACCTGCTGTGTCCATGTATTGAGCAAGCCTTTGTGCCAGCAATAATTTCCTCCTGCATACAACTGCACAATTAATTACAAAGGATTAAAAAGAAATAAATAAAAATCTGGAAAATAGAAGAGGTGAGATGGAAAAGCTACAGCTTGGCAAGATGTTTTAGGCTTTCCCTAGGGGGAGGGCAAGGAACAATGCTTTGCATTTCTAAACTTCTATCATTTATATTAGCAAAACTTACCATGCACAGCAGAACATAGAACTTGTGGTGCTCAGCTGTGCAGCCTTAACGCAGCACATTGGATGGTCCCGAAAAGCCAAGATAGGCAAACAACCCCTTCACGTTTCATCATTAAACACTTACACCTTTCACACTACAAAGTTCTTTCAGTTCCAAAGCTGAAACTAACTGTAAGAGCTATTAGCCTGCACCAACCTTCTGGATGGCTCCTGCTGAACACAGTCCACACAGCGCAGAACCACTCCGTCCTCCACATTGTTACTGAAAGGACACATCTCAACATCTACAGCAAGCAGTTGAATGTTTACGCAGCCAAGCTGCTGGGTTATTCACACTAGTGTATCCTCACAGCCACTACAGGTCTGCGTCAAAGAGGTTATAGAATGAGCAAACAGCAGTGCAGGAGATAAACTGCTCAATGTAATAGAAACGAAAAGTTACAGCAGTCAAGAAACCAGAGTTTGAGTAGTTACATTGACACACTCCTTGTTATGAATCATAAGAATCGGTCTTGAAAATCATTTGTAACTAATTGAAGATTGTCTCAATCTCTTTTACCACCTTTTCAGAAAGATTCTTAAAAAGCTCTTAAAAAAAAAAAAATATCAGGTAACTTCAGTTCCTGATTAAGATGTTAGTTTTTACAACTTATTTTTTTCTATTCAGAGCCTGAAACTGACAATTCTGCCACTGCATACGTTTGCAAAAGTAAGAACTTTGCCTCTGCAGATAAATTGTTTAGAATTAGATATATTTCACACTTAGAGTCATTAAGTCAGACTTTCAGCATTTACTGTCATGCTTTTAACATTATACTTACAGGCAATATACCAATACATTTTAGCTGAAAGAAAAAAATTCTGTCCAGATTCAGAAGTTTGGCTGACACTGCAACCCATGTTACACAGCAGATCTTCAAGCTTTTTAGAAGAGAATAGTTTTTCACCCACCCCAGCTGTCAGGTGCATTCCTTCGGCAGTTTCAGAATGACCAGCCCAGGCTGTTTGGAGTGTAAACATCTCTGTAAGCATTCCAGGAGGAACCTTCAGCAAGTAACTAGGCAGAGATCGGAGAATGCTGGTGACACGTGTCACCTGGACACCATCGTTTGGATTGCTAGGGAAGGAATTAAAGATGTTTCTTCAAAATTACTGGTAAGTGAGACACAAATTCACAGTCATTGTGACATATTCCTGTATTCTAACTTGCTGGTCACATACTGGGGGTATCTTACCTAGCACTGTAAGGTAGCCTAAGCTTAGACCTTTTTATACAGAGCATAGACCCCTTTGAGGAGGAAAGGGGAAGATTTAGAAACACAGAATTCATAGGACCTTCCTGGAAACTGTTCCCAGGAACTAGAGAAGAAAGTTGTCCTCATGGGACATGTTTTAACTCCATCAAGAAAACAACCAAAAAAAAAAAAAAATTGTCCACTACTTCGGACAAAGCATTTGTTCTTCTAGCTCACACAGACTGACTAAAGAGCTCACAGCCATCCCCCATAGCACAGCTCCCCACAGCCTTGGCAGCACTTACCTCCAAGAGCTGCAATGGGCTGCGCGCACAGGGCCCAGTCCTGTGCGATGTCTGCAAAACACCAGACCAGGAATTGTCCCAGGAATCTGCTCCACATCTCTACCTCTCCTGCTGTACTAATGCAGCGGTGCTGGGACCCCCGGCCACAAACTGGTGGAAGCAGCTCCTGGCTGCAGACCACACTTATATACACCTGCTGCCATCCATGGTTCTGGATTAGACCCAGCTGAGAAGGCAGCCACCTGGGGGGCCAGGCACAGGCAGTTCACACACAGGTTTCCGTGATCGATAAGAACCATGGAAAATAATAAGTTTGTAAAATGCTCAATCACATCAGTTAGGGTTAATAAGAAATCTTTGCTCCCTAACAAAAATTGGAGGTTTTTTTTATATTCACCAGCTCTAACAGTTCTGCAGTTGTGGTTATACAGCCACCTTATTCACATGCCAAGCCAACTGCCCACCACTGATTCAGCAGGAGCTGTTCCAGACATGTCCCAACGCAGCTTCCAGAGCCCTGGAGGCAAAGCCAGCAAAGGCTGCTTCTCTGGTCAAGGCAGGAGCCAGCAGCCTCTACTTTCCTTACTAAAAAGTAATCTCACTTCATTTTAAATAAAATCTAACAAATACATTCACTTTCGTCTTTAGATTAACATTCTGAAGAACAAACTGGACACGCTAGAGCTAAGCACCATCATCTTGTAATACTTTCTTATGTGGTCTTTGTTTTTGTTTTGTGTTTTTACTTTCTTTGGATCACCACTGTAAAATACTTCTCTGAACAGTTTCTAGTTTGTATTAATCTTAGTCTTCTAAATCAATACATAACAAATTCCATCTTTGATTATCTTAAGTCTCACTTGTAACACCCTCACTAATACGAATTTAAATCACGCAAAGGCTGAAGAGAAAGCCCAAAAATGAAGTCTGTGAATCTCGTCAGGATTTGGGCTACTGACTGAATGACAATCAAGCTGTTCTGTCTCCCTGCTTTACTTGGGTGCGAGAAGCACTTGTGTGAGCCCAGAACATGCTGTAGTTCTCCTGAGCTTCCTGCTGAGCAAAGCGCCCTTCTGCTTCCAGAGCTTCACATTATTAAACAGAAACAAAGGATTCTTTAACCTAAGTGCCAATCTACCTGCCGTGTATTTTTTATTACATGCAAAAACTATCAGATACTTTCACATTCTTCCTCATTTAGTCCAACAAATTAAGAAATTAGGAAAAAAAATAATCAAGGAAATCTGTTGCCAAGAGTTTTTTTAAAATGCCAGTTCTTTATCCAACTACTAAATGCATGCATCCAAAGAAAGAACTGAGAATTGTCAGCATACACAGCAATGTCCAACTAACATCACTGTTTAATAATTAAACAGAAGCTGTTAAGCTCAAGAAAAAAGTAGTTTTATTCGAAAATGAGTGCTCACATGGAGTTAATCAGGACCAACTTCATGTTTGAATAAGCACTACAGATGTACTCATCCAAAAAAAAAAAAAAAAAAAAAGTTCCTCAGTAATTCTCAACTTATTCAGAGAAAGAACTGAGTGTATGACACAGCCATGACCAGGCAGGCTGAGCAAATTGCAAGTCTAATCAGTTTTGTGAAGGGTCTGATGGGAGTTGCTGTGTTGGTTTCACTAGTGTCGGGTGAATTGTTTGTTTGCTGCAAACAACTAAAATCGGGGCCAAGGAGGAAGGGCAGGTCATTAAGTATGTCAGTGCAAAAGTTTGTCATATTGAAAAGGTTTCAAACGCATGGTGGTCAGTAAACCTTTGCATACTTCATTTTCTCACTATTTTTTCTCCCTATTCTTCTAAATTATGGCACAAACACAATTCCAAATTCCTATACAGTAACTGCTGTGATGCTTGTTTTCAGACCATCATTTTCTTGGTCAATATCTCCAGACTAATTTTTCCACATGAAATTTTCAAGTTCTAAAAATCAGTTTTTGAAATTTCCAATGGCAATCTCACTTAAACAAACCCAGGTTTATATGGTAAGAGGAACCACTCTAAGATGTGAATGTGTAGTAACTACACATTTTCCTACCCTGCAATTAACTGTCCCTGTGCAGGGCAGTGGGAGTTCTCTGCCTGTTTGTTTACACGCTTCTAACAGCAGCAGTCTCAAAGAAAACAAAGCATAGAAATGCAGCATAGCTCATTCCATGCATGAGTGCTCACAAACGGCTGAGGAAGGGAAGATGCTACACAGGGAGGTTCTCCCCATTTTCACTAGGGCTGTTCCTGGGACTTCTCACATAACACAGATAGCTTTATTTGTGGGTGTGAGATTTTGGTACATACCACAAAAGCATACATTTTTCAGCATAAAATCATATTGATTTCTTTGAATTTCTGGCCACATTCAGTTAAGTACATGCATCAGTTGCTATTGCCAAACTCTTTCTAAAATCTAACAGCATCTCCAAAGTCATGGTCCACTTTTAGGTAATTCTGCAACCTAACTGGCAGTTAGATCAAGGCATGATTATTTGACACTTGGCTGCAAATAGATATACACTGACCCATTTTACTGTGGATTTGTTCTTCACATTAACCAAGTAAAATGCAATTATTCAGCAGTAATTACATGCTTTTTGTGCTGAACAAAAAAGGACCATCTCAAAGCACTTTCAATCCACCATCATGAGGTATAGCAGTATTATAATCTCCATTTTACAATCTACTTAATGACAAGAGAGTGATGCAGTATCAGAGAGGAAAGCTGCAGCAGAACCCCAAACCAGACCCCATTTCTGGATTCTCCTTCCCCTGCCTCATGTTGGAATAAATCTGAAAACCAACAATTTCTATTTTGCACAGCTATCTGGTACCTGAGCTGAGGCACCAGAAGATATGCACACTCGACTGGCATTACCCAACATTATATTGTAAGCAACCACTATAATGCCCCCTCAAGATATTCCATCTCCTCATCTTCAGGAAGCCTTGCAGTGCCTTATGGGTCATTGCTGTACTTATCAATGAGTTTGGAACAGAAGGATTTTTTTTTCAACACCACTTTGTTTTCACATTATATTTGAAGGGCCCAGCAGTTTGCTCTGTTCCACTGCAAACTGCAGTTTTCAGGCCCTTCACTGTCAGCCCTGCAGCTGACTGACCACTGTTGGAAGTAGTAACTGATCTGTCTGTATTTGGGTAACTACAACCACCAGATCCACCAGGTGTGCAGCTGCTAGAAAAAACAAGTGCAGATGCACGTCCTGCAGACAATAAATAGCAATCAGCATACGCTACAAGTACTTGCTGACCAGCTGCACATGGCAGGGCAATCACCATGCAGTGGGATCAGGCTGTGGTACAAGCAAGCCTGTGCCTGTCAGCACTGACTGCAAGCCCTCGGATCCTGTGTTCCCAAGGCTGTGCGCCAAGTCTATTTTTCAGCCTCAGGATGCCAACGTGACAGCTGCTCTGGGAGGAAAGAACCAGGGTACCAACCATAGGTGGAAAAGTTTGTATCATTCAACAATTTGCTTGATGTCAGAAAAGAAGCTATTGCTGGAGATGGTCAGCTCACAGGCCTGTATAACCAGTCATCTGCACGCAGAACCAGGTATGGATAAGAACAGAAATTAATATTTAAGTCAGTTAAGAAATGCAGATGTGTAGGTATATTGGCTGTACACGGAAGCCAAAACATTGTGAAATATGAAGATAAAAATACCCTACTGTAGATGTGAAAAGCTGACATACATTTGAATTAGTGCCACTACACTACATGGTCTTCCTTCCTTATGAGGTTGCCTCATTGCTTAGCAGCAGTTCTGCAACTCCTCCATGAGTAGAAGGTGCATTTCATTTCCTATTTCATTTCCATTTTAAGAGAAGACATTCGTGCTTTACTTCAATTTCAGTGGTATCTTTTTATTTATGATATGGAATGCTGTGTATTCATGTTTCAGCACATGCGTTCCATTTTGTAATTACTGTTGCACACAAATGATCTTCAAGTGACCTGCTACCTTTAACTACCAGGTCCTGCTCGCTGTCTCCATGTAGCCTATTGCTATTTGAAGTACAAAGCAGAAAAAGTGGCATGCCACAGTCCACTGGGAGAGTTATCTTAACATACACTTGATTTATAAAGTATTTGAACTCTTTCATCTTTTGTGGATAACATCACACAAAGCACTGAAATCACTATTCCACTGGCCAAAGGTGCTTTTGCACAAGGAGCACAGGAACATACAGGCAACTGCAGGTTGCTGGTGTGCCCCGACAGCATGAGAGCAAGACAGCTGCCACAGCCTCTGCCCTTTTTCCTGACCTATTACTATATCCAAAGCTTCCTCATCCTTTCTGGAACATCTCAATTCCTGCACACTGTGTACACCTGAGTATCCCATAGACCCACACTGAAGTGCTTGCAGCGGAGCACTTGCAAGAGACATATTTTCAAACACTGCAAAAGCCAGAAGTCTAAACATTGTGACTCATAGCTCCTGAGCTCCAAAATGCAGCCAGACTGGGCTATGCCAATGGTGTTATGGGATTGCTGCTGGAGAGCTGTTTGCAATAATATTATAATGCTGTAACAACAGTGAGGTAATGGAGCAGAAACTCTTGAAGACTGAAAACATTATTCTGTCAGATCAACATAAGCTAAGAGGTATATCAGCAGGACACAAACAGAGGGAATATATTCAACAGGAATAAACACCTCTAGTAAGACACCACTGTAGAACAGCCATAAGACACTTTCAAAAGAGATTTCAGTTCTTCTTAATAGTTTTTAATAGAAATAGTAAAATAAATGTTTTCCATGACATTTTGCTATCAAGCCTCTGTTATTCTGGCGTCATAAAACATCAGACTTTCCATTCTCAGCACTAAGAGTGTTTTTGCCCTGCTTAGCTTGAGGTTATCAACTAGCCAAATCTGCTTTTGTTCTTCTCATTATTATTAGTTAGTCAACAGCAGCTTTTAGTATCTTGCGAGACAAGTCTCAGCAAAGGTGCAGTATGATTTTCCCTGTGATTAGTAGATCAAGACTGGAATACATGCCCACACACATCCTCCACAATAAATTTGAGAGAGAGAGAGAGAGAGAGGTGGAGAGAGGAGAAAGAGGGAGCAGTGAGGAGAGAAGAAGAGAGATTTTTTATTTTATTTATTTTACAACCTTTGTTGCACCATCCTCTCATTATCTCTCCTTCTCCCTTATAACATACTGCCCAGTATATTATAAGATCACAAGTGAATGAATATTCCCTAGTGGTCTTATTCATGATTTTAAAAGTTTTGTCACGTGCCTTCTCAATCAGGTTTTCACACAGAACGGTTCTTGTCAAATCAGTTTCTCAAATAGAGATCACTGTATGACCCCAAACACTTGTGGCGTTTTCTGTGCTTCAATTATTTCACTCTATTTCTTTCTGAGACAGAACCATCAGAACACCACACACTTTCCAAGATGCAGCATAGAAGAGGTTTATAGCAGTAATCATTTAGTATGGTATTCCATTCACAATTCCTCATTTTCGAATTCCCTTTGTGACTGCTGCTGAATACTGACATGACAACAAGCTCACCATAGCAAGGCTAAGATCATGACAAGGCTAAGATCATCTTTGAACCTACAGGCTTACTGTCTGCTTGAAATGATTCCAAGCAGTACGATGGCCCTTAGCAAGCACTGTATTTTTCATGTGTTCCCCAACACTGATCTAATTGCTAACCCTATCCTGTTATGACCTTGAAGCCAGCTTAATTTCTGTAATTCACCTGATCAACCTATTTCAAACCATTCCCAGACTTGAGCACTTTTATACCTCTGGTACCATGATAACACAAGTGACAGTTAAAACTCCACTTCAGGGAGCTCAGCAATTTCATACATGCACTCCTTCCATTCTCTCAAGAATAGTAAATCCAGCTAATATTATACAAACTTACAATGCTCTGGGCAAACAGGAAGAACACAGACACAAGAATCCACACTTTCATACTCATAATTATGCACTTATGCACTGTTGGAACACAAACAATTGCCAAGCCAGAGCCTAAGAGCTGCAAGTTGCTATCCCTTCCTGAGCCTTAGTCTTATCAAGTTGTGACCTCAGGAAGAGACACATTATGAACCCAGAAGTCACATCTGCCCTTCAGAAGGTTGCTAATATCTTCTCACCAGCAACATCATGCCCCAGATTACCAGCCAGGCTGTATGCCTTCTTAGTATAAATAATGCCAAATGCATCTTCTCTTTTGAAGCAGGGTGCTGATGGCAACTGCCTTGCTCTTACAATTCGACTGACACCATCAAAATTCTTTGAAAGCAGGAACCTTTATCCCATTAATTTCCTTGGGCCCCTGTTCATTTTCCAGTAATGACATCACCGTGAAGCAACACCAGTTTTTGAATCCTCAATATTATTTTATTGTTCAGTTTTATTGTTACCGACTTCTCATCTGCTATTTCATGAGCATTTGGACTATTGCTGTGCACTTGTTTCTTCCTTATTCATAAAGCACCTCAAGAAAAGCAGCTGTAAGATATTTTAAGAAAAAGATATATGAATCCTATATGTTTAGAAAGCTGCACAACTACAGCAAGCCAACACCTAAGTGCTGCCCTTGTCTCTACATGCCTTCATTAGAGACACATAACCTCAGGTGTTATTTATATGAATGCACATTCACAGCTATAAAATTCTCTGCAGTTCCCTATTATCATACTTAGGAACTACATAGATGGCTACAGATGCTCCTGGTTGAGCATTAACCTTCCAATAGATCAACCACTGTCACCACAAAAGAGGGTTCTCATGCAGGCTTGTTAACCTCTATATGAACAAGTAGAGCTCTACACCTGTGCTGTGTTTAAGACTAGACGAATATTTCATTCCACAAAAAGGCATTTAGCCATTAGCATTTCAGTCCATTGTTATCTAGGCAACACTGTCTTACTAACTGCTGATCTACTAATCACAGGATGAGCTAGGACAGAATATAAGGTTACTTTGTATTTATCAGAAGGAGGTTAATTTGGAAAGAATTAAACCAACAGTGACAGCACTGTTTTTGAACCAGCTGGTAGATTTCTCTCCCCTTCTTTCCCTTCCCTTCCTCTTCCTCCTGTATAAAGCAGGAACTTACATGACTCTTGTTATATAACTTTACTCCTTGACTATTGTTTTCTACTCATCCACGTTATTTAGCTGTAATAATGAGAGAATAGTTGGGAAGAAAAGCACATTTACACAATTGCACAAAAGCAATTTAGCAGGAATCTAATCTAAGAAAACATACAGTTGTGCCTCACCTTTAGAGAGAAGCATCTGAAGTTAGATTAAGATTTCCCTCACAGGACTGAGAGGGAAAAACTGACCCTTTGACCAAAGCCTTCTAGTCCCTTTAGTTTGCTTCCCAAAGGCATATTTTCTCCTTGGAATCCATCATGCAGCATTAATCTTATACCGTTGCTTAACCCTAACAACTTCTTAAAAACACAAACATACTGATATAGTAAAAATGTGAATTCAAACCGATTTTAGCTTGTAGAGATCAAGCATGACCCCCTTAATTTAGGAATAACAATAATAAAAATTTGGCTAGTGCTAAGAGATGACAGTATTTTAGACATACTGAAACAACTCCTATCTATACTTGTATATTTCTGTGACAAAAAGCAGCAGACATTTGCCTGCTCAAGTCTTTCCAGCCCAGTGCAAGATTGCACTGGGAAGCCAGACCTTAGAAGAAAGACCAAGAGCAGTGAACCATAATCCCAGATACTATGTAATACCCTTCCTCAGCATGGTGATGACCTAGACACCAGAAAAGAAATTGCTGCCAGTCTCCACCTAACTCCTGCAGTGCCAATTCACGTTCTCTGCAGCACCACACCATAACATGCATTAAACCAAGTCCACTTCAACTAAGAGCTGCAGCAGGCAGAAGCTTCTGTTTTACATGCCTGGTGACGCTGGTGGCACCTTAGGAACTTCCCACCTCTGCAGAGGAGACTACAATACACTGAAAAAGACTCTTCTTCCCCCCAGATAACATGCCCCATCGTGATCCACAGAAAGAATTTACTCAAAAGAACAAGCTTCAAGACAAGCAGCAATAGCCTTTTTTCCTGATGTATTTGACATACTAGAGCTTTGCTTATGGGCATGTTAAAATGCACAGACAGTTTTGTATCTACAGTCTTACTCTTCCTGGAAGGACAAGTGTTTTTCTGCATATTGCCCTGATTTACTTCTCACTGCTTTGGTAACTTAGCTTTTGAGGTGGTAGTTGCAGATACTTTGCAAGTTTTACCATCTTTATTTACTGCCTAATATTGCTTTCAATTTCTACATAACCTTAGGCAATTTTATATAAAGGAATGAGACTGAAACCATAGTTTCAGAACGATACATGTGGCTTTAGTTCTACAATATTTCTATTCTACTATGTTAGCTATTAGGCACTTTCATAAGCTTTGAATTTCACATGCATTGCAGAAATAACCTCATGATTTTGTCTGATTTCTGAGCCCTATCATGTGATCCATTAAAAGAATTAACAGAAAGAAAGATTTGTTTCATCATTATGAGCCCACCCCCATCTGACTTAGAGAACATTGGCAAGTTTTGAATGAAAATATGTGGAGAATGTGCAGTAGTCTTGTGAAGGATATGGCATTTCAGTGATCTAATTTAAAAACCTCACTAAACGAAACCAAGAGAACAGCACCCCTAAAGATTTAACTGAAGCGCAATGTGAAAAGGAGAGCTCTATAGTTTACCAAGAGAAGAAACCCATTATGGCACAATTTTCAACCCACTTTCCCTGTAATTCCCAGTTTGAATGAGAAGTTGCTATGCTACAGTACCATTTGAGAACATATCTATTCTGTGCTAGAAGATCAAAGAAAAGTAAACTGAAATTATTCAGCAGAATTTGTCACAGCCTTCAGCATGCAAGGAGATACTCATGATCACAAACCCATTGAAAGTGACAAAAAAATTTGCTATAAGTGTCCAACAAAGATCATCACCAGCAAAGTGGGACTGTGCCATTCTTAAGGCAGCACACAGGGACTTTGTTTCTAGCAATCTCAAACAGCAGCATGAAAAGGCTTTTAAAAATTGTCCTTGCACATATTGTAAAAGCTTGCAATACTTGTTTCTATTTCATTCTGCATTTTAGACCTAGAAGTATCAGAGTAGCAGTCCCAGATTTCTTGGTCACCACCAAAGGGTTTCTCAGAAATCCATAGATATTTGCTGGGTCAACAAATTGCTTAAGTTACACATCTTTTTTCACCCTCCAGAAAGTAATTTTAATGCACCGTAGTTGATCTCAGTTCTGTTTATCCTTAAACTTATTTAAGACTCTGAAAATTGAAGACAAGGTAAACAAAATACACCAATCCCCACCAGCCCATGTAAAACACACAGACAGCCTCAGATCTGTGCATAAATATGCTTGAAAAAGGAACACTCCTCAGGCATAGCTAAGAAAACTCATGAAATAAACTGAAGCGGGACAGATAAAGAACAACATCGTGGCACTAACTGGCACTTTGGAGAACGCAGAAGATAACATGCAGCCACTCCTTTCCCATGCTCCTCCAGTCAGAGCGGGCTTACAGCCATCACTCCTACTCTCAGTCAGTAGGAGGTTCCCACACCACTCTTTTTCACAGCAAATTGAGAAAACAGCAGGGCTGCCAGGTGTTTTCACCTCACTTACACCAAGCCATGCCCTGTCTCTCATGAGAAGCCTCCTTCACATCCTGCAGAAGCACTCCTTACAAAAGGGGACCTCCAGCTCTTGTTTTTCCTTCTTTCACTCAGTTTTTTACCCTCGCCTATGCCTCTGGGGACAACGGAGTCAGGCCAGGGACCCTCCTGCAGCCACTCAAGAACTTGCCATAGACAGGCCAGACCTAGGGAGCTGAGTAGGGACCGCTCTGCATGGCTGCAGGTAAAGAAGCCCCCAAGTAGCACTCACATTTTCCTCTCCGCCCTCACCTTGGCACTGTTAGCACATACCAACAGCATGTTGCTGGCCTCACCCAGCCTATGCCTTTGATTCAGACACCCAGTATGTGCCTCTTCCTCCAAACAGAATAGCACACAGGAAAACCAAAATATCAATATTCTGCTCTTGCCCCGGCATGAGATGTGAGGGGGGCACCTCCAGGTCTGCCAGCACTGCAGCTGTTCGCTGCAAACCTTGTAAGGCACAGAGGACAGGATAGGAGCAGGAGGACAGGAACCAGTCCAGAGGGCAACTTCACAGCCAGCAAAGTCATCGTGGGAGCGGGGGCTATAGGAAAGGAGAGCAGTTCAGACCAGACCAGACCCAGCAGCCTGGAGGCCTAAGAAATCAAGCTCAATTAAGACAGGCTGTTTCTCAGTTCCCACCTTCCCACTGCTGGGGGCCCTGCCTGTGGGTAAGGAGCAAGGGCAGTCTTCATACAGAAACAGCTGCTCCTGACCCCCCAGCTACAGCAGCCGGGCAGCGGGAAGGAACCCGCTGCTGCCATCGAGATCCCACAGCTGCTGTGCTGACAGGTGGGAAAGGCACGCAGGGCTGCGCAACACCAGCTGGCCATTAATTAATGCATACACGAGTGAAACCCAATGCCTCTGCTTGGGCTGCTCTGAAAGCCCAAACAGGAGGCTGTATCTGGCTGCCCACCCAGCCCCCAGTGGCAGCATAGGAGCTCTCAATCTAGGCGTACAGTTTCTATTGGTTTAACAACTAGATCATACAGCCACAGCAAGGTGCAGAGTTAGGCAGTCTGAGGATTTAATGGGGTGAATTTGGTTGCTGCTCAAGCATTCGCGTAACTCAAAAAGGGAGTTATCGAGTAGTACCAGACACACTAAAACACCTCTTTTTTTGCACCTGTCTGCCAAACCAACTGAACAAATATGGCTTTATAGCCAATATCGGCTGACCATTTTCTGTTCCAGAAAGAGTACCTGGCCTGCTGACTTACAAAGCACAGGACAGCAGGCTTCCTGTCTAAGTTTACCCACACCACCTCTGAGGTCAGCAGGGGTTTGCATAGACACAGCAGTTCAGCTGCAGGAACCTGCATACTAGAGATGCCCTAAACATGCAGCTAATGTATGGGACCTTGTAAACCAAAGGACTGTATCTTTCGGTACAAGAGAAACTCTTTAAAACTATTAGAAAGAAAACACCGACCCTTTGTAATTGTTTCACTGCTTAGAGAGTTTGGAGTTGCCTTGTTTCCTTTCAAGTGCCCAAAAACTGTAGATGGGAAGCAGTTGTTTCCTGCATACCAAAACGCTTCGTCATTCACTCAAGATAACTGCCTGAAACAGTTGTCAACATTTGTTTTTCCCTCCTCCCCAAATAAAGATGCAAAAAAGTCAGCATTCTCCATCCTTTCATCCACCTTTGATGCTGATGAATTCACTTTTGGCAGCCAGCACTCCCCTGCTCTGCAGAAAGGGACATGTCTTGAATCTAAAATCACGTTCTGGCCATAAAGTCACTCCCTCCTCCTTCCATGGCATTAGCAGGATATTTATGGGCTCTTCCACAAGCTGAATAGCCTCTGAGGAGTGCCTTAGTCTACAAGGACAGAAATACCACTGGCAGGAAACATATGTTGCAGGAATGATGTGGTGGGATGTCCAACATGACATCCAGAGGCAGTGAGCCAGAAGCATTTGAAAGAAGCTGAGCCACTTCTCTGGTCTCTGTTCTCAGAAACCACCAGATCTCCAAGAGCAGAGTCTTAGCAGACACAACCTGCTTTTTGCAGAAATCAAGAATACAATGGAAATGTCTGCCAAAGTTTTCCTAACCTCCCAAGGGTATCTCACACACAACCTACCCCCACAGCAACCTTACCACATCTTTATTACTTTGTCCTCACTACTAGATTTAACAGCTAATTCCAGCTCTGTTTGTCCATCTACACAACTCTGCACCATGAGCAAAGCAGATACAGGCCTTGGAGCAACAGAGAAAACTCTGAGGAAAATGTAGCAGAAATTGAGTCAAAGCAGAAAAACTAAAGCAGCTTCAGCACCTACTGGTACCACAGTACACCACAAAGCCCCTAGTCATTGCTTTTCCACAGGCCTAAGACCTTTTCAAGTACTCTGCTTTTTATTCCTCTACTCTCTCTACAGCCTCATATATGCAACACTCATCGAGTTGCACCCATCTCTCATACTAAGAATTTTATTTATTGATAGTAAAATTTTAAAATACTGGAGCTGCAGCATCTGAAATCACACAGCCACTTGGCCATACAAGCATAAAGAAAAACCTTGGCAGAATTTGGATTCTAGCACACAGCTTTGCTAGCACAGAAAGTATAACGTGTATAAAGTGATATTTTCCAACAGCTACTGGGAAATACTGGCAGGCATTCTGGGACAAGGATGAAGACAGCCGCATTTCTTGTGTGGCCACAGGCAGCACCATGATGGCTGCACCATGATGGCTGCACCATGATGGGTGCTCGGGCGACTTCAGCACACTGATAGTGACCAGCCAGAAACGTGGATGCTTACATGTGAATGAACATTCAATTACTCACCCTATGGCAAGCAGCAGTAAAAGCAAAGTCCATAGCCATGCAGGCCTTCCATTGCCTGCACAATGCACATTGCCTTGCAATGTACAACTTCCATTTCATAATGCACCATTAAACTCCCATCAAATAGTGACAGCTTTGTCCCAGGGGCTGGGGCTGAGCCTTGTCTCATTTCAGAGCCCATCGGGATCCAGCTCAGCTGCTCCTCAGGCCCCTTACCTACTGGCCTGGGGGCATCAGTGACCACCCCACACGCAAGACCCGGAGCAGTGACATTGTGACAAAGCACTCCTGTCCCACTCCCTGTACATAGATCCTGCTGACCTGGTGGACCAGACACAGGGATTGTAGCTCTGCAACCTTAGAATTAAATAAATCCTCTTTAAGATCTGAAGTGTTTTATGGTTATTTACAAGCTAGGCCCTAGGTTGTGTTATTGAGTCACAGATGTGACAAGTGTAGCTGTGCAATAGAACAAAACTATTCCCAGTACTCCTTCCACAACCAGTAAAGTTATATTTGAAAAATCACTTATAGGAGACTCACGGTTAAACGTACCATCAGCAATAACTCCATTTCCTTTTAGAGATAGGTTCTTAGGACAAAAGGTATTTTCAAGGATCCTTAAGTGTCTAAACAGGCAGATAAATTCTTCAGAGATTTTCTTGGGCAGGGGAACTTCCCCCCCCATCCCCCCCACCAGCTTGAAGCAAGATCTGTTTTCTTAGAGATTAGACAGTACTTTGGAACTAGCGTTACTAAAGGAAAACAAACAAACAACAACAAGGACCACCTTTAGCCATGAAGTTAATACTGAACTTCTCAAGTTTTATTGTGCTACAGACTCGAACCTTCTCCACATAAGCAATGTCACATGTGAAATGTCAATGTGAAAAAGAAACAAGTATAAAAAGAACACAGCAGTCATATGTATGACAACTGCAAATAGAATCAGCAGGTTTTGTTTGGTTGGTTTTTTGTGGGTTTTTTTGGTTTTTTTTTGTTTGTTTTTGAGTGTGTTTTTTTTTTTTTTTTTTTTTTTTTTTTTTGCCTTTTTTAAAGATTCATCATTAAAAAAAACCAAAAAGTAGGCAACTTCATCAGTACATTGTGTATTCGGTGATGCATCTCACAGCTTGGTAAGTACTCTTACTAGTAATACTGTCACAGTGCTTGTAGAACAAATTTGCGACTAAACAGATAAAAAACTGTACATTCCTGTGAAGGACCCGGCAGCAAGCGTTTAAGGAATGGATTCCTTGGAACTGAGCATTCATAATCCAGTGCCTACTGTGCATTCATTCCTTTCAATGGCTATGGTAATTAGGCTGTCTCACGTTATTGTGACCCACAGTCTATCTATGGGGACACTCCAGGGGAGCTTTGGGTCCTAAATCTACTAATTTCACATTTAGAAAGACCCAGGCATTACAACAATGCCGAATTGATATGCAGAACATTCAGATAATTTTAAACACTTGATTCATTGTCCCCAGATGTAAAAAGATCAGGGCTTCCTTCAAATGCACATTGTGCAAATTCACTGGGTGTGTCACATTACACTGAAGGGATGTTCGCTGAAATGCAACTGGGCCATGGAAGTGGTAGCTGATTAAGTGGAAAACAAGGAGCCTTGGGCACAATGACCTTTATAAATCATGCACAAAATTTAAGCTGAGATTTACAGAATGTTTTTACACTACTATTTTCTAGCAGTGTGGAATATAAGAGACAAGTTAGTTTCTTGTGTAAATAATCTTGCTATACAGCTTTATTCAGTTATCTAGCTTCTGACTTTAGCAATATAGCACCCTTTGATCCAATCCTAATAAATGCTCCAAACAGCTACAGTGCAGTGATACAGTCATGTGAAATAGTTCCCTGTTGAATTAGCAGTTGCAGTTCTGGATGATAGTCTCACTCCATCCAATACGTTATAGCCAAATGGTAATCTTCCAGAAACTTTGTTTACAAGGTTCCAGTTTAGGGAGAGCACCAGCCCAGATCAAACAAGTAACCCACAGCCTAATTCCTCATGAGAAATGTTTTATGAGCTTCCGACAGTCTCCTTTACTCAGCTCTAACTGAAGTGCCATTTCTTAGAGACAGCACAATTCAGGCTGTGTTCCTGAAGAGTCCAAGGACACTGACAGACAAGCTCAGAAAGAGCCTGCAGCAGCTGCACTTGAAGCCATCGGCCACCCTGCCTTCACATTCCTCTATTGACAGCTCAGGATAGCACAGCCTAAGGACTGGAGGAGCGAGGCAGGAAGGAGTACATACTCCCCTTCTGCCCTGCCAGAGAATGCAAAGAAAGAGGAGGGCAGGCACCCACAGAGAGATGTCAAACTGCCATAGCAAGACTTACCAGACCTTCCAGAACCCTTATTAATGCAATAATTTCATTCTGGGGGAGGGTAAATAAAAAAATAAAATAAATCAAATCTAAATCACTGCCACAGTGAATATTTAAATTGTATCCTATGGGTTAGATTAAATATAAACTATGTACATGTTCTCCACTGAGAATTCTGAATGTATTTATCTTTTTAATTGAATCTATCCATATAAAATGATCCTCTTAAGTAGATTAGAAATCTGATGTACTGGGCCCCCATGTGGTTTACCTATAATATTTGTGCACTCAATTACTGTTTTTGAAAAGCAAGAATTACTCGCTGAAACACTAATGCTATATTTATTCAGGATTTAGGCCTATTTTAAGATTAAGCCTGACTTAATTGTACCAAACTATCAGCAACGTTGGAATCAGCCTACTGAAACTCATTACCATACACCTGCCTGAAATTTGTACTCACCAATCTGTGAAGAAAGGAAATACTTCCTCTTGCTTCTGCTGGAACAAAATTAGAGGCCGTGTAAGGAGCCTCAGAAGCCTTTTTATCCAGATGGTCCAGTAAAGTATTTATTTATTTTTAATAGAAAAAGTTAAAACGTGAAAGCTGCTCTAATAAAAGAGAGGTATGACAGAGGTAAGTCTTTCTTACATCTCACTACATGGTAAGAATAGCAAGGAGCTACTGCACACCACATGGATCTGGGAGCTCATAGGAGGTGAGTAGTCCATCATTCCTCATCCTTTCCCTGCAGGACACTCACCGACATCTTGACTAGGCCCACAGAATGAAGAGCTGCACTGCTCTTGATCAAGGCAGAGATGCAGAGGTCAGAAACTGCCCATCCCCAAGGCAGAGGACAGCCTCTCCTTACCACGCAGTGCCAGTCCTCAGCTTGTTGTCATTCCTTCCCAACCGCACTGCTCTGCTCAGCTTACGAGAAACAGAAAGAAACTTCAGAAGACTAATGAAAATATGATTAGATATTCCATTACTATCACCATTTCTGCATTAATGGCTTAAGCGTCAACAGCAAGTTACATGTACATACTTGACTTCCAAGTATTTCGTATCAGTGGTCTTCGACCATCAGCTAAGCAAGCAGACATACGGACATGCACGCTTACAGTATTTCCAGACTATCTGTTCCTTGCTCACATTGTAAGTTTTAGATTCTTAACACAGTGTCTGAAAAAGCCGTCCTAAGCATCATATTGAAGCTCCTGCAGAAATCCCAGCCTTGACCTTGCTCAAACTGAAAGGTACTGCAGAAGTTCAGCAGTTTCATGTGGTTCCAACTCTGGAGGTTTGTAGATTAAATTATTTGTCTAATGAAGCACAAGTGTTACCTTCATTTGTCAAAAGAGATTAAAGAAGAGAGGCAGCAGCTACAAGGACAGGAAAAGATAATTCCTGAGAAAATATTTGCATTTGTCTGTTGGTAAAATACGGCTGATAGATCTGTACTATATTTGTACTTGAAAAGAAAACTGTACCTCATAATATTTAGTAAAAGTCTGGTTGCACTTCCTATGTATAATGACCCTTAACAGTAAAATCAGTATATAACACTAATTAGAGCAGCAAACTAATGACAATCACTGTAGGTTTCAGTGCAAGACAATACATGCTTCCACAGAACAGATGAAGGCCTTAGACCCTAATAGCTATACAGACTTTAGACTTCTCTATCAAGTAGATACACACCCAAGTTCTAATTTAGAATGACTTCTATGTGTATTTTCCTGAGGAATTACGTACTACACTTGCAGTTAAGTTCTGTAAAATGGACAAGCAGGCAAACTTCCCTTTACAACATACAGACAACACTAACAGACAGAGTACCTTAAAGTAATGAGAGAGAGGCTCCATAATAAAAAGTGCCAAGGAACTCCTCAGTATCATTACATAAATATGGCAGTTTTTCACAAAATGTTTATAATGTAGTTAAAAAATGCAAACGTTTCATCTGTTATTTGGTTTTAAAAAATAAGTAAATGTATTTGGAGTTGTTAATTTCTACCTTACACAAAACAGATCTGGACAGAGAGTCCAGGTGCTTAGTTATAAGGTTGTTGTTATCAGGAAAGAAACATTCCAAAAATGTAGAGGTCTCAAAAGGTTTTGTTTTGATTTTGAAATAGACAGTGTATCTGAAATTCTAGCCAGACACTGAAGTAAGCTGAAAAACCTTGCCTTTGGGATTTATCTTATACATAAAATAAATGTTTATTGTGGAATAGTTCTGTAAGGTATACATGAGTCAATTTTAACCAGTGTTTCCCAGATAAACACAACTGCTGTGTTTATAGTGAAAATTAATTTAGTTACGTAGATAGCTCACTCAACTCAGCTCATGAAACATCTGACAGAATGGAAGAGGTATTTGACAAGCCCTAACTGGTACTCACTAATTTTTCAAGTACTTTCTGCCTGCGAAAGAAAAAAGCAAGAAGAGTATATTCAGAAAGAAACCTACTTGGAAATGAAATCCCCCTGAATTTGGAAGGCCTACTGAGGAAAGCAAGCTGAAGAAAAAACAAAACAAAACAAAAACGCAACCGTTTGGTCCATCGATCAAACCAGCACATAGCCAAGCCCCAGCCACAGTTGTGCTTATTTTCAAGTAAAGCACAAATTCTGTCTGACTAAACAGAGGGTCAAGTCACATAGGTGTTCACTTCCAGGTATTTCACATATTACCTAATTACTCATTCACCTCATTAAATGACACTGTCAGAGTTAGAGCCAAGCACCCTTATTTTTCTGACCTCTTCAAAAGCCTACCCCATCTTTGAGCATAAGGGCAGTGTCGTGGCTCTGTAAGAGACAGCACCATGCACAGAACCAGTTGCCGCCTAAGCAAAAACCAGGAAGAGAAACAAATTTGAACGCGCTCCTACAGTTGTTAAGCTTTAAGAAGTATTTGGATTTCTAAGGAGAACTTTGAAACAGAAGTAGGTAGGTAACATGTCAAGACAAAGAATGGCATTGCTGCTAATGACCTTGACTGTCTTTTACTGCTTAGCAAGCTAATTATATTAAAAAAAGCAGCAGAGGAAATTAGAAAGCACGTTGATGTTTCTATTCCTTCCAAATAGAGACAGCAGACAGCATGAAGCAGGAAAGTCCCTTCAGGCTACAGGCACCAAAAATGCTATTGCATATAACAACCAAAGCCAAACAAATGTTCTAAGTCTATTTTATTCTTTTGTTGGGGTTGTGTTTTGGTTTTTGGGTTTTTTTTTTTTTTTTTTTTGTGGTGGTGATTTTTTATTTATTTTTTTTTAATAGCCAGGAGCTATCCACACTGGGCTATGCCATAATGCAATGCATGTATGCTTAGTAAAACAGAAACCTATCCTCCATGTCAGGACCTAAGAGAACATTATACCTAAATACACAATCACAGAATCAGAATCACAGAATGGCTTGGGTTGGAAAGGACCTCAAGGATCATGAATTTCCAACCCCCCCTCCCCACCACCACCACATGCAGAACTACCTACCTCCCCATTTAATACTAGACCAGGCTGCCCAGGGCCCCAACCAATCCAGCCTTTAATACCTGCGGGGATGGGGCACCCACAACCTCTCTGGGCAGCCTGCTCCAGCACCAGTGAAATGGAGCAAAAGAACAGAAACCATCTCCTGGAGCCCAAGCTTCATAGCCTTGGCATTGGTAATAACATTTCTACAACGTACATTCTTTTGGATATGTGTTCAGGAAGCCCTCTGGAAATAGTCTGCTGAATTTGTGTCACCAAGCTAACATGCAGCAGTCACAGATTCAACAATTCCTACATGCTGGTGACACATGCTGCTAGGATGGCTGCATCCTGCCATTTCCAGTGATCTGACCAGAAATCCTTGTACATTCCAGGCTCTGCCTGTCTGCTACAGTTAATGCAATACCAGGGCCGATAATTTAATTACACAAAGACTGGGAAATTAAGAGAATAGCAACCCCATGCTCACATGTAGCGCTTACCTCAGCATCGAGGAGCATATGCGCACAAGGAGATTTACTGCTGCAAACCCAAGTAATGTGTCTGAGCAGAACAGTAATGCAGCAGCATCCTGTGCTGAACACTAACTACTAAGTATGTAAAACGCAATAGAAGCATTTCAGTTTCTTGACACAAGCGTAAAAGCACCTATCAGTGCTCCATCTGCCATGGGCTGGCTCCAGCTGCAGTGTCTCACAGGACCGCCACCCAATGATCTGCGCTTTCCTCATGTTTTGCTGCCCATGCCCAGGTCTGCAGGGCTGCTTGGTGCCCTCCAGTGAACTTGCTGCAGCCTGCCTGGGTAGCAAGCTGGACACATTTTTTGTACTACAAAAACTCATCCAAGTTTGCCAGAACTGGTGACCTATAGTGAAGCATAGAAAGTGACCTTTACTGTTGGAAGGCATTTTATTCTGATAAATATAACCACTGCATAGTGCCACATACAAAGCATCATAAAGACAGTGGTGACCAAAGGGAGCAGGGACGATACAGATGGGAATACCTTGATTTTACACTAATGGTGCTAATGAAAGAACGCCTTATCAAGCAGTTCCCCACCCCCCAAGAATCTTTCTCTGCAGAAACACTACTGCACAGCTGCTTTGTGAAATGCTGCTTTCCTGCCAGCCCCCACCCCCAGTCCTTTTCCACTTCACCAGGGCTTTTATGTAGCATTGCAAATCAAGGATTAGTAGTTCCAACTTTTCACTATATCCAAACAGCTTAAGTCTCTTCTCACTGACCTCAACAACACTCAACCCCTCCTTCTCCATCCCTCCCCCCCAGGCCCGCAGAAGTAATCAAGTAGCTTGGCTTGATACCAGAACAGTGAAAATGAACACTAGTTTGAAATTCTGCTCATGCAGTTGTATGTCTCTGAACTGAATGAGTATTTTCTACACTTCAACCTCTAGACATAGCAACACAGGAGAATGTGCATTAAACACTAGGAAACAAAGCTCTGAAGCAGTTGCTTTTCTCTCGGATTTACCAGTGACATATTCTGTGATCTTAAATCATTCTGTTTGTATCTCAGCTTTTGTCTCTTTAAAACAGGAATAATGCATGCTAAAGCGTCTGAGAATACTTTAAAATTTTAAAAGCTTGAAAGACGGTTTGAGAATATTGGGTCTACATAGCAACCATCATTTTTTACAGAATGCAGACCGGATATCTTGGGATAAAAATCACATTTAAAACAATTTAAAATCACATTTAAGACAATGTCTTATGTATGTGCATTAGAGTATTTTCAAAGAAAGCATCACATTTTTAAACTACATGTGCCTCAACCATATTTAATAGAAAGCCTTCACAAGTCTTTCAGTGCCATGAGTCTTTGTAATAGAAGCACTTGGTTTTGTATTAGGCTATAATGCCTCTGCAAGAGCTGTCAGGATATATCGCATCAAAAAATCAATGCACTAAGAGAGGAATGGCTGCCCAAAGGGGGTTTAGTACTTTACAGGCATTAAAATTTATTTCTTTAAAGATAGCACACATTTGTGCACTTGGGTTCTGGGGCTTACCTTGATCATATTGCAGCACTGCCTTTCCAAGAGGCTTTTGTTGTGACATTTCAGCAGCAGATCCATAAACAACACATGTAAACATTTAGGAACAGTCAGATGAGAGGTTCAGGTACCAGGAGCCCTGCCAACCCCCAAAGCTTCTGTGACATCCAGCTCTGCAGGGCATTACTCTCAGCACATCCATGTCTAGCTGAGTGTTTTGTGTACAGCCTAATTGAGCAGCACATTGATAGCAAAGTCATGCACTGCCCTGGGTTCAGAAGAGCTGTTAACTGACAACAGGGTCCTCCTCCTTGTGGTTGCCTGAGATACCAGCAAGTGACATTTCTTAAGTGTTTACTGACCCATGCGGGTCCTGGAGATGAAGACACATGCAAAGTTACTTGTGTCCCAGAAACCAGCACAGCTTTGTAAGTGTTCTTTGTGAACATTTATCAGGGCAAGAACTGTATTTCTCCACTGTTTTCCAATACCTCATTCATTTCTGCACAGCCCTGGTTGAATTAAAGCTAAAGACATACATCCCTTATCATGCTTTATGCCTTCTCCTACACACCACAAAACAGAATCTAGAGTTCAATGAAAGGCTGTATTGACAAATAATTAAACTACCTTTTACTTACAGTAACTGAAAAAAAAAAAAAAACAAAAAACCTATGTTACTGTTTCTCTAAAGAGCAATTCTACTTCTGTTTGATTTTTTTTCTAAATTGGCTCAACAATCTTCTGGTGGATGAACACACTACAGGTAGAAGAAAAAAGCTCGAAAGAAAACAGTCCACTCGACAGTTAGAGAAGGATCCTTATTCTGCCCTCTGAACCTAGATGAGAATTATTAGATAATAACATGCCATATGGGGAACTGTGATCCTTTTAATTGCATCAAAAGGGAAGACAGTCAACACAGATCCAAAATATTTCAAAGTAATTACCCTATCAGTAAATCACAACTATTTGCCTTTGCCATGTCTATATGCAGCTTGAAGTTAGAAACCTGAAAGTAATTAGCTCCAAAAAAATTTTAAGTAAAGAGACAATTAAGTGAGGATCTCTTTACTAAAAAGCAGCAAACTGAATCAACCAAAGCGCAAATAGTGAGAGATGCGGCTAATTTTACATGCAGTACAAAACCACTGAAGTCTACCTTAACCAGTAAAAGATGGGTGGATTTCTGGGGAAGAAGTGGAAAGGAGGAAAACTTCTACTGATTTGAAATTTAAAAAATAAGAATCCACCCTGTTGTGTCAGGATATTGGTTTTCTGTTGTTCTATGTTAGCACTGAGCGTTAGCAGGAATTCCCAGCTACACAGGCTGCTTTTCACTCTGACATTAAACCAAGACCAAGGCTATCTTGCAAGAAAGATACATTGCTATAAGAAACAAAAAGTTTCAGTTCAATCTGTGACAGGCACACCAGTCTGTAATATCAGAAAATGGGAAGTGACAAGAGACATTCTCAAACATGGGGCAACAACTTAAAAAATTGTTGAAAGTCAAGCAAGACTCTAAAGAACCATGACCTTTGTTTCCTGTAACTACTAGCAGCTTGTATTTAGTTTAAAAAACAAAACAAAAAAAAAACCACCTCACTCCTGGTTATTTTTATATAAAGGCTGTGTTACAGCACTTTAACAGCTACCCTGTGAACACTTTATGTGCATTTACAATGTCACAATCTTGAAACACTGCCCAACCAGAAGAGGCAAGATCAAAAGTATGTTTTATTGTTGTTTTAACACCAGAGGAGCACGTTTTAATGAAAATAAAATCTATTACTCTCCTCAATTAGATTCCAGCTACACCACTTCTGGAGTCAGCTCTCATATCTTCATGCATTAACAATCTCTTCCTTTCCAGCTAGATATGGTTTCCCTTTCTCAGTTACCAGCCCATCCAACCTGAGCGCACTATGTACATCAACACTTTGGCAGCACTGCTGCTGTGCATTTGTGTTTTCTTTCACAACATTTTCACTGAGTTTGTTTTACCAGGCTTTTTTTTTGTATAACACCTCCTTCTCTGACAAACTGAAGCGGCAGTTTCAAAAGAAATTGAGTTCAGATTTCAGTTCAAAGATACACATAATTGCTGATCACTTCATCAAGTGCTGTTAGGTTTTAAAACATTAGGCATTTTAAACAAGGCCACTTGCCACTCACCTTTACTGAGAACAGAAGTAACTTTTACATCCCGCTATTTCTCTCAAGGCTGTACTGAATTTCAGCAAGCAAGCTGTCTGGTCCACGTTTAGCTGGCTGTTCTTTCCCATTGTGATACTGAAAAATTCTAACACCATTAGCGGATCAGGACAAGGAGGACAGACATAGCAGAAATATTCTATTGTCATAGTCCATTAACAGACCAAATCTAGAAAATTATTTGGCCCTCTTCACTCCTGCCCTATTTCTGCAATTGAAGGGTAGAGTAGATAGGGGAAGGGTAAGAAAAATATGTTACTACCTTTCCCCCTAGCTTGGTTTTCAGCTTCAGCTACAAAAAAAATTGTGCTCTTTGAAAAAGATTTCAAATGACAAGACAGGCAAAATACAGTTCAAGAGAAAAACTCGAAGTTTATTTAGCCTGCCAAGACAAGTGGCTGGTAAAGTAATTCAGGGCTACAGTCCTATGCAAGATGAAAGCTGATGATCAGCAGAGTTGAAAGATGACTCAGCTGAGCAATGAGTCATCTAGGAAGGAAAGAAGAATGCCAAAGCACAGATAAAGTTATTTATCATAAATGTTCGTCACTGAGTTTTTTCCTTGTTAGAAAAATATCATTTTGCTGAACATGAATTTGCAGCTTCGCTGCTAGGCAATTCAGCCCTCTGACCCCAGCTGATGTACCTATTAAACACACCAAATTATGCACATGGTATGTATGTGACCCCAGCCTCCCCGCTCTGCACTGGCAGCCCACCAGCACTGCTCCATCACCCTCCTACAAGTTCACTTCTGCTCACTTCCTGTGAGAAGTCAGAAAGATGAGCCCAGATGGCACTACATTTACCAGCTGCTTGAAAAGACTTATTTCCTTACCTGTATTTGACATCTAACATACAGCATGCAGGAGTAATGGGTGCACATAGGTGCATGACGCACAGAGGATCTACCACAGGCTTGAGCCTACCTGAAGTTGTTTATTCAGGTATACTGCAAAAATCATCTGTCACTTGATATAAATCACCCATTAGTAAATCTCCTGACACTCAGGGCCAGTGAAGTTGTCTGGCATGAATTCCAGGTGAGAGATAGCCAAGCAGGGTCCCGAAGTAGTATCTCAGCCATTTAATAAGCATGTTAGGCACTTAGCTCTCACACTAAGAGGGTTTCATACGCTAATTTAGAGGAAGCCTAATCAAGAAAGTAAGCTTCATGGATTTGTGTCATGACTCATACACCCATAAGAGAAAAAGAGAAAGAATCCAAGTCATAGGAGCAAACTAATCTTAGCACTGAGGAAGCTCAAGAGTGCTGAAGAAAGGAACACAGAACTGCATGAGCGATTTTGTCTAGCACAGTTTCTTGTAGTAACTGTGGAGACCAGATTTTGCAGGTGTCTCAGGCTGGATGCTAAGCACTTCAGCTAACACATGTCCCCAGAGGGCGTCCAGTAAAGCAGAGCTTCTGTGAGAGGAAAAGCACAAGGTGCCACAGAACACTGAGGGCAGAGCAGAAGGGGAAGACATGGGATGATATTGTAACCTGCATCTAGACCATCACTCCTGTAAGCAGTGACATAGGGGAGCGGGATTCAGAAAGCTCCCTTGAAAGGCTGTTCCTTAAGCACGGGAAATGGAACAGCAGCCCTTGAAAGCCTAGCAGCCTCAGACCCAGCAATGCACTGATCTGGTATAGGTCTCTCAAGAAATACTTTGAGGGCTGTGACCAAGAAATACCTCTATAAAACACAGGGGTTTTTTGGTGGTTTTTTTTTTTTTTTGTTTTGTTTTTTTTTTTTTTTTGTTTTTTCTCAAAGCTGACCTACATGCTCACAAGCATGTAGAAAAAGTAGACATTGAAATGAGTTTCATGTTATTTACTACCACATGATTTCATGTATACAACACCAATTCATCATCGCAATTTTAATTTAAAAAAAAAAAAAAAACAAAGGAAAAAAGAAACTAGTCTTATTGTCAAAAGAAATATGCTTATGCTTGCAAAGATCACTCACCAGTGACCTACAGAATAAGTTATTTTAATCTTATTTGGTATTGCTCCTCACATGCAAAGAGAAGACATTACTCATTTATAACAAGCTAATGTGGAACATACAACATATTTCAAAACTTGAAGATTGTTTGCCTTCCTTGGAGAAAACCATTGTTATTTACAGAGAGAACAGCAAAAAAGGATTAATAGTTAACAAGGATAAAAATTGAAAAAGCAACATCTGCTCAAAAAGAATTCCTCAGAAAGATTTACTCCTTCAAAAATAAATGATGAGAAAAAGTTTATACAGACAACAGCTAGACTTGGGGATGTGCAAAAAATATGATTGATTACACCTTGTTCCAAAGCCTTGGTTTTCATGACTGACGTAAATCAAGGCAAGGAGGTAGCTTAGCAAGTCTAGAAAGACAGTAAAAACTCCATCGAAAGAAACTGGCAGATAGAGTTAGCAGGGAACATTGCATCCAGAAATACCAGGTGCCTTTATGAAAATAGGTATGTTTTGCCTGAAAAGTGTTTTAAAGCCAAATGAAGCTTGAGTAACAGAAGTCCTTATTATTTAATTAAGCACTCGATCCAATCCACATTTATGTAAAAAAGCCTGAAACTAAGTGATTTTGCTGCAAGGCAAGAAGGTGAAATGGAAAGGATCTATTCATATGAGGCTAGGAGCCATGAATGAGGCAACAATTTCACCACTTAGAACATTTGCTGCTAAACAAGGAGTTACTGTGGAACATGAAGTGCAGACTAGCTAATTTAACAAAATGTCTTTTGATTGGAAAACCACTCCTGCACCACTTACAGAGGGGCATTTCCCTCTTGTTTTGATCTGCGGTCACAAGTCCTCATTTCTATGGAGTAGGACATCCCTCTATCAGACATATATAACACACCAACAACTCTGGCAACAGCTGTAAAGTCTGACTTGATTTGCCAGGGAAGCCTTGTTACTGCTCAATTATTCCTTTCATTTATTTGACAGCTCCCTCTTCATTGAAAATATCCCTACTTGCCCCTTTTTCAAACAATCATGTGCCCTCCATTCACACACAGAAAACATTTTGCAGATAATGTGACTAAACAGCTGCCTTTGAAGCCAGCTAGTACATTTCCTCAAGCATGTACACTGTTGCTTTTAGCGTCCAAGCCAAGCCTCTGAATTAGTGCCTAATCTTCCTGAAATCTCTCCCACTGCAGCTGTGCCCTGTTGCATCCACCTCTGTACTGGAGGGGACCTACCCACATTTAGGCTGCTCCCATCCTGCAGACACCCAACACAACTGGACACATGCAGGAACCAGCACAACTCTGCTTTGAGTACAGACTAAAGAGAAATTCCATGGATCATACAAAAAATGCCAGAAAGAGACATGATGTGCATACTGGAGCCTTTAATGAGCACAATTTTATTAAGCATGCAAGACCTAATAAGCACAAAAAGGAAATAGCCAGGCATTGCTACAGCCGGAAACACACCGGAATCCTGCCTGAACTGGAGTTGGCTGGGAAATAAGCTATTGTCGGGAGCTCAGAGCTGAAATGCTCTGATATTCCTAGCTAACTTCAACAAGCTGGTGTTTTAGCAAAAATAACTTAAGAAAAAATAAAATAAAGAGACCAGGTGCTTTCTTAAAGGAAAGCAGCTCAGAAAGTCAAAATCCTAAATGTGCAAATCCTGCAATGCACTGTTGTTCCACTGAAGTGGATAGAAACAGTAAGATTCATTTATAAATGCATATAAATACATGCATCTCTAGATGCACCTGTTTTAAATCTCACTGAGGGATTTGTATATTTTGATGAAGGTGTTGTAACTTAATTCACACAGAATGACACTTCAGCTTAATATTTACATCTTTTGTGACCCTCTGTCAAATGACTACATTGCAAAATGACCAATGATTTGCTTTCATGTTTGTGAGGAATTTTTGAGGCTGGAGAATGGAGCTAGGAATCATTTCCCTGACAGTGCTCGACGCTGAGCTGCAGTTTAGGAGCTGCAGCTGTATCGATTTGAACTGGTCCCATTAACAAATCAATTTAAACTGACCAGTTGTTCATAATTTTCCAAGTGTCACCAGCATTCATCCAACCTGGACATGCTCTGTACTAAAAAAGCCTTTACAAAAGCGTTTCCTCTCCTGGCAACGTATCGGTTCCCTGATCCCAGCTGTCTTGCAAACCCACGTGTTGTGGCACACGGCTCCATCCAGCTTTGAGCTGGAACCTGTGGGCATTTGCCTTCACCAGTTCCTCTTCCCTCCAGCTCCACAGGAACTGACCCACCTCTCTTCAGTATGGCAGGGCACAGCCTGGAAAGCTGCACAACTCCAGATGCAACAAATCTGAGACCTCTCCTAAGGAGCAGTAGCCAAATATTTTTCTAAGAGAAAGCATAGGTAGCATACCACTGAAAGGATGCTGCTTACCCTTCCCTACTATATACATTGTTATACTGTGTCTCACAGACTGGTGCTCCTATTCCATCCGTACATCTTTATATTAGATGTCCTGTTACATATTATGTACCATAACATTAAAAAGTTAAAACACAAATGCATATCTATATCTGATCATATACGAAGAAAAATAAAGATTCCTCAGTATAGATCAGTGTGGATATGGAAATAGTTAAGTAGTAACAAAGCAGCTAAACTCAAGCCATGTCTGCTGAGAACTGGTGCTGCTCGCTGGTAGCCAGCAGAAAGGATGTCTTTGCCGTTTAAAGATCATGCCGCTTTCATCAGTTGGGCCTGAAAACTTACTGTGCAGACTATCGGACATGCAGAGAAAGCCAGACATAGATACTTATTTCCTTCATCTTCCCAGTGTGAAATAGCAAGGCTCAGTGTATCAGAGCTGCATACAGAAAGCTCATTAAGTAAGTGACAGCTATAATATTAAACTGAATGGAATGATAATATAATTCAAGAAATCTAATTGCTACTATGCAGGAAATTCATTTTCTAACAATACATAGAGAAAGCTGTCTTAATCACTAAACAAAAATCCACTCCCTTATAATTTGCTTTCATTTTCAATTTCACAAAAGCAGCCCCAACTCCTCCTATGCACATCAGCACTTAACTAGTCAGTCAGTCAACAGAATCAATCACCACACCTGCTGTCTCCATTGTTATTTCTTAAATAAAAACATAAGCACAGGAGAACATGCACTGACTAGAACTCACCAGGAAAATATTAAAAAACAAAAACAAAGAGGTACTCTTGTGACTGAAATTAAATACCTTTTAAAACTGTCAGAGAAAGAGGAATCTTTCAGGGGAGAAAGAAAAAATTTATAAGTAAAATATGATAATTTCATGACAAAAAAAAAATCACTTGAAAGCGATATTTATCTGAAAATAAAAACTCAGCTCTTAATAGCTCTTTCCACTCATTATCCTTACAACACCTTGCCAAGGAAATCAATCTCATTGCTCTTTCCTTAGAAATGGCAAAACTGGGAAGATCTCAATGGTGTCAAACATTTGCAGATCACTGGGAAAGCTGGGAAATCTACTCATCTTTCTGCCATTCCAGGGCTGAGTTTTGATTTCCAACCTGACTTCTGAACAACAGAAAAAACAGTTCAAATACCTGATTTTAAGTACTTAGTAATAATATCAAATGTTTACATTCCCAATTTTATTATTTTATCTATTCTCATCCCTTAAAGTCACACATAGAAAAAAAGTCTAAGATGAGGAAGGGAAATGTAGGAAGTATTCAATCCATCTTCTACAGTGTACAAGTTGTGCACTTTCTATATTCTAAGCACAAATGAGAAGAATCATTAACTGTGTTCCCATCTCCTTCTAGAGGTGTAGCACTTCCTTGTAACACATGAAGGCAGGCTGCACATCATTTTGGTTTTGTGGGATACACTTGTCAAACAATGCCTTTTCTTAGCACTCACTGCATTACCTAACCACATTGACTAGTCGTTCTAGACTGTGACAGTTTTGCACAAGGATGCATCCAGCTCTGTACCACAGTGTGCCAGCACATCCTATGCTGCAATGCAGTGAGCATCCCACCAGCGCTGCCTTGTGCCACTGAGCACAGCATTTGGCACTTCAACCTCAGCAGGCTGCACAGCACCTGAGCTCCATTTTGCACTGATAGCAGAAGGCTGTGCAGAGAAACAACATACAGGTATTGTTGGCACCTCAGTTCATGAGTCACAGACATGAAAGAGGCTCTTTTACAATCTCCTGAATCTGCTTTTTCATTAAGGAAATCCTTTTTGTATAACTACATGAGGAATCATCTTTTCAAGGTCCACTGTGTATTTTTTCCACATCCAGGCAATGAAAAGGTTATTTCCAATTCATATCCTAACTTCCATATTACAGAATTCTCAGTGCTTTAATGCAAGACGCGGTCACTGGGATGGCATAAGAAAGGGGTCATTCTCTTCCCAAGAAAAAAGCAACATCTAAACATCCCACAAATCATTTCTTCAGCCAACACTGGTTTCCTAAAAGCAGTGCATATTGCAAATGGGCTTTAGTTCTCTTTAGTATTTCAGTGCAATGCAGAAATTTGAGATAAACGTAACAAAATACCTGAACCTTCACCGTATTTACTTCTTCAGGACTTAGAGTCAGACAAAAATGCCACTCATCTGCTGACTACAGTTATGCAGCAAGTCTTTTTTGACAGTCACAGAAATGTTAATGGACTAATTCATACTTTGCCATAAGGATGGTGAAGCACTTGAACAGGTTGCCTACACCTGCAGTGGAAGTCTCTTCCTTGGCGACATTCAAGGTCAGACTGGATGGGCTCTGAGTAACCTGATCAAGCTGCAGGTGTTCCTGCTCATTGCAGGGTAGTTGGACCAGGTGATCTTTAAGGTCCCTTTCAACTCAAGCAATTCTATGATTCTACAACTATTACAGCAATATTGCAGGTGCTATCTAACAAGTAAATGGAGGTGTCTAACTTCATATGATTTCTTAGTGTGCTGTAGCTAGACCCAAGACCAACTGCACTTCCCTGTGACTCCTCCATCCCAATGGTAGCGTGTTGGACTAAAGGACTGCACATGCTGATTAACGAAAAAAAGAATCATAGCTCTTAGGAATGTGTCAGATCTGCTAAAGGATGAACCAGGGTGGTTGGATTTAGATGCATTTTCTTTTCATGCCCATGAGGGCTCTTACTCAAAAAACAAATCCATGCATCACTTCCTGACTCTGCTGCTGGGCAGGGTATCCTGCTACAGGGTGGAGCATTAAATTGTTCAAGAAAAACACTGGCTAGCAGCCAATGGAAATTTCATTTTTTATGGATCAGGCTGCTATTCTACCATGACTCATCAGCTTCAGCAGCCACTGGTGATGGTTAAATATGGCATATGCCATAGAATATATTTTCTGCTAAATCTGCTTATGAAATATTTATTCCAACGTTTTTAGTGCAGGCTTCTTAGCTAGAGGATATAGGAGGATCTAACACCAGCACACACTTATTTCAAGGGCAATTACGAAGACAATGGAGCTCAACTCTTCCAGTACTAACAAGAAGTGTTACATGGGGAATTTTCCAAGTAGAAACTGGAACACTATGACTCCACTATTTTATTTATCATCAATGTTTCTGACTAGTCTGATTCTCCAGCCAGAATCAGAAAGTCATTCTCTTCTTGGATCTTGAAGATCCAGATGTGTTTAGACAGTTGCAAGAGCTGCAAAGCACTGCAGTAAGTATCCTCAGAGTTCAACACTGTGCTCAATAAAACACAAAGTGTGAAGGTCTCAGGAGTTTACTTGCAAAGTTTCCAAAACCTTGAACCAGATTAACAGAGACAAATGAGGTGCTGAAGTAAGGATGATACACTATACTTTGCTCACCTGACATAATGGAAAAAAGATGCAAGCTTCCACAAGCATCAGCCTGAATGTGCGAAACAAATTCCCTTCGAAAATAGGAGCAAACCTGAATACTTTCTGCTCCAGATTACAAGGTAGATACTTCTCATCTTCCCTAATACATACATGCACTTCAAGTGAAAAAGTCACCCTCAAAGAGTGAAAGGATTTTATTTACTTCTCACACCAAAAAGGAAGCACAAGAATAGAAAGCGTCACCAGCACACAGAAGGTATTCTGATATTATACTAACAAATAGAATATTCACATATGTTTATTACAGGTTCTTATTTTTCCTGGCATTTAAAATTCAGGTCATCTCCTCCTTTATCACACATTTGTTCATTCTCTGGTGCCGGATGAGAAATTTGAGTAGAACTACAACTTGAATATATCTAGCTTTGTATTTATACTCATATGCAACTTAGCATTATTCTAATCCCTGCAATAACTACATGCCATTAAATGTGCTCTCCCCAGCTGAAAGGACTTTCCTCAAGTGTAGGAAGACAGGCACTATGCTGTTCTGACTGAAGTCAACAGGAGTTGCCAATCAATTTAATTGAAAGCTGGATTAGGACTTCCGTGAAAAGTTTACATAGAGAACCACGTACCACAAAAATGTAATCCTTTACAGAAAAAGTCATTTATGAAAATCTGCTGGAGAATAAAGAAAATGCACACTGTTTGCTTAGGTAATCACTGAATGAGTCCAACAGCTGAAAGTAAATTCTTGTGCAAAATCTCTAAATGAAAGGCTTGCCCTGCACTTGAATCTAGGAGCAGCGAGCTGAATGACCCTACAATACTGCAGTCACATTTCAGAAGCTGCCTTCTTCCCAACCCTTCCTAAGCGTTTTTTTTCTGGAATTGCATGAATATTTCATGATTACTGTGCATACCACAGCAGACAAAGAGCTAATAGATCAGAAATTTGACCTGCCATTTATTTGAGGTGCCCAAACATGCAACGAAGGAGACTCCCATTTTTCTTTAGAACAATCATGAAACAAAATATGGTTGATCCTAGAAACTTTATTTTAGCTGAGCTAATTGCAGTGGATAGAAGAAACAAAGGGTATGACAAGAACTCACATCTGGGAGCAAAAGAAGTGGAAGAGTTAGATGTGATAGAGCATCTTAATCACGCCAGCAAAACCAAATTTATGTATGCTACCTAGAAACTCTGCTAATCCATTTTCTGATAAACTTCATCAGTGGATTTAAAACAAACAGCCTCACAAAAACAATTTAAAAAAACTATGCTAAAACTATCAGTTACACATCACATTTGTATGTTAGAACCACAGGAGTTAGTAACATAGTTTCCTGTCTCAGATTATTAATACCACTTAAGATTGATGGATGAATCTTTTAAATAACATGCAGATATGTCTGTAAAGCAGTTCTTGGAAATCATCTCTACAGATTAAGTTGGTATTGAAAAAAACATGAAGATCAAATACTGAAGTGGCTTTGGTTGACTGACATCACAAAACAAAGACTTAATCCATCCCTTTCTTTCCTGCTCAAAGAATATGAACAACTAAAGCAGACAAGTGTAGCAGTAGACAGACATAGAGGGAAAATTATGTAGACGCTTTCGTGCATTAAGATGATATTTAAACTCATACTCTGAAGAGGATATTCAATTTAGCCATAAATGAATAAACAAGAAAGAAAAAAAAAAAAAAATCAGTGTAGGTTAATACTGTGTAGCTGGCACCCAAGTGTAAAAAAAAAAAAAAAAAACATCAAAAAGTTCAGCAGATTAGAAATTGTCAGAAAGAGTGGCTGGAAAAATGCTATGCTGTAACATTTAGAGACCTACTTGCATGTTAGCACAGACCTGCGACTGATCAGACCTATTTTCTACTCGGAGTTGCAGGCTGTAGGTTGTGTTAGCTGCACTCAGCTCGTTAGCATTCCTAACTGCTGCATGCCCTGATTGCTGTGCTTTAGCACTTCTTTTGACATAGGGAAGTCAGGTATCTCACATTCAAAGTTTATACAGCTGTGGAAGGAGTGCATACACAGATTGAAGTTCTGAATTTGGCTAATCTAATCCATACTTATCTCAAGAGATCTTATAGCTATGTTTCCAAATACCAGGGGAAAAAGAAATAGTACTATTTGACACCTTCAAGTAACCATTCACACCAGCAATCAGTCTGTGGTCTGGAAGCCCACCACAGCTCAGCAGGACAAGTAATTTCAAGTCTTGTTCCTCCTACTTCCCTGTTACTGCATCCACATTGAGTTTTTTTGCAGAAGGAATACTTTCTAGACACACTTGTGGTAATCTGTGCAACAGAAGTACTTAAAAACTTCTGCAGCTCATTTTCAGAGCAGAGATTTACCAGAAGCAGAGATCCCCCTGCTCTCCATCTATTACCTTATCTCCCACCCTTGCATCCTAGCACTGGTACTGCTGGCGTTATTAATGCTGCATTTAAGTTACCTTCTGGAAGAAGACTGCTGTCAAAGTCACCACAACAGCAGAGTAGGAAGAAACAGTATTTCCTGCAGTTGCATCGGACAACTCGCAGTTCTTCTTTTACCACAGCTCTACTGCGTGAAGTGCATAAGTACTTCATTTCCATCATACAGGGAAGGAACAGGCTGGTGAGGACATACACTACTTCAAATCAATAAACCCACAACATCTATAGCAATCTGGTAAGAAGTAGAGCCCCAGTTTGACTCTGACACACAAAGAATTAAGGAAGTCTTACATTATAGAAACTTCTCTTTTGGGTTGGAGATCATTGTTAGACTAACCCCAGGTTGTGTTATTAAGTAGTCCTTGGCAATGCTCCCAAGCTCAGGATCTCTACAAACAGTGTTGCTCTTCTGGCAAAAGCAACAAGATGCATCAGGCTTAGCTGGGCACAACACTAAGTAATCTCGAGAATCAGTTGGATCACGAAATGTCACAAACTATGCCAGTTTTTAGCTCTTAACCTCTCAGCACAACTGCATAGCAACATATGCAAGTCTGTATATATATACAGTTAAAAAAAAAAATCCCAAATTTGTAACACCTACAAAAACCTTCTTTTAAGAGAAGAGAAGCAGAACACCAGCCAAACACTTTTCCATTTCACTTCGTTTACTACTGCAAGATGATCAGACACAGCAAGAATGAACATAAAGTAAGAGTCTATACAACCGCAGAGACAATTTGGGCACGTCAGTGCATTTTATAGCACTTTATAGCATCCTTAAACACAGATAACAACATACAACCTTTCCAGTAGCTAATATCACATTTTGGTAATATTAGAAGCATTATTTTCTTAAATGAGCATTTTCCCCATTCATTCCCAGAGCTGTAGTCTGAAATTACCAGCCCTTTAGAGTGGCACAGTGAGATTTCATTACTGCACGAAAAAGAAGGACAAGATTATAATTATATTTCCTGCACATTTACCACATGGTTACATTCACTTTGAAGAAATGCAGCCTTAGCACTCAATAGAGGTGCCCAGCACCAAGCAGAGGCACATTCTCAGATGTGCTTTTATGAATTTAGCACCTTTGTTCCTTCAACTAGTCATAGAATCATTGCGACACTCCCTTAAAAAAAGGCATCCTCAATTCCCTCCAGTAATTTCATTCATTACATTCAGAATGGCCATTTCCCCCAAAGACAGTCTGATGTTCAGACTAGAGGACATAATGAAATCATTATGGTTCAGATACTAGTACCTACACTTGCATCAGAAATTCACATCCTTTTAAATGCACACGTCAGTAGAACTCCTCATTTCTGTATATGAAATATGTGTATGAAAGACAACAATGCTGAAGAACAAAGCACCTCATTAGCTCTCTGAGCACAGTGCACTGCAGTTTGTTATTATCTAATGTATTCCTTGCAAGCCCTTGGGTGGTGGATACAGCAATCCCTGAGGCTGCACCACAGATAAATACTACTAACATCCAAGCATCACCAGCAAAGGGTATTGCTCAAGATTACTCATCTTGGACAACTCCTATAATGTTAGGGGTGGGGGGCAAAAAGGGATAACAAATAAACAGAAAAAGCACTGCTGAGGTGCAGGAATATTACCATTGAGTGCATTTATTAATAAAAGCCACTTATGAGAGATCTGTCTCTGGCTCACGTAGGGCCCTGATCCAGCAACCAGTGCATCCTACCTATCATATACCAACATGTTACAACGCAGATTCCTCACTGTTAACAGGAAATTCAACTAAATGGAATAGGAAGAGAAAATCTAAATTGTAACTGTAGTTTACAAAGCATTTTAATATGACCTTCATTGAATCATAGCTGTTTCAAATACATTAACATTCTACCTTCTATACAAGAGAGCTTTCTGAAATGAGGCCCACACAGCCTTAGTATACAGCTGCAAAGACTGTTGATACTGCAGCACAGTCCTCAAGGCAATACAATTTCTTGCAGGTGAGCCAGGAACAGATACATGAAATGGGCATTTATGCACTGAAACTATTAACCAGACACCAGAGCCTGGCTGCTGTGCATCACAGATAATTCCTCTTCCCGCCCCACCTGCTACTGTGGGCTGGAAACAAAACTCTTCAGGAGTTATTCTAAATATGCTGTTTGACTCACTGAACACTGGAAACATGTGAAGCTATTCAGTTGTACATCAGCTGTTTAGGCATTGAGCATTTAGAAGAATTTAGCAGCATCACAACAGGAGATGAATTATTGGAACATAAGCACTGGAACTAACAGCCAGACTTCCTGGATAGCCTTGAACGAGCTTAATTCCCCTGTCCCTCAGCTGTCTGCCCAGGGCAGCACATCCCCAGCCTGTGATGGTGTGGATCCATTAGTGTTCTTCCCTATACTGACAGCATCACATGGCTGGCCTGACAGTACAGATGTCATGCTATCACCACAGCACGCCTCAGTCTTGCGTGCACACTGTCATTTGCTAACTGCCTTTCTTTCAAATATCACTATAACTATTTAACCAACTAGTCTCATTTCTATCCATTTATTCTGCTAGTTTCTACTGTTTTGCAGAGGCTTTTGTATGTAAACAAGGTACAAACATGTTTTGTTCTAAATTTTCTTTAATAATTGGTTCCTAACCAGTTTTAAACACAGAAAAGTTTCACATATCCACAGATACGTATGCACAAGGAAAACAGTGTTAGTTATTTTTGTCCCCCAAAGGTCTGTTCAGTTATTAGGTAGCGTAATTTTTGTTTCCCAACAAATGAAATGCCAGAACAGAGGAAATTGTACTCCTCTGCCACTGAAGACACCCACTTTGGAACTGAATTTCCTGAAAAACAAGAGAGCACAAATATTTCTCCCCTCACACAGCCTGCACATGAAATTGTCCAACATCTCTGAAGTCCTGAAAGTCGAATGGGACAACAACAGACTTCCAGCTGCCAGCCCAGCTTCCCCACTGCAAGAGGCTGGCACAGCAGCACGGCACGGGCAGCATAAGGCTGAGGGCTGCTGCCCCAGCACTGGGTGCTGCGTGTCACAGGGCAGCAGGCAAGCTTGTCAGTACACAATTCATTCTCTTCTATCCAGAACTGCCCATTGCAAAAATATAAAGCATTATTTCAGGACACATTTAAAAACACCTCACTGCCATACTTGTTCTTCCCTCTCTTCTTCAGACTAATGGAAGGTCAACTCCTCACCTGCGCACTGGGAGCAATTGGCTTTTTGCTGGTTGATGCCAGTGTTTTCAAGGACCTCAATGACCCCAAAATTACCACCCCAACCTCCCCCCCCCATCCTGCTCTCTTGACTGCAAAGGCACAGGAAGAGATTTTCCTAGCACTGAGCCAGAAAAACAGTTGCAAGCTGAAGTTAAACAAACCTCTTCCCATCTTTTGTCTTTTAAATCTCCTTTAATTAGTAAGCACAGCTAAAATAAACCTTTTCCTTGTTTTGATTTTCTTATTTGTTTCTTACAGAAGAAATGCATCCTTCCTGCTGATGGACCTACCCCACTCCGCTATAAATAAAGTTCACTTGTGTAGATATACGCTCCTTTGAGAGGCTTCCTCATACAACCCATTTTAAAATTAAGACTACGAGACACAGAAGTAAAACTTGACTTACAAAGCCACTGAGGAGCAAAGGCATTTTTTTGGGTAAGAACACACAACTTATTTCTAGCACAGGGCTTGTCAGTAACCTACCAAAGTAAAGATACATTTGCTGAAGTGCACCATAAGATATTGTTGATAAGACACTGCTGTTGATCAATCATTGTTCTTTCCTAAAGAAACGCTGGCACACAAATATACATCACCTATTGCTGTGCTATGTAAGCAAATTTCAATACTGAATAGCCTAGTGATTCCCAGCTGCCTAGGCTACAAAGAGCACAGCTGGCTCCTGTCATGACAAGTGTTTGTCAAAAGATCTCAGAAGTCAGGGGTGCTGCTACAGATGAGCTGAACGCACCAGTGGCCCTTTCACACTATATCCAAATTGCAAACTACAGTTAAGAATGGGTCCAAATCCAAATAAGTTATTGAATTTCACTGGAATGTTTAGCATCTTCACATTTCAGCTGTATAGCTTTGACTTGAAAATTTTAATTTTACTGGGAGGGAAGAGAACTGTTAATTTCTATTAATAACTATGCACTGGAAAAGATACTCTATACATGTTCATTTTTTTGCATTCTATAAAGGATTTGATGTAAAAAATGTGAGCATCCTAAACTTCACTGAGGAAAAAAATAGAAAAAAAAAATACATTAAAAAAAAAAAAAAAGCAGTGTCATGCACAGTTTCACAGAGAAACAAAAAGAAAACAAGAGCCTCTCAGTATATGAAGTGATGACGGGTTTGCCACAATTGTTTTTTCCCCCCTGGGAGATCGTGTCTCTCAAGACGATGACATCCACTTAAGGGACAATGAACCACTATTTATATAAACGTCCATCAAGAAATCTAAACAATTGCAAATATTGACTGACACACAGCAGATAGGTTTGGCTTCACTGTCATTGGGAGATACTGTAGACAGCTCTTGTGGAATGGCAGATCTTTTGCATTCATACTTGACACATCACAGCTGAACATGACATTTCCATCAACAACAGAATAAGCGTTTCGTAGTCACTTTGTTTCCCTAACAGGGACATGTGCCTTTCTAATTACATAAGGAAAAGTACTTTTTTTTTTTATCCTAACAAACACTAACAGATCTTTTTTTGTCATAATACTAGAGATTACCTATGTAAACAGTACAATCATTTGTTAACGAAACATATTTCTGTTTTCTTTCTACACAGAGCATCTCCAGTACATCCAGAAACACAAGTCTGCATTCTGCTACAATCACTTAAATGGGATGAAACATTAAAAATGCATCTATCATGCACAAAATCACTTTCCCCAGTTGCAAGATCTACTTTTGTGCATTTTTTTTTCCATTTGTTTGTTGTTATTAACACAGTAAGTCCTTTAACTCAACTGCAAAGCAATTAGGAGTCTCAAATTCAAGTGAAGAATCTGATGTCAATTGAAACAAGGGAAAACAGCACTGAGAGGAGCATAATGCATTCTCCTACTGCCTCTGAGCTCATGGTTGCTCAACCTATACTCCCTCATCTCTGCAATTTTCCTTTCAGAACTGAGGCTTTATAATCCTGGTTGGTATTTGCCAGCCTCACTGCAATGCACTCACAAGGAGTGCAGTTCCCATGACATGGGCAGGACAGCTTAACCCTCAGTAGGACGTAGCAGAATAATACTGGGCTTTTGGAAAAATCAGTACTATTTCTATGACCTCCATACAGGTTTTGGACACTGAAAAAAAAAAAAAAAAAAAAAAAATCAGACAGTGAGAGGAATTGAGAAAATAAAACTAGATGCCCACTTTGCCTTGCTTCCACTTATCCTCAAAACAGCAGTTTCAGCACTGCAACCTTAATTGTCATCATAGTCATATTCCCACCTGAGATTTAAAGGAAGAGCGTGTGCATGCACTAGCGTAAAACAGGAGGATGTAGCCACAGGAAACCGATAATCAAAATATTTTTCTTCTGTAATGCATTTTAGTTTGTCACCAGGACTTTACTTTTAACAAACTTTAGAACAAGGATTTACGTTTCTGTTCTATTCACTTCACCCTTTCAATCACTCCAGCAAGAGAAGGAAAGTTGTTGTGAAGCAGGATAATTAGGGATTTATACTGTAATTGCTAAGAGCACTGAGCACAAAGACAACACTAAGATAAGCTGCCCAAAGCTGCCTAGTCAAACTGTTCTGCAAGGCTGCTGAGGAACTCTGCATGGAGGGGGATGCGTAAGCCAAAGCGCATTTCCTGAAGAGGAGAACACGGGCATTCACGGACCATTTGTGGGATTTCCATCTTTTGTCTTAATATGTATTTCTAGCTTGCTGCAAGTTGGAAAGCTGAGCTCATTGTGAACATTTCAGATCGTTCCCTATCACATCCTGAATCTCACAGTTAATTTGAAAATCAGATGGGAGTAAAGGCCAGTAACTTAAGAATCACTGAGACACCTTCCAGATTGGACAGAGACAAGTTAGGTATGGTCTATATATAAATGGTCAGGGTGAAAGTGCAAGGAACCATGCTTTTTCCACGCAGTGGATTTATAATTAGCAGTACTCATGCTTTCCTGTTTCAGCCCCTTGCAGCAGCCCCATAGGTGCTAATGCTATTGTTTGAGCTCTGCAGGAAGGCCGCCGGCACTCAGCATTCACACGAAAGATGTAAGCCTGAGAGCTGCTGCACTGAACTCTTGGGAGCAGCACAAAGGCAGTGCTTTTTGGTTCTGGAGATCCATAGCAAAGCCTCCTCTGGCTTTGCTCATCAGGATGGCTGTGGGCCTTGTTCTCTAGTTACTACACCAACTGGTCGCACAGTGGCCAATTGCTGCCCCACAGGTCTCACTCTCTTGCTGTTATTCCCTTATTTAAGTGGACAAAGTCATATAATTTGCAAATGAAAGGAGGGGACAGGAAGCAGGTAACAAGAGAAGGGCAGAAGCAAGCTTCCTGACCAGTGGCAAGCAAAGAGGGACACAGCATTGTGGCTGCAGCAAGCCTGGCTCCTGCCTGCTGGACAGTGCTGGGGACACCAGAGCACAGGATTGACTTCTGCTCAGCATCCCAAGGCTGCTCCCTAGGGACCTACAGGAAGGGTATTCCCCACACACAGTGGTAATGTGCCCCCTCTTCACTGTGTTTGCCATTCTCAGATAGCTATCATGCGCCTTAATCCAGGTTACAAAAACAAACAAGAACCCACAGAGAAAAAATGAGACTCGCTTTGGATGTTTACATTTGTCCATTTTACACAAACCAAGCCATGCCACAAAGCAAATCCTTAGCCACTTTAAAATTTTTCAGTTCATTAACAAAAGCACTCAGATCTCATTTGCACAGAGCCTACGGGAAAGCTATGAAGAGGTGGAAGAATCTCCAGCATTGTTTCCTTCTAAGAAAACAACACTAAAATGTAATCAAGTCCCAAAAGCATTTCAGAGATATTCTAATATTTCCCATCTTTAAAATTCTGCTTCTGTTGATTTGTCTTAGTAAGAATGCAGACTTCTTCAAACTTAAAGGGTCTGAGCCCACTAGTTTTAAAGAATGGCAGAGATAAGGCAGTCTGCAAAAACTGTGGGCTGTCTTCATTCCTTATTGACATCTTTCTTGAAAAATGGTGAGCCTTTAACCTTGGAACATAATTTCTGAGGGAGCCGATTAAATGAAAAGTCTGTTTTGGTCAATGCTAATTATAGCAGAAGACCTCACAGTAACCTTTAAGTGCATACATTCTGTCTTGCACACTGTGGTAATTAAGAGGATGAGCATCATTCCTTCAGTTCATCTGAAATTACATTCTCATGTAGGGTAAGATATTGCCAATACAATTTTCCCATGAGCAGTGTCTCTTTAAATTTGCCTAACTAATATTTATTTCTTCCAGGTCAGTAGTAATCGGGAAGAAAAGCAGCCACAACTTTACTTCACAAGATTCCTTTAAAACAGAATAAAACAAGTTTAAGATACAGAGGGTTGAGTTTGTTCCCCCATCTTTCCCCTTTGAAAGAAAGATTGTTTGGATTAAGATGGTTTTTTGGTCTGATGTTTTGGGATTTTTTGTTTGTTTTTCTGAGCTTTTTGTTTGTTTGTTCCTGTCATTTATCTCCCCTCTCCACTCCTCCTCCCTCCCCCACAACAACCTACATAAGGAAGCTTCTAAATAACAGCCCAGGACATCATCTCACAGAGCATCAATTGACTGGTCTCTGCCTTCCACACAAGAAAGCCTAGAAACAATGTGCTTTCTTGTACTTGCTGGTCTTACACCAGTAAAGTAATAGAGGTCAATAAAGCATTTCTCCTGGCTGTTTTTAATAAGGTTGCAAAAGTTAGGACCAGTTTTTCCTGTTTTCACTCCACAGTGACTTGATTACCAGTTTGATTTCTAATTCAAAGTGTTTGTTCTTTGCTATTTAGAAAACATAATTCTTTAAAAATGACACAGATTTTAAAACAGTTTGTATATAATCTTGTTAAGCTCTGCTCCACTGTTAGAGATTTCTCTACCTTTACATTTCCACTCCATTCTCCACTATGCAAAAAGAAACTACTTTACAAAAGACAAATCTGTAAATAGAAACCAAAGCGAGTGAGAGCAAAGGGAACATCATTTCAGAGCTGAGTCCATCTTCCAATATCTTAACACAAATATCACATGTCCCAGTCTTGAATGGATTTTCTGTTGCATTTGGTTAAACTTGTCCCTGCTGGCCTAGGAGATACGAAAAATATTTTACATCCCTTCCTAGCAATGCCCCTTGCTTAGATGCTCTGCCTTAAACCTGAGGTTACAGTTTCTTGTGACTCATTATTAATTCCAGCCAAAAACCAACTTCAATACCTCAGCACCTTGACTTAGCTTGTAAAACTATGTCTCCAGGACAACTTCCTGCAGCACAGAGATGAAGACACATAATATGTCCAGCATGTGATATGTTCGCTTGCCTTAGGGAAAGGCAGACATTCCCTCACTGTAGATATAAGGATAGAGCAGCCTTCTCATTACTCAGTGATGAGCATTTCCTGGTCACTTTTCCTCCAGTACAATTCATCAGTTTTCACTGATTTCATCTCTTTGCTAAGTGAATTTGAAAAATAAAGATTCTGCTAGACACATGATTCCTTGCTTCACTACATGCTTGTTTTTCCCAGCAGAATAATGAATAAGCATAAGCAAGCACAGTACTTCTAAGACCATACTTCTCCATTACATGGCATTTTGCAAATGCCCTTCAAAATCCAACTGAGAATGTTACAGCCATGTTTATAGAGCGCTCATGTATCAAGGAAAGTCATTCCACTGTAAAAATATGTGAGCCCCATCATTAACCAGTGTCTCCTAGTGGTGTTAGCATTTTGAAGAAATCAATATTCTTAGGTTTAAAGTCCTTTGTAGTTTGAAATAGATCACTGAATGAGACAAAGCCACTCTCACCCGGGTTAAGCATTTTAATTATGTTTAGTCTCCCCACATTTCAGTATGCAGTTAAAATAAACTACACCTTCCATCTTCAAAAATAAGATAAATTTTCATAAAAGCCATTGCATTCGTATTTCATGAACATAAGCACATACGTATTTAAATGGAATCACCAGGCGTAAGTCCGCAAGCCAGAATAATCTCTTGATCATAATCACACCTGTTTTATAGTTATTCAAGGGAACAACTTTACAAGTACTTGCACAGGTGGCCTGAAGCTGCCATCAATGCCATCCCTTCATATATCATCTCACTGCCAGCATGACTGCAGCAACAAGGACCACCACCATCAGTGCTGTCATTACACAGTCCCACAGGAGAGCAGACTGACAAGCACCATCCACATATGGGCTTATATGGGACAGGAGTCCTCCAGTCTCGGCACCAACCCCCCAGTCTCAGCTCCCTCTCTCCAGCACAGGAGAACAGCTTCCAGCCCATTCCATGCCACAGGGGATAAGACCATACTTAAACCGGTTCTAGCAGCCAGCATTTTGGCACAAAGCACAGGAACATCACAGAGTAAAGTTGCATGCTGTGTCAGAGCAGTGAATGTGCTGCTCAATCAGAACAGTGGGGACAACTGCCATTGCTTTGGAAATCCTCAGTTCTTGAAAGAATGTAGGGACTTACTAGAGCTTTTTATTCCCCTCTCTGTTCTCTTCATTAAAACCACCTCACCATCACCAGTGAGCCATTCTATGAAGACATGCTTACCCAAATAAGCCAAACAAGGGAGTACTGTGACGCCACAAAGAGCAATCACATGGAAAGGTTACATCAATTTTCTTCAGTTTTTCTCCAAAACAACACTAGCCACATTTCTTACCGCTTTGATATTCTTGCTAGACAAGGGCCTCTAAAACTGTCTTTGATTACGCAACTGTGATGCTCACTTCGAAAGCAAATTGCTTGTTTTTAAATCCGTTTATGAAGGTGTTATTCACTATCCAACCTATACACTTGTGAGCCCTTGAGTTACATTAAAATACTTTTTTTTTTTTTAATTCACCAAACCCTAAAATACTCCACCGCCTCCTGAAAGCTAAGATCTGACACTGCATTGATTACCTCGTTTTACCAGTCTGAGGGGGAGGAAGGGACTGTGCATGCGTGTCTAATGTTTTCCACCAGTTTTATTACCATGAGAAAGCTGTCTATCACAGAGTTAGACAGCCATAAAGTGATTTAAAAGGGATGTAAAACCAAATGGGAAAAATCATTAATCATTCCCAAAATGATACAAAATGGATGAAGAACAAACTAATTAAGCCTTCCCAACTTTGAAATCCTAGAATACAGGAATATATCCAGCAAGTTAGTGTTTACCTACTGGATAAACACCAGCTCATATTCTAGGGGCTTTCAATGCTGGCAGCCATTTCAGGCTTTAGCTAATAAGATAGCATGCTTCCATTTTTCAGCCCACAGTCACATCTTTTAGCTCTAACTCACGTTACTACGAATATAGCAAAGCACTAATTCAGGGCTATGAAGAAGCAAGCACTTGGCCAAGCAATCTGAAACAAAATAAATGGCTACAGATTTCGATGGTCACTTAGATATTATGTTATCCACTACAATGGAATTTTTTCCCCTCCCCAGATCCCCACTGAAATAAAAAGAATTAGCACAGGTTAATCTAGAAAACTTAGATCTTAATAAGAAAAACAATCATCACAAAAACAGTAAAGTCATTCACAGAAAATACACTTTCAATCAAGAAGTGCTAATGGCAATATTTGCTTCATTTTTCTTTAATTGCCCATCTTTCCTTTGGAAGACTCTTCATAAGTAGATTAAATATTTTCAAATTGTCTCCTTATCACTTCACCTCTAGATAAACATTTTCCTTTACAAAATGCACGTACATCAGGCACAAATTGGCTGACATCACTGCAATTAAGGCATACTGACCACTTTTTCAAAGCAGAACAGAAGCTCCAACAGTACCTTTCTAGCAGCCTCTCCCATAACATCATATGGAATTTCTCTACAACATTCTCAAAACTATGTTTCCTGAAGCCTCTTTCCCTACAGACATGTCCTGGGCTTCTTAGCCCACTTATCTCCTAGCACTTCCACTACTCTGTGAAGCCAGACAAGCAGCATCTGGGCAACGATTCTTTTTCACAGGGCTGACCAGAGGGTGCAAGACATGACCAGCTCACTGACCAGGTGGCTGATGCCTGGCAGAAGTGACTGGAGCCCCCACACAGTTGCCCTTCTTCAGTGGGAAGCACTAACTGGGCACTTTTCTCCTACCCAGCTGCTGATTTTTCCATGAAATTTGTAGGAACTTAAATATATTCCCATTCTCCATACTCAGTAGAAGCAAATTACTGCTTTGTCTTACAATAATAATTTCAGCTGATACAGCATGATAGCTTTCTTAGGAAATAAGATTATTGGTTTGAAATTAGAAGCCAGTTGTATTGCTTTTTGAATACAGGAGGTTATTTCATTCTTATCAAGACCAATAAGGAAGTTGTTTGACTGTAGGTCAACACAATACAGTAGGATGTTGGATTTCAGACTCCACTGCAGATAAAGTGCAAGTTCACATTGGCAAGAGGAAAAAAAAAAAAAAAAGGAAAAAAAAAAAAGGAAAGAAAGCTTTCTTTGGCTTGCGTTGTTCTTAGTACCTCCTAAATCCACAATAAAAGGATTTTTCCTGAAGCATTTCTAACACAGCAAGTACTGCACACCAGCTATAAGATAAGCACCTGCTTTTCCTCTTGCTAGTATTGTTGCACCCTACTGGGCAGCACTGTGGGGACCAGTCTTCACAGGTCCCACAGCCTGCTGCAGTCACCTCTCATTTCACCGCCCATTGCCAGACTGCACCACCTCCTAAGCACACATGACATTAGAGGACAACTAGAGGACAACCCACTGGTTTTGCAGCCAAAGCAAGAAATAGACCAGGCCTGAAAAACCAATTTCCTGGCAAAAAGCAACAGTCGTATGGCAGAAATTGCTACATGATACAGAAACCGACCCTACCCACCCTAATTGCCAGAGCCAAACACATTGCCCATATTTCTTTTCCTTGTTTCTCCACAACTACCATGGAAGGCTGTCAAGCCTCAAATGTTTGTTCAAGACCAAAGAAGATAAGCTTGTGTTCAGAGCAACTGAAGGAATGCAAAAACAAGCCAATACTCTTTTAACCACCAGATTAGCTATTTCACACTGATGGGACAATGATGCACACCATGCACAATACTTCTTAATAAAATATTTTAACAGAGCTCCATGGTGGACTTCCCTCACACACTTTAGCAACACGCTCAGCAACCCTGTGACAGCCAACAGCCATGCTGCCAGAAGATTTGTTAGCCATCTGTTCAGAGGTGGCTAAATTTGAGAGCTGGCAAAGGTGTCCTGGATGGCCACAAAGCCATTAGCGCTGTGCTGCCTCCACCACTAATCAGCCCTATAAGCATTCCTCAATTAGCTGCCAGGTTTGAACTGAGGGTTGCCTATCCTATGGATGGTACTCTGTACACCACTCCTACCCCTGCTGTTTCAAGTAGGACATGATTTATAAACAATGTAAATCACCTCGTGCTCCTCTTCCCACTGCATTTCACTATTAAAAAAAAAAAAGTGCTGCAGAGAGACCACGGAAGCATCTCAGAACTATTATTCCAGACTTTCTCAAGTATTTGCTTCAGTTATGTTTTACTTCTACAAGTGCAATGTGCTAGAGAGATGTTTTAGCTGGTGGGGATCAGACATCCCTCCCTTCGTCCCCACTCCTCTCAGAGGCACAAACAAAATCTATTTAATGAACTTCAGCACCTGACAGTCACTGAAGCTGCCCCCATTTTGAGCAGAAGGCAGTGTGGACTCCATCTTACTTGCTTGTTGGGAGACAGACTTTACTTATGGACAGATTCTTCTATGCAAGCAAGTGCAACTATAGATAATTGCAAGCAATGTTTTTTTCTTTATTCACAATTATAATAAACCAAGATTTAAAAAAGAAATAACGTAGACAGAGAACCTACAGGCTGACCTGAAGTTTGAACATTCTCGCATCCTGGCTCTCCTGTAAAAATAGCAGGCTTGAAAAAGGACAAAGTCAGCAGCAGTAAAGCTGTTTCCATCGCTCCTCTGGCGCAGCAAGGCCTGTAGCAGGCAGATCCCATAGCAGCCTCCTCTGCCACCAACTGCCTCCAGCTGGCTGATGCACATCAGCCTGCAAAGCTAGACTTTTCTGAACTACTGCTGCAGGAGTATCTAGATATAAGCATAGCATCTATGTCAGATTGTACATTACAAAGTGACATTGCAAGTTATTTCTTGTTATTATTTCTATAGTACTCCAAAAAGACAAACCAGAGAGTAATTATGTCAATCTAGGTTTTATTACATCTAGTAAAGTGACTCGTTGACAAAAATTATTGGACTAGTTAGGTCACATCTAAAGAAAAGCTGTGCACTCACTACACCAAGACTCAAACTACTGGAACAATGTTTCCTCCACAACACTCCTCCTTCCATCAGTATTTCAAGCATTCAGAATTTATTTTTATCCTCTACAGTAAGTACGTGAATGATGCCTCTGCCACTCCCTCCACCCAAAGTACTGGACTCAGGTTACACAGGGAAATCTAACTCTTATTTACTAAGCTTCATCTTCCACCCTGCATTTAACGTATGCTCTTAGGGTAACTTCTTTAGATGTTTTTTCTTAATATTTACAGGCATGGGAAAAAAGAATTCTAAATATCATTACATATGAATCATGATCACAAAAATAATTTTCCTAAAGTTCACAGACATATTTTCACCCTCAAATATTAAAATATCAGCCTAAAATGCTAAAATTTGGCAAAGCTGTAAGCATCTGAAGAAGTGATCTTTCACAAGTACTAGACAACATTCATTGAATTTAGGTGTCAGTTGTAGATAGATGATTGTGTTAGACACATAATTGCATAAATACCTTTCTATTTTGCAAATCATCACAATTAGTAATGCAGTTCTCATGCTTCAACTTTGGAAAAAAAGTGACTGAAATTAAGCACTCAAGATGAAAGCACGCAGTTGACAACACTGCCCTCACCACAAGTTGGAACTAGATGGTCTTCAAGGTCCCTCCCAACCCAAGCTGTTCTATGATTCTATGATAGTAGAGAACATTAGGAAATACGTGCTCATATTCACTGTTAGAAACCGCATACCTACAAAGTTCTTCTGACACCTAAAATTCTCTTGTTCTTGATCAGAAAAGTAAGCATGCTCTACTTTACTAAAAACACCGTTGTTTTGTTTGTTTTTTAGATATTTTACTGTTATTATGCCCTACGATATTCTTTATCCTCTTCAAAATATACAGCTGCACACAAACAAACAAATATTCCTACTTTTAATTGCACAAAGAAATCATCTGCCCATGGCCATTTTCACAAGTGGTTTCTGCCACGTATTTGATACAAAAATGAACATTAGACATTACTTTGTGTTACTAATCACTACAGAGAGACAAATTTTCTCAGGGCCAGAGGAGAAAACAAATCATTCTCAAACTCCCAAATACAGCCAGGTTAATTAAGTGCTAATTAAAATATTTTAACAGTCAAGTTTGCTTAATCTTAAGAAGCCCTCCAAAACACGGGCAGCTTTCTTAAGATAAACTCTTCCCCTTCACCTCACTATATTCAAGCTGAACATGAAACTTGAGCAAGTCTTCTTTATGTGGCAGGACTCCAGCTCCACAAAGGACACATTTAGGAGCAGTACTCTGGTGCAAGGACAAAGATATCACCCAGGTGTCCAGTAGCAACCTGTCACAAGAGTAAGAAACCCTGAGGCTCCATAAAAGCAACCCAGGTCTTCCTGTTCACTCAATACATAGATCCAATGGCAAAATACTGTTTGTTGTAATCGTTAGTTTGCACAGTGAGGCAATTCAGGCGTGGATTTATGATCACCGAAAATGATGGTTGCACACAACAAGACAAGGAACACGTGCTCATACAGTGTACTGTGCCCAAAGAACACTTATTTCACAGAACAGCACTCACCATGCCCAGGAAGCTGGTTCATCAGTACATATGAGTCAGGTGCCTGTTCAAAAGAATTCTGAGTCACTGCTGGACTCTGGCTCATGCTCACAATATGCACAGACAGCACAGGAAATGCATTCTTAGCCCAAGAGTAAAGTAAGCATCTTCAGCCCAAAGTCAGTATTACATATTTTATTCTTAAAAAAAGAAAGAGAACCAAGCAGGGAAGAGATCCAAACAAGCTCAGCAGTTCTGAGTCCTCCTTCTCAAAAATAGAGCTAGTACCATGACATTTCTCATCAAACAAAGCAGTTTTTCTGCAAGCTGGCTAGTTAGCCAACACACGTCACTGTGCTTGGCCCAGTGACCCCAGCCTTTCCACAACCGTCTCAACAAAGCAGTGCTATGGACACCTCTCATTATAGAAGGCATACTGAAACATTTTCAAAATTCATTCAAATAAAACAGACAGCATCATACTCTGGATACCTAAAGATAGAAGAAATATGAACTAACATCCTATCAATTAATCAAGCTATTAAGATGCAAAACTTGAAGCCCACACAAATTCGATAACAATCACATCCACAGAAGGAATTCAGCATTATCATAGACTATATCCTGTTATAAGGCTGCAGTTGTCATATAGTTATCACGTAAAATAATAACATAATTCAATGTTGCTAAACAGCTACCTATTCCCCAGGTTTCAGAAGACACAAATACAGCAAACGAGTACAGCATTATCTTCAGCAAACATCAAGTTCCCATCTGACTCCAGAATAGTCCCCAACTATCCTGAATTCCTATGGTATTCACACAGCATTACAGCATCTCATCTTGCACTGCTCCCCTGCACACCCTCTTAGCCCTTTACTTTACACGTGGCTGGACTAACTGATCTTAGGGGGTCTTTCTGAATCTTTGCAATTCTATGATTACAAGAGGGAACCCTAATACCCAGACCAAAGCACTAATGCTGTAGACTTCCTGAACACACCACAGCTGGAAATATAAGAGAAAAGTATAACTCTTATACTCACAGCAGTAGAGAGCAGCAACCCAGACCAACAAGTACTTTATAACCCCCCCCCACCTATTTTCCCCCTTAAAATAAGACAGGTTTGGATGGGCATTCCAATTAGTTTCCTCAGTAACTACCCACAGGTGATACAGGGTTTAGAGGTGCTGCCACAGCAGATAGGAACCAGCTGTGTTTGGACAGGTGTGACAACAGGCCACTGCTTGATGGGCTGCACTTAGGCACCTTGCTACAAGTCAGCTGTACTATGTGACGTGGGACAAGAGCTCCTTCAGAAAGAGGAACTAGGGGGTATAGTGACACTGCTATTCTTAGGGGACTAAAAAGGTCATTATTTAAAAAGAGAAGAAAGAAGTATGACTCAGAAGCTAAATAAAACCATAGGGAAGTTTGACTGGGCCTTAAGCATAAATGATGAAAAAGCAGTTTACAGAAAGGATTCCTTACACCAATCTTGCCAATAGAAAGCTACCTTTGGAAGACATGCTGTAACAACTACTTTGAATCTACTATTATCCTATAGAACTATTGTTAAAGCTACATATTAACACCTGGTTAAGTTATGGAGTAGCATCAGATTTCCTTACAAAGGCGCCCACTCCTCCTTTCCACCTGAAGGCACTTTACCGGGAAGCAACAGCAGTCAGCTCCCTGCTCTGCAAAGCTTACCAAATGACTTTCCCCTTCCTTGTGGGGAAGACATAGCTGACATTCGCTAACTAATAACTGTACTGACTAACTAACGAAGGGTTTCCACTGATAAACTATCAAGCTGCAAGGCACAGCTTGTGGCAAATCAAGCACCCTGTACTTCAGCCTGCAGAGGTTGCTTTCTGGAAACAACATTGCTCAGCAAGCACTGTGCTGTTTTCTTCACGCAAATGATGCAGTCAAGACTTTCTCTTGGAATATGACCACCACTTCCTTCTCTGAACCACAAAAGAAGGCCAAAAGAAAATTTCACTTAAGCTCAAACTATTAAAAAAAGAAATAAAAATCTCTTAATGAGCGGCCTTCTGCAACTCTTGCGGAGAGCTCATGGTACCAAAGTGAAGTTTGCTATTTTGGTTTTTTTGGAGGGAAGAATCTTGGTTAATATAATCCAAAGGAAATGCAAACGTTCTTGTTCCCAAACTGTGGGTACCTGAGGGAATATTCTGTTCATGGGAGTTATATTAATGAAGGGATCATAATGGTTAGGATGCAGATCCTGTGGGTCCCTTACAGTTTCACCCTACCAGTAACCTAACTACGATCCTTACCACAGTCTATGACTGTAAACAGAGACATTGGCAGCTGGCATTCTTTTGATTGAGAAAATATAAGTCATCAATAATGCAGGGCATATCCTATAACACAGAATAGGTTATCCCTAACAATGCCTATGCTCACCAATAAATAGCCATTCTATAGCTACCTTGTGTCAGCTGCCCCTTGACTTTGCATCCCTTGCATACAGAGAACTTTCTTGGAGCGAAGTGAAATTGTTGGTATGCACCAACAGAAAGTTTGGAGGGTTTTTAACACAGAAGGAGTTTAGGGCTATCTTTCCTCAAGTCAGTGCCTGCAGTACCAGCAACAAAATTGCTTTTTTTCTTCCATAGGCAAACAATGGACATAATGGCAGTCTGCACAAGAGAAGCTGCATGGGAAATAACTGCTTGGTCTCTTACATCATTCGGTTTCATTCATTACTGGTACTTTTGATCAGGCAGCAGACTTTAAACAAACAAAAATATCTTTCATGTAAAGAGCATTATACATCTGTAAGCTTTTAAGCTTCCACAGTATCCTGTGTCAACTGTATAAACAGTTTCAAAAAGTGATTAGACATATTCTTAGAGTACAAATCAACCAGTGGCTGGTAAAACTTAGCAGCCCATGTGCCACACTCATCCTGCAAACCCTTTCTGCTGCTGTTTGCTTCAGGCTGGGGAACACAAAAGGAGAACTACGTAGTTTTTTTTGTTTTGCATTTACATTCCCTCCCTGATATCTTCTAGCTGACCACTGATGGAAAAAAAAAAAACCTACGTAAGTCTTTTCATCCTGTGGCCATTTCCATATTACTGTTCAGCTTCTCTTTCAGCACTGCTTGCTTGAGACATATGTCAGTTGGGAACAAGGGAGCCAGCCTCCAGCCCAGTGGAGCTGTGGGATGGAACTGGCTGTTGGCACTCTGGGCATGCCACGTCACCTGGGCCTCTGGACAAGGTATCACTCAACAATGCTCACCTCTGGCACCAGGCCACACAGTATAAAACATGCAAGACAAAATGAGCCAGAGAGAAAGGATCTGAAGAGAGCATGTGCAGGATGAGGTACTTTTAACTTCTGCAAAGCAGGAGCTGACCCAAGTGAGTGGACACAGAAAGCAGGACTGCCGATGTACATCAGTCTGGCTCACAGTACTGAGCTGACTAATCGGGGAAACTGCATCAAATATAGAGGGCCAAGAATGAAAGCTGAGCTTCCTGGGAAATGAGAATGAATTATGGCTCCCTTCAAGCCAGTCCAATCCAGCTTTCCTCCAGTCATTGCCTTTTGGATGGCATCAGATATAAGTGCCTGCAGAAGTCCATCTGTTGCATTGCATAAGCTGCATCTGAATGACCTCAGTGTCCATGCCAAAATGGTTTCTAATTCCTCTCATTAAGCCAAACTCAGCTGCACTATGGAACAGGACGATAATCCCACTGATACCAGATAGGAGTGCTCCACTCTGAACATATAAATGGTCAAGTGTAAGAAAAGGCAACCATATGCCACGTTGAGCTTTGGAGATCTGAGACATGGAAAAAGGAAATGTCTTTGTTTGGATGATACTAAATAGTTGTCTAACTCAGCTGCAAGATTCACAGTTCATCTACCCAAATCCTTAACTGCAGAGCTGGAGTTCCTGCACGAAGGACGTTTCTTACAGCATTCACTGCGGTTCAGTGGCATGAATCCTATGCTATCTTAACTAAACTAAGCCATGGATTTTGCATCTTTAGTTATTAAAAAGAGAGAGAGATGTTTGAAATCATTATAAATAAAACATCTTTCAGTTATGATTCAGAATCTGGATACTGGGATATGCAGTTAATATAATACAAAAAGACAAAACAATGAGCTTGTGTTATAAACTTTCATTTTTAAGTAAGTGCAGGTAAATAAGAATCCATTACATTAAATAGATTATGCTAGATATCATTCTAAATAGTTTTCATTTAGTTCATAACATATAGAGATCTAGGAAGTATCTTTTCTTCCTCTTTCCAAACCACTCTCTCCAAGAATAAACAAGCACAAAAGCCATCTCTTACACAGCTGGTGGTCTATTGCTATTATTCCTACATCAGTTCCCACCTTAAGTCTGTGCAGTAACTTTATTTTGGTCCAAAGGCTGTCTTGTCACCAGTCAGCAGTACTGTTCTTTTAATGATTAACTGAATTAATTAGCAACAGTCACAGCTGAAAGCTGTGGAACAAGTTGCCACCGCAAAGGCTGTATTTTAAACTATGAGAGCAAACAGTTACAGTTTATGTGAACACTGGTTGAGATAAGAATGTGTATAGTGCTTTAAAAAAAAAAAAAAAAGTAAAAAGTTTTAATTGGCTTTGCTACTTAAAAACCAGTTTTCAGGGAAGATGCAGTAAGAGATCAAAGCATACTTAAAAACCCACATAACAGCCCCAAGGATAATAATTTGCTAATATAGCTCCAGCATCTTAAGGGCTCCTTATTGCTACTGTGGCCATAGGTCCTAAATCAGAACAGACTGCACCAAAGATGTACCAAGCAGCTTTTGAAAGCCAAATAGATAAAGCTATTTAGTATGAAATCTCTGATGAACTTTTACAGGAAACAAACAAACAAAAAACTATAAAGGCAACACCGCTTTGCAAATCTGTTAAAGTAACCGTATTCATCAACAACTATTTACTGACAGCCTACACCTATTCGGCACCAAACACAACAGGGCTATAGTCCCTAACTGATTCCTAGATGTTAGGGTAATACAATTTTTAAGAACTAAATCCTATAAAAGGGAAGCAGGCTTTTCTTGATGTAGAGATTTTGTATTTCTGTCTGCAAAACAGAAAAAAACACAGGTTTCCTAGAAATACCTGAAGTTCATCTGCCAGTTACTCACAGACAGCACTGTAGCTACATGAGTTGCAACCCATTTGAGTTGCAGCTCCCACACTGCTGTGTGACACAGCATTCTGCTGCTTCTGTTTCTCATTTTCTTATTCAGCACAATGAGAGTGTTGGTAAAAACTCTCACCCCTAGACAGTGCGATACAGATTTGTTCAACTAGCTGCTAGTCTTACATGTCTGGAGGTGCTATATTATTGCCTCAATAACTTGCAGGTTGTCTGTCTAGCATACGACGAAGACAGCATTCAGTTGAAGAGCAGCTTTCCTTCCTACATTTAAGCACGCCCAACCTGCACATCTTGCCTCTCCTTTCATGTTGGTGCAGGGCTGGAAACAAATGTTTAAACCAGAACTCTGTCACTCAGCTGAGCTCCAGATTCGCCCCAGGCAGCTTTCCATGGGCAAGCTGGACGCTTCACTCAGCAGCCACCTCCCAACTTCATGCACTAACATGGTCCATGCTGCCTGGTGCCTGCCCAGCCTCACCAGGCTCCAGCCACATGCTGCTGGGAGCACGCAGCCCTGCAGTGAGATGTTCTTGAGGCTGATGATACTAACTGCTAATTTAATCCCCTTTTCTCTCCTCTTCATGAATACGGTCAACATGGGCATTTTCTCTCCTCCTCGGTTTTCTGCTGGTGCAAATAGGAGGCAGCCCTCCTCTGAACTATTTATCATCCCTGCATACCCAGCTGTACTATTTGGTAGGCCCCACATACCACCCTCCCACCTGGCAGTGATCCTGAGTTCAAGCTAATTTACACCCTCAGTATAACAGCTGTGTCTTTTGCTACTCTAGAATATGCTACATGCAACTGAAATAGAAGTCCAGCAAGACACTGTTCGCCATCATCTTGTAAAAAGAGTGAAAGCAGGAACAAGAAAGAGATAATATAAATTGCTACATGTCTGGTTTTGCTTCCAGTCCTCCCCGAGCCCAGGATAGTCTCCATGCTGTTAAGTATTTCTTTTCTGCGTGCCACTGGAAGTAGCCCAGGGCTGAATAGAGATGCAGAAGCTCACTTGCAAAACGTATTTGTGAGATTTAAAACATTTTTCCTCTTTCTAAAGAGGATGTGTCTTACCAAAACAAAAAATTATCCTTAGTTTGTCATTCCACTGCCATGCAGAGCAGGATTTAGCCTTGTGTTGAAATTCTCAAAGCAGCCCTTACAGCTGAAACCTGCATAAACAAATTGCAGGGGAAAACATGCCCATTATTCCTTGTTCCCCACCTCCTGCCGAAAAGCTCTGCAACACGTTTCTCAAAGTCCTGTGCCTGGGGTCACACAGTTGCTTCACTCTGCTTCTTGGACACACCTTGTGGTTTACATAAGGCCATGCGTGCCAACTGCACACAAAAATGTATTCCTTGAGGGCAGCCAGGCTGTCTTTGCACTACAGCGTTATGCCATACTACCTGAGGCTCAGCTCACCAGCCGTGCTCGTGCCAGCACACACATGGGTCAGAATGGCCTGAGAGAAGGACATCAGCAACACTGCCTCTCACCTGCAGCACCAGCTGAAGCAAGCACCAGGCCATAGTGTGAGCCTGCAAAGACAGTCCAGGAGAGGAACATACATAGCAGGATTACCCAGCACCCTCACATGACTTGACTTCCTTTAGGGATTTGCTGAAGCTCTCAGCAGTCCCCAGAGCCGGTGGTGTCAGGGAGCAGCTGCTCAGCATGCTGCTCACCGTGCAGAGCCATTACTCACACCCATCTACCTTTGCCTCCTCACCGCGCCCTGTGCAGTCATGCTGCCAGCTCATGTCTGAATCAGGCAATCCAGATGAATTCATGGTTGCTAGGCCAGGTTTCCCTTTTTTAACACAGGGATCCCAGCCAGCTCAAGGTACGGGAAAGTGCTTTGCACTGCTAAGCAGTGTCTCCATCCCCACAAGTCCCCTCCCACACAGCAGACTTGTGGGGCGCAGTAACGGAGCTCCTCAGCTGAGTGCAACAGGCACATTTCTTCCTGCAGAGGGAACATTTTCCCCTCTCTTGGTTGCCAGCATCCCATCCTGCTTTACCTCTTCTGAGTGGCACAGACAGGGTGTGTTTCTTGTGGCTTTTACATGTCGAGCTCTGACAAGTAGTACAACCGCCTTTTAACAATCTGAACATGAAGAACCATTTGCAACCAGCAAACAGACCAAATCTGTACTGTGCTCAGCTCTACACACTTCCCCCTGTTCTTGCTACCACTACAACAGAGCAGCCAGTTTCTACAAAAGTTTGATCCCCCAGGGCCGACCATTCCTTACTGCAAACTCGTGCAGACCAAACTCTGCACACCAAAGATAAGAGCTGCACAAAGATGCTGCAGTGAGACAAGCCAAATTCACAGAGCTGTGAGTTCTGCATAAAAATATTTCCATTTTTTAATACCATGCAGTCAAATCCTGTTAGGTGCCACGTAAGTGGCAGTGCTTAAATAACAACTAGACATGAAACAAATAGCTTCACTCTTCAGATAAAACACAGCAAGATGTGCGATGTAAAATTGATGGCAGTGTGTTACTGATCCAGCTCTTTCAGTCCAAAAGGGGAACTGTTACTAACTGAAATAGATTCCCAATTACTAGGATCTATTAAAGGTCTGCTGCTGTCAGGACTGTCAGAGGCAGCAGGCTCTGGACACAGTGATCGCAGAAAGATTTTCAGTCATTTCCTGGTAAATATTCTCTGCCTACTGACAGCATAGAAAGATACCAAATCTTAACAGGAAACCTAGGCATGCTGTCATGTTCCTTTTTTAAAAATGGGAAAGAACATCATTTCTAATTAGAGAAATCTTTGGCAGTAATTTTAAAGGAAAAAAGTTTTCTTTTTTTTAATATATATTTTTAAATGGTAGCATTTTAGTATCTCCTCATTACAATATGCTTATCTAACTCTCCTATTGTTATTAATGCTTACACTAATTTCAGAATTCCTTCTAATTACAGTGTATTACACAATTTGCCACTTATGTCTGCTACATTGTTAACTGCGCTAAGTATCAGATAGTCACCAAGGCAGATGATCTAATGGTTCCCTTTGGTTTTTATCTTCAAAAAAAAAAAGAGAAAAAAAAGAAGATGAAAGGTCGCTGAACTGAACTGGCTCAAACACGTTTCGCAGCACAGCCCTTCCAGCCACTGCGATTTTTGAAAGATTTCAGCCCCTGGCTGCACAGTTACGCCTTTGTTTACCACATAGGTACATTGGGACTTTCCTTGTAGCCCACGCAAGTCCCAGCACTGCGAGGTGGGACAAGACAGAGCCTGCCAGAGTTTCAGGCTGAGAGGCAGGAGTGGGGCTAAGACAGTCAGTCCTGGAGTCAGCCCCAGCTCGCTCTCACTGCCAGCGCCACACACCGCTCCCATTCTGATGACTCAGTGCTTTGCCCACTGCCGCAGGAGTCTCTCTGTGCAGCACTGAGGGTCCTGTCCAAAGTGCAGACAGACCAGGAGGGTGTCAGCAACTCTTTCCAGAGAGTGAAGGCTGCACCCAGCGCAGTCACAGCTCTCACTTAGGATGTAATACTGGTTGGTAGGCACCAACCAGCTAACTGGTAACTAAAGGCAAGTGGCTTCTGCTGTAACAAACAAGAAAGCAACCACTGGATTACTAGATCATAGGACTTAGGGGCCCTGCTAGATGAAAAACTTAACATGAGCCATCAGTGTGCACTTGCAGCCCAGAAGGCCAGTAGTATCCTGGGCTGCATCAGAAGGGTGGCCAGGGACAAAATTGTCCCTCTCTATTCTGCCCTCATGAGGCCCCATTTGGAGTACTGCATCCAGATCTGGAGCCCCTAATATAGGAAAGATGTTGAGCTCTGGGAAAGGGTCCAGAGGAAGGTCTCAAAAATGATCAGAGGGCTGACGCACCTCTCCTATGAAGGCAAGCTGAAGGAGCTAGGCTTATTCAATATGGAAAACAGAAGGCTGTGGGGAGACTTCACTGTGGCCTTCCAATATATAAAAGGAAATCATAAACAGGAAGGAAATCATTTTTTTTTAGATGTGTAGATAGCGACAGGACAAAGAGGAATGATTCTAAACTAAGGGAGGGAAGAATTAGATTAGATGTAGGGGGAAATTTTTCACTGAGGGTGGTGAAATGCTGGAGCAGGCTGCCCAGAGAGGCTGTGGATGCCTCGTCCCTGTGGGTATTCAAGGCCAAGCTGGATGGGGCCCTGGGCAGCCTGGTACTTGATCTATCACTTGTCAATCCTGCCTGCTGCAGGTTTGATGATTCCTGAGGTCCCTTCTGACTCAAGCTATTCTATGATTCATAGTCTAAATCTGTCAGAGGTAGTGGAGTACAATAAAAGCAAAGCTGAGAAAAGTCAGGCATTTCCTTAGAGCTAGGAAGGAGGTGACACATTAGCAAATACACAGCATAGAAGCTTTGAGTAACCAGGGAATAGAGCCATTTCCATGGTCTTTTCTTTCACAGCCTAGGGAAAGAGATCAGAGCTGACTGTCTGGCCCCACTCCACCAACCAGAACAAGTCCAAAGACACTGTGCTATTTCCAGTCTGTACAGTGATGCTCCCAAATGGCCACTGATACCCTAAACAGCCAAGGGTCTGGCCCACAAGATCAGCAGGGAAGGCAGTCATACTCAGCAGTCACTAACAAACACTAAGGACACTATTGCATTATTTGTCCAAATACCAAGGGAGAAAGGAAATGTTTCCTAAAAACCAAATAAGGGAATTCTTAAAAAATACATCCAGCATCTTTTGGCTTGACAAGAAGTTACACTTCTCTCTGACATACTAGTAATTTCAAGTTAGTTGAGTGTCCCACTAATGCCGTATGCAGAACACATCAACTCCAGAGCTCTTTCAGGCAGACCATTACTGGGTGTTGCAGCAGAAGTGTCCAAGTTTCATTAAAATTGTAACACAGATCAACCCTATGTGCCCAGAGTTTTTGTACTGTCATGTTGATGCTCCTCAGTCTCTCCCAGATTTGCTCTCTAACAATTCTGCCTTGACAAGCTACCCTCCCCCCCCCCAGCTTAATGTGTTCCTCACTTATCTTGTCTTGAGGTGCATCTGCTCTTCTGAAAATAAATAAATAAATAAATAGATAAATAAATAAATAGCTCTGTTTAAGTAAAAACAATCAGGCCTTATTCACCCAATAATGGCTGTTTTGATTAATATACATTGTACAATGCAGACTGTTGCATTCTTGCAACATAAGCCACTTCTCTGACTCTTCTGCGCTGCATCCATATGTGGGACGATTAGAACAATGGCCTCATTGTGATGACACACAGCTTTGGCCTTGTGTTGCAAAAAAATGAAGAGAGCTTCCAGAATTGCAGAAAGATCAAAGGTTGAAGGCAGGCACTAATAGCCTAATAGGCAGAGGTCTAAAAGTCAGCAAACTCCCTAACCCTGGAGGAGAAGTCTTTGTAACCTTGCTGCTGTTTTTGGATTACTGCTGCATACGTATTTCTTCTCAGCTGGCAGCCCACATTTTTGTGGCAGATGCCCAGATTCCCTTATTTCTTTCAAGTGGAAAAAGAAAAAGAAAAAGAAAAAGGAAAAAAAAAATGAAAAGAAAAGAAGATAAAAATAAAAGAAGGGGGGGGGGGGGGAGGAAAAAAAGAGAAAAAAAAGAAAAAAAAAAGAGAAAAAAGAGAAAAAGAAAAAAAGAAAAAAAAAAGAGAAAAAGGAAAAAAAGAGAAAGAGAAGAAAAAGGAAGATGAAAAGGAAGAAGAAAAAGCAAGATTCTCCAGTAACAACTGAAGCGCTCCCATAGCACATAACTGCACATACATGCTTTCACTGTCTGTTTTTAAGCTGTTCGGGAAATAGCAAGCTATTATTTTTTGCTGCAAAGCTTTCCCTGCAGCATTAAGGTGTTAATGTTACGCTGTCATAGGCGCTACTTGCTCTCGATGAACTGAAGTGTTTAGATGACTTCACCTGCAAGCTTCCTGAATTCTGTACAGCATTTTGTAAAATATTCCCGCTTTTTGCTGATCAAATAAGCTGTTTTTGAAACATTACTGTTTAAGTTTTACAGTTGAAGTTATTATTTTACCATTGGCTTTAAGTCAAGCCACTGTTTTGCACAGAAGTAAACACACGTGCTGACTCAATTTTGTATTTGAAGTAAATGTCACCGATATTCACAAGAATATCAAAAGGGGGAAATGCTATTAGTCCACATAATAGACAGTAAGACATTCAATTTTGTAAGAGGAATGTTTCTTGATTAAAATATCTCTAAAAGCCGTCATTCTCATATCATGATTGAGCACATTTTGAAAGTGTAAATCCAGGTAATCCATGCACACTATCTGTAAGACTTCCATCAAGGAGTTTGGCAGATGCACCCCAGCTAGGGGAAGAACAAGTTTAGAAATTTGCTGCTCTTTGTTGTGACCACGCTTAGTCAAAATTGGCAGTAGCTAACAGAGCAAGTATTGGTGAAAGTACTCAGGCTGAACAGCTAACACAATATTACACCAAGGAAGACAAGGAAGAAGACAAACACGCAGCTATCTGCTCTCACACACATCAATCTCAGTCTCTTTGATGACTCAGCCAGCACTTAGCACTTCATCTATGATAAGCAGCGTATAATCTTGCTGCACAATAGTGTAGCCTGTTATTTCTATAAGTCTTCCCCTCTCAGAAGTTTTACACAACCATGAAGCAGTGTTGTGGAAAACATGCTGGCAGCAATACAAAGATCCCACTGATGTGAAAGCCAAAGCCTTTTTATAAGCTGGGTGGTCAGGCTGCCAAGTAATGCTGTTTGTTAACGCTGAACACTGTTCTTCTGTGTGTGATTGTCAAAGCTAATGCAGTGTTTGATGAAGCAATATGGAACATAACAAGCAATGTTTGAATGAAGTAGCCTATACATTTTAAACTATGTTTTGCTAGCTGAAATATAATTCCCAGTTCAGAATATGCAATGCTAGAGATATGGAACAAGTAAACTGTTTGCATATATCAAATCAAAACAATTTTCAAATCAGATAGGGTTCAGATCTCTCTGCCTGGGAAGCCACCAGTAGGGATCATACGGGAGATCAGTGAAGGTGCATAGCTCCTGATTTACATTTCCCATAGGTCAGAAGAGGTAGCAGTATTGTTACGAGGCCTTGCAAGATTGGCCACATCCCAGATTTTGCAGGAAACCTCCAAGGGGGAAGAAAAGCGTGGAGAGCAGGGAAAGCCTGAGTAACCTTCTCAAGATATTTCCTCCCGTGCTTTAACCCACCCTTTAATGCCCCCATTCAGGCTGCATGAGTCACGTTGCCTTTCCCCACTTGCCCCAAAAGCCCAGTGCTCTACCGGCACCAACACAGGCACAGCCAGGGCTGCTGGGACACAGTGGGCACGGAGCAGGGCTCTGTGCTGCCGCTCTCCCTGGCTCCTGTCCAGCAGGATAGGTGCCAAGCCTTTAGCTGTGCCCAGTTCACACAGCTCATGCTAACTTCGGAGCTGGGTTAGCACCAAAAAATGCTTTTGCCCAAAACCTAGGCTGAATATGGCACAGATGGAACATCAAAACATTCCAAAGTTTTGTTCTCACAAAAGAACTGATGCCAGAACACCAGAAACATCCCAAGAAATAAAAAGTGTTTCAAGTTCAGGTTGGGTACTATTTCCAGAAACAAGAACCAGGAGCAGATTTTAAGGTAACATTTATAAATCTACAGTGCAGCCAAGTGGACACATTTTGAAAGTACTTACTCATTAGTCAGATTGCCACAATAGCATTGTTTGTGCAAGGGAAGATGCCATGCTCCAGCAGAGAGAAAATACAAACACAGCAGACATATTTTGACATTTCAGTTTCACACAAAAGAAAGCTCAGGCATTGCTCTTCTTGTAAGAAGAATGCATTGATGCACATAGGCATTTATAGAAGGATGTTCCTCTTCAGTAAATACTCACGAATGTTGGATGCAGACAAAGCCCATAACTGCCTTCAGGCAACCTTCACAACAGTGTTAGTCTGCAACGTGCTCACTATTCCTGCTGCATGTTCTCCACAAGAGTGGAGAACATCTTCACTGCCTGGAAAGACTGACATCTTCACTGCCTGGCAAGATTGTTCAAACTACTCTTCTGATTTTTCATGAAGACTGGTGTGCTTTACACAGACTCCAATTTCAGCCATCCATTTTCAGTGGTGTATATGAGAGGGAGTGCAAACACAGGAGTATAACCACTGTTATGGCAAAATATGTTTTTCTCCCTGCTTTCAGGAGTATACAGCTCTGCTTTCACCTTCAATTGCCATCACCAGGGAGAAAGCCCAGCTTTCCAGAATGTCCTATTAAAACTGGCATAGCGATCCACACATTTGTGAATGTGAATGAACCAAGTATTGCTAGATAGCATCATTCAATGAAGCAACATATACAATGTATTTGTTTTAAAAAATAAAGCTATATTTAACTGTTTCCTTAACGACCCCCATGTGTGTGCAGCCCATCCTTCAGTTAAAAACTAACAGTACGAGAACAAATGGACACAGCAATGAAAATTTAATATTAACAGGATTTCAAGAGATTGTATATGACTGACTTACACTGGTCTTGTGTTAAGGACACAGGGCCATATCAACTCTGCCAGGTGAGCTGCTATCAATAAAAAATGGAAGAAAATGCCTGAGAGGCAGCAAGAAAACAGCTTGCTCTCACACATGTCACATGAAGGCCCCTTCAAAATGCTCAAACAACTGCTGGGCAACGTATCAGGCATACAGGACAGCAGCTGGTTCAGCAGCTTACTTATTTACCTTCTGCTATCAGTTCATTAAGCCTTGGTAGTATATTGGTTGAAGCTTGGCGTTTCTTTGAAGAACCACTAATTACAACACAAGGTTATTATTAAGACCCCGCAGTGCTCCAAGAAACTTAAGGACATGCAAGCCAGGGATCAGCGAAAACGCACTTTCATCTTAAAGACTCCAACAGACTGCTAAATGATCTCCATGCTTCTCTCCACACAACAGCAAGGATGCTTTTTCAGAGTTAGCATTCAAAAACATTATTTACAAAAAATGAAGTTCCACAACAGTAAAGCGAGTTCTGGTTCTTGCTTTAAGTTTTTGTTGTTTTTTTTTTTTTTTTTTTTAATCATTAAAAGCAAATATCTGGACTGCAGAACACACTGTTTCCTGCCCCTTCCCACCACCACTCAGTGATGGTTGTTTTCTCCTTCCTGCTTCCCCTACAGAGCCAGGCAAGTTTCAAACAGTATTCTCAGGGCACCCCCAGCTTCTCTGCTACTGAGGTAAGAACAGAATTTAAGATTTGTAAGTGTGCTAGATGAGGACCAACTGGCAGCTACAGATACTTACCAGTGGGATTAATGCTTCCTATTTCACTTTTCTAGAATTTGTCCAGAGAAAGCCTGGCTTCATTGCTGAAAGATGAAACTGCATTTTCTTCTTGGCCAAGGGGCTGGAGCTTCCCTGTGCACAAATGTGGCTGAAAAGTGCCAGCTCATGGGAAGAAGTTGACAATATAGCTGTGAACACACCTTCCTTTCTGTCCTGGCTCTGGGACATCAAGACAGGGCCAGCACACACAGGGGCCAACAACCTGGTCAGAGCAGTGTTCCCCAGCGTTATTACTTGTGAGTCAAACTGGATGATAACATGGCACACTCCTCTTAGGCACAGAGGCAGTAACATCCAAATCACTACTCCTGCAGCAAGCAGGGAGCAGCTACACTGAGCCATGGCAGCACTGAGCTCCTGCTCGACACAGACACACAAACACAGCCAAGTGTGCTTGGACAGAGAAGCTGTGTGGTAGATAGAGGGCTTGAAAGCATGTTTCCTCTTGCTACTACACTGCCTTAAGCATTTACACAGCCAGGCATACAGTACAGGATGTGGTAAGTGATCTGGAGCCTCCCAGGCGGGAACACCATCTCCTGCTTCATTCCCTCTGGGAACCAAGAAAAGAGAATTCATAACCCCAGGGCAGCTGGCCCCTCATTGAAAGGCTGCACTAATTAGTCCCCACTCTAGAAAAGGAAGCAAAAAGGAAGGCAGCAGCCAACAGGACATAAAACGTATTATGAAACATGCATGTGACCCATATACTGTATAGTTTAAGTTCGAAGAGCAACTGTCCCTTATATATGCTGTCTCACATAGCTCAAGAGCAACTGTTCACAGTTTAATTAGTGCACAAAAATGCCCTTTCCCTTTGTACTTAGTAAAGCGATTACTCTTCCATATCTAAAATCCATACAACAGGGTTCTCAATTAGCAGCAGTGCAGGTTCCTTGCAAACACAGACTGCTCCCATGAGCCACTTTGCCAGCATGCAGGGAACTTGTGCATGCTGTACTGCATTTCAGGTCTTTCAGCTCCAGAAGCACTGTAAAGACTTCTCTACTTGGTAGTCAGCTTTCAGCCAGATCACATCAGGCTGTGTGTAGGTCTGAGTCCAGATTTGCAGACTCTGGGCACATAAGAGCCCCATTGTTTACAACTCCACCAGAGTTTAGTATTTCATGCAAGGCCACCTCTGATGTCAATGAGCCAGCTGTCTGAGCAGCAGCAGCAGCAGCATGAATCCGGTCCAGTGGGAATCTGGTGTGTACTGTAGTAGCTGACAGCATATGCCATCTTTATAAAAAAACTTTTCACACCAGTCATGAAAATCATAGACTCAAAAAGGCACATAATTTCCACACTAAACACCAAGCAGACACAGCTTTTTGGAAAACACTCATCCCTTTCCAAGCCCTTTCAGTAACATCTGTAAAGATTTGGGCAGCATGTCTGCACAGACAAAGACAGTTTGTATGCTAACTCAGTGCTGCACTCTGAGCTTACTGGTTGAGCAGTCCCTCTTAATGTCTCTCTTAAGAAAGTACATTCACTTTCACCAACTCCCAGGGAATCACTTCTAAATGAAGTGCCAGTCACCTGCTGTATAACCTGCAGTATAATCTCTGTAGTTATTTAGACAGGTCTGGCCACAGAGATACATAAAACAGGATAAAAATCCAACTCTGGAAGCTGCCAGGTAAACGAGACCACAGGATGCTGCAAGTATTGCACCAATCAATTCAGTAACAAAAGGTATCACAAGGTAACAAAAAGTACCACAAATACAAAAGTATAATTCACAGCTCCTGCACCAGAGAAGTGACAACTGAACCCATCGAGTCTCTCAGGGAAGAGGCAGATCCTCTACAAGCTGAAGAACCAAAATGCATGTACAGAAAGTATGAACATGGACATACTTGGTGATGTCTGTCTATACCAGGCATACGTATCTCCACTGCATGAGTTTTCAGGCACAACAGGCTACCCAAAATGTTGTTCTTCAGACCAAATAGTATAGGACTTCAACAATATGGCTGTGATTTTCAGAGATACTAAAAAACCAAAGCAATTGGATGGATATATTTGCTGTAGCTATAAAAATTCCTAAGGAAAACATCACTACCCCCCTGCATATAACGGTGTGGTCTTGGACTTGGGAGTGTTTTCACCCTAACGATGAGCTCATTATGCTCTATACCTGTGCAGCATCAACCACCATCTGGTCATTCACACATGGTGCATACAGCATTTCAGGGCACATCTGTTATCTGGAAGCCAGGATGCATATGTTTTCATTGTAGCTATCCTATGCATAAGTTTCCTGCGTGGACACATTAATTTTGCAAAATGTCTTCCTTCTGCTTATAGCAAACTCCTTCCACAGTAAGTTGCCTTAACTCCCCCAAACCATTACTTTTATTTTCGTATTGCAGTTTGTTCCTAGTTACCTGCCTTGTCTAAAAAAGTTATTAGAAAACCACAGCCCCTCACTTCCCTAGTCAACATATAAACCAACTGTAATAGCTTTTATAAAAGCAGAAAATTACCTTTCTAAATGCCTTTCTCCTTCTGATAGGAGTGACCAAACTGCATTCCTGTGGAATGAATACATGTTGCCTCAAAAAAATCAAGTCTTGTTTGTTCCCAGTCTTTGGGATTTAAAGAACTCAGACAAAAAGCAAGTGAGGTAACCAGTGCATTCCCCTTTTACTTTCTCTAGCTATTAAACCAGGTGTTGGTTGATTTATCAATAAGAACTGGGAATATAAAAATGGATGCTAAACTTGTTACTTAAGTGTCAGCTTTGTAGGAAGCTATAAATGCCCCATCACATGCATTAGCATGGAACAGTGGGGACATCGTGTGGCCACTTACTTTATTTACAGTTAAATGTTTCCATTACTATTTTTAATCGATTTTTCAACCAGTTCTGAGAATTAGATGCAAAGTCGCTTAATAATGTAAGAAAGCCTGATGGCAATTGTATTTTCTTAGCCAGCTTCCCTCCTACCAGCCCATGTAATCGCTTATTAGCTGTTGCTGTGCTCTACTTCTGCAGTCAGTGCTTTCAGTTTGCTTTCTCATTCTGGGCTGTACGCTTCCAAGTCAGTTAAAAAAAAAAAAACAAGAAGGATAATAATGGGGGGAAAAAAAGAACATTTAGGGAGCTTGAGGTAGGCTACACACAAGCCATGCATAAAAGTGAAAAACAACATTCTAATCTCATTTACTTAGATTTATAGCAGTGTCCATAATAGGTATGTCATTCCCAGATATTGGCATTCTACCAATGGGAAAAATCAGGTGAAATATGGATGAAATGCATATGTAAAGCACCAGTCAGTGGAGTAAGGTAAGCAACCACAAGAAGTGAAAAGCCAGGAACGCTTGTGAATCTGAGCAGTGCTCCTTTCACCCCTTCCCTTCAAGGGAGAAACAATTTCAGGATAGATGTGTGTGCAGAATAGGAGGTTGAGTGCTCTTCATGGACAATTAGCAGACTAAACCCCCCTCTCTCTTCATGCTTTGAGGAAAGGGTCCGCAGCCAGCTCACGGACAGCCATGGCTCTGTAAGCCAAGACCACTTCGACTTACTCCTGACCATGTTGACTCAATCACTTCTTAAAACAAACAAAAAAAGAAAATCTATTTGATTCTAAGGGCAATTGTTTTTTGTGGTTTGTATGTATATATTTTCTCACCACAGGAAAGAAAAATGCTTTAAGTTTACATCTTTGAGCCATTCACTGGCTGTACCCAAACTGCTTAAGGAAACTGGGACAGACAGTGCTAAATCCCAGAGCACGTGCTCAAGTGTTCCCACAAGGACTTCTACAGTTTGCCCACAGTTTGAGTCCATTCAGTGTCACTCCAAATGGAAAGCAGTATTTGCCTCAGGTGTGTCTAATCCACTCAGGAGGTACTGCTGAAAAGATCTTCCTTAAAGAACAGCGAATGTTCTGTTCTTCCAGGCAAGATGGTCACGTTTTCCAGCAGGGACAGACCTTGTTATTTGCCAGTCAGAGGCATCATCAGCTCAAGAAATGGGCTGCAGCAGAAACTGCACTCCACATCTCAAACAGTCCGCTGGCACTACAGATCAGGACTCACCCAAGCACACCAAGGCAACAGAGCATTTCTCAGCTCCAAATAGCACTGCCCACTAAATTGAACCTTAAAATAATCACAGAGTAAAACCAAAGCAGCCTAGGTTATTCTCCATGTTGAACACTTTGCTCAAACTCTGCTCAGACTGCACAGGTAAAAGATGTACAGAAATTGCAAGGAAGGCAAAAAAATCTTTTTGCTACTACCTGTGACAAGTGGAGCTCACAGCGACACAAATGATCGACACAGCCTACATCTGCTCCCCCAAAACACGCCTCTCATCGTCCCTCACACTTGTCATCTGCAGCAGTGTTAGCAACTACTAAGTGATTCACATTGAGAATGTTTTTCCTGCATGCTCTTATTAAAGATTTTTGTCATCTAAATATTCACATATAAAACACTTTAAACGAAGATTTACCTATGAGTTGAACGCGAATTTGCTTAAATCCACTAGAAAGTGGGCTCAGATCCATCTGCTCCAGGCTGAAGAGCCTGGGTAACATTGCTGTATAGCACTCCAAAAAAATACCATTTTATTGCCTTCTTGCAGAGAAAAGCATACTGTTTAGTCAGTGCTATTACTTGTGATACAGTTTGCTATGGAAAAGAACTTACGGAAACGGGAGGACTGGTCCAAGCAGCCAGAAGTACCACACTTCAGCACCAGGAAGGATTTCACAGCCATAAAAGAGGGCAGGAGGGACTGCCCAGGAGCACTTTGCCTTGTTCCCAAACCTGTGCGCCACACGTGGGGGATCACTGCACCGATCTCCTCACGTTCCACTTTCCCCCCAGTATGCACAAGCAAGTAGACCAATGAATATGATGATTACAGCTCACCCCAACGGAGGCTGTGCATCTCCCCACCATGGCACAAGAAAACAATCACCTGTGCTAAATAACAGTTGGCTAATGAACTACTAAAAATCACAGGTTGTGCTTCAGACTGCAAAGGTTTCTGTTGAAAAAAGACTTGAGCAGCCAGTGAATCTCCACTTAGACAAGACAGTCTTACAAACAACTCTGAAAGGATCATGCAAAGCCTGCTATCATGCTTGTATAGGCTGTTCACAACAAGGGACAAAGAATTGGCACCCTGGGGAGCCAAGCAAGAGGTCATATCCTTCCCAGAAGAGTCTGTGATTTTTGGAATAAAGTAATCTGATGCACAGATGGATGAGATGATAAACAGTTTTTGGAGAGGAAAATGATAACACTGGATTCGGAAACTAAGCACAGCGGGTAGCAAGCTTCCGGACGGGCGCTGAAAAGACTCGCGATTTCCTGAAAGCTGATAAGCTTAATTCCTCAGATGTGAATTTTTACCTGTTAACCATTACCATTACTAGGGAGCAACACCAGATCTCACAGATGCAATGCTAGCAAGAGCCTCATCCGCAGCTCCACATGGCACAAGAAGTAAGTGGCCTTTCTATTACCAAGACACCTGCTCAGGACTATCCAGGCATTGTGCTACTATAAATCTACCAGAAAGCATTTCACACAGCCACAAAAGAAACCTGCGCTCACCGATGTGCCATTGTAGCTGACGCTACTGTCCAATTACTCAGGTTTAGCATTGTCAAAAAGAACAGGCTCATTTCCTGAGATTCATCACATTCATACTTAAATCAGTGAAATAAATTGTTCAGGGAGATGTGGATTACAATGGATCAAATGATAATCACAATTACAGGCGATTAGAAACTCATCTCTTTTCTAATGCTGAGCGTGGTTCCCTTCAAGTCGGACACGAGAGAAAACACTCATAGGACATCTTGTCCTGTTGATACCAGGCTAAATATTTAAAGACCGAGAACAGCAGGCTTTAAGCATTTTCACTTTTTTTTTTTTCTCAGATTACATTTGCTTTAGCAAAAGAACCACAACAGCAATAATTAATAAAAATAGAACATACCAGGCAGAAGTCGCTGCAGACATTTCTGTGAGCCATATAAAATTGCCCTGCAAAAAAAGAAAAATTTAAAAAAAATTAATGAACACATACAGCTCATCTGGAGAGGCGACTCTGAAGAGCAATGGAACTCCAGCGTGGTGTACGCAGTGTGTTTGGTGTATCTGACTAACAGCGCCCGCGGCGCTGTCTTCTACGTGAGGACACTTCCAAACCAGGGAAGCCAACGCCAACGAAGGCAGCCCACGTGTTCGGCAGCCTCAGGCGATGAGAGACGCACGCTGGTGCAAACTCGATGCAACCAAAGCTTCGAACGCTTCCCTTCCCTGCACGTAACCCTGGCAGCGCCGAGGCAGCGGGCCGTGCGCTGCACATCCCTCACCCCGCCTCCCCCCCGCCGCCCGACGGCCCGGCGCCGGCACGGCCAAACAAACCGTCTGAATCGACGGCGGCGAGCAACCGAGAGGCAGCGAGAGCGGCTCCGCGGGCCGGGCCGTGCGGACACCTGCAGAAGCGGCACCCGGCTGTCGCTCCCGTGTGGCTGCCGCCCCGCGCGGGTGCTGGTGGGGACGGGCGGCAGCTGCCCCGCCTCGGGCGGCCGCGCGGCGAGTTTCTCTGAGGGAAGCGGCGCGCGCGGAAGGCCCTCCCGGAGCCGCGGCCCCGCCGGTCCCGCTCCCACAGCCGCGCAACACGCCTTTCTTCTCCCAGCACCCCGCCGCGTCCCCGCGACGGCCGCCGTCTTCCCGCCCCGCTCCCGGCCGCCCGCCGGTCCCGCTCACCTCCGACCGTCGGGCGCGCCGCGGCCGGGTCCCGTAGAGGAGCGGCCCCGGGGAGCCGCCCGCCCCGTGTGGGGAGCGCGAGCGGCGACCGTTGGGGCGCGCGGCGGGAGCGGGAAGGAGCGCGCGAGGGAAGGGGCGCGCACGGCGCTGCGCGAGCGGCGCGCGCACGGAGGGAGCGAAGCGCCGCGCGCGGCAACAAGGGGGCGTCCGAGGCCGGAGCCGGGCCTCTCGCCCCGACGGTCGGGCAGCGCAACGGCGCCGGGACTGCCGCCGCCGAGGGGGGCACGGCCTGGGGGGGCCGTCAGCCACCGGCGCCTGCCCGCGGGCGTCCCAGGGGAGCCGCATCGACGCGATGCTGTACCCTGGGACCGCCCCGTCGGTGCTCGCCGGCAACGTGACGTTAGGGTAGAGTAGGGTAGAGTAGGGCAGGGCAGGGTTCCGGGCTCCGACGGGGCGGCCGGATCAGCCCCCGCGTCTCTCCCGACTCGCGCCCCGCTGGGCCCCGGAGATGCGGCGCGCGCGGGCGCCCCATTGGCAGTTGCTAGGTGACGTGCGCCGCGCCCACGTGACCGGAGTTAAATGCCGCCCCGGCGGCGCGCGGCGCCGCACACCCGTCCCGCTGGCGGCGGCGGGAGCGCGGTGCCCGCCTGGCCCCGCGGCGCAGCGCAGTGCGGGGGGCGGCAGGATGGCACCGCGGCCCTGAGCGCCGCGGCCGGCGGGAACGGCGCTGGGCGGTGTGCCCCGGGCGGGCGGGGGCCGCGGGATGACCGGCGTCCTGCCGAGCCCGGCGCCGGACATGCACGCCAGCCAGCTCTCGGCCGGCGGCTATCAGCAGCACGGCCTGCACAAGCCGCAGGAGTCCCCCACGCTGCCCGTCTCCACCGCCACCGACAGCAGCTACTACGCCAACCGGCAGCCCTACGGCCAGCCGGTGCCCTGCCCCTACGCGCCCGGCGCCGCCCCCTTCCCCGCCAAGCCGGGCTACGACCCGGGCTACGCGGCCGCCTACGGCTCCTATGGGCCCTACGGCGCCGGGGCCTCGCCGGCCGCCAACGACTCCGGTACGTCGCGGCCCGGGGCCGGGGGGAGCGGGGCGGCCGTCGGGGCGGGCGGGGCGCGGCCGCGGCCACGGCTCCTCACGGCGCCGTTTCCGCCGAGCAGAGAAGGAGGAGTGCGAGCCCGAGGTGCGGATCGTCAACGGGAAGCCCAAGAAGGTCCGCAAGCCGCGCACCATCTACTCCAGCTTCCAGCTGGCGGCCCTGCAGCGCCGCTTCCAGAAGACACAGTACCTGGCGCTGCCCGAGCGCGCCGAGCTGGCCGCCTCCCTCGGCCTCACTCAGACCCAGGTAGGGTTTGCCCGGCGCCGCTCGGCCCGACGGGGCAGCCGCGAGGCGCTGACGCCGCTCTCCGCTCTCCCGCAGGTGAAGATCTGGTTCCAGAACCGCCGCTCCAAGTTCAAGAAGATGTGGAAGAGCGGCGAGCTGCCCGCCGAGCCGCCCCCGCGCCGCAGCGCCTCGCCGCCTCCCCCTGCCTCGCCGCCCGCGTGGGACTTCGCCCCGCACCCACGTGCGGGGAGTGGCTCCCCCGGCCCCGCCGCGGCCTTCCTCGGCAGCTACGCGTGGTATCCGCCCGGCCCCGCGCCGTCCGCCGCCTCCCTCCCTCAGCACCACGGCGGAAGCGGCGGCGGCGTCTTCTAGGGACCGCGGGTCATTTCCCTTTTTATTTTTTTAAAGTCGATAGGTGCCTTTGCGGAAGACCTCATTCTGATGTTGGGGACTGAACAAACAAACAAACAAAACAAATAAAACGATTAAAAGAAAAAAAAAAGATAAATATGTTTTATATGTAGGTTTAAAGCCGGAGCGTCCCGTCGCCCCCCAAGGCCGTGCACGGAGTTCCTCTCCGGTGCCCCCGGGAGGGATCGGGCCCCGACGGAGCCCCCTCGGCACGCGGCTGCCAGCGCGGCGCTGAGAGCCGTGACACGACATAAACAAACAAAGGGTATTTTGGTTATTTATTATGGAAAACTTCAGCGCTCTTTCGTGTTTCTTTTACAGCAAGCAGAGATTATTTAAATAAATTATTGTTTCCACGGTGCCAGCTCTCCGTTTCTTTGGGGGCGGGGGTGGTCGGGGGCGTCGGTCCTGGCCCGATGCTGGCCTGGGGCGAAGCAGCCCCCCTTCGACATCCTATCGACGCCACACGAGCGGGCTCGGGGTGCCGCCCCGTCCCGTACCCCGCTCCCGCCCGCGCAGCCCCGCGGGGCGGCTCTGAGTCATTCCTCGCGCCTCCGGCAGCGCGAAGCCCCGCCACTCGCTGGGCGCACACCGCGCTCGGAACGTCCCCGGCCGTGCGGTGCGCTGCCGGCAGCCTCGGGGAGGGTCTTTAGGGGTGTGGGCCCAGAGGGGCGGAGGAACAGGAGAAAGGAGGGGGAGAGGGACGGCTGCGAGGGAGGGGAGAGCGGGAGAAACAAAGGGGCCGCTACCCGGGGACGCTCCCGCGGGGACGCGGGTGACAGCGCGCAGGGAGGGAAGCGGTGGGGAGCCGGGCGAAGGGACCCACCGGGACACGGACCCGCGTGGCGGGGAGCACCCCGGTGACGGGCGGTGTCACAGCGCGGTGGAAGGGCGGCGTGGGTCCGGCAGAACGGCCGGGACCGCCTCCCTGCCCCGCGCTCTTCAGTCCCGTTCTCGGCGGTCCGCTCCGCCCGGGGCCGGGGCCGCCGTCGGGGGCCGGGAGCCGCGCAGCGCTCCGCGAGAGCGAGGCATCCCGCGCTCCTCCCTCCGTCCTCCGCGCGTCCCTTCTCCCTGTCCTCGCTCCACCGCTTCGCCCTTTATCGAGCATCCCCCCGAGCAACGCCGGCACCCGGCTCGGGGCCCGCACGGGCCGGCGGTGCTCCTCGCACCCGCGTCCTCCGGCCCGGGGGCACGGGACGGGCTGCGTCGAGAAGCGGGGCCGTCGAGAACGGGGCGAAGCGCCCCGTGCGGTCCCGCCGCGCCGCCCTTGGAAGGTCCGTGGGGCTCTTCTCGGCACCGCCCCCCCACCGCTTTCCACCCCCTCCCGTCGGTCCCCGTCGAGGGGCTGCGGGTGTCGGCGGCGCTCGGCGGGTGGGCGCCGCGCTCGTGTGCCCCGGTGAAGAGCAGAGCCCGAGAAATTCGATTAGAGCGGCTCTGGCGAAAGGAGTTATTTGAGGCATGAATGTCTCCCCTAAAGCCGCAGCAATCATGTGGCATTAGGCACTTCCGGAATCCTATAGCCAACTTGAAAAATCCCAGACCCCTTTTTTCCCTAATTTTTGCTCTGATCTGTAATTTTATCCACATTTGCACCAGTTTGAGCATTCTGGCTCTCCCATCTGAAAGCCTGCAATTACTATATAATTCTTCGCAATTTCACATGTCCTAATATGGACTGTAATTTTTGCGCAAGACAATTTCCTGCTATTTCAAGCATCAACATTGTCAAAGTTGTATGTACATAATAAATGGGAATATCAATGCATAGTTTTTAGCATAACATCTTGACTCCTCGATAATTATATCCGTTCGGAGCCTACGCAGAATTAGCCTGAATTGCATGGTAACTGCCGCTGCTTTAAAATTTTTAAAAATTACTCATAATTTTCCCAAAGATTACCAAGATCTCGAGTGCACAATGTCATCAGCGTAATGAAGAGTAAACATTTATGCTAATAATCTGCAATTTTTTTCATCAGCTATAAAGACAGAGGCTATATAGCAGAAAATTTCAGTCATATTCTGCGAGAGCGGAGCCGCGAAAAGGCTCCGCGCCCGGAGCGCGTTCCGCTCCGCGGATCTCAGCCCACGCCGTGCTCCCAGGACGCGATCCCCGCGCTCGGCCGCTCCTTTTCCCCTCTCCTCTCCCTCCTCAGCCCTACCACCCGGCTCTCCGCTCCGCACCCCGCAGCCCGACCCGCGCTCGGCGCCCGCCGCTACCGCGGAGCGCCGCGCCCGGAGCCCGGAGAGCCGCCGCCGCCGCCGCCCCGGGGCCAGGTGAGTGCGCGCCGCGAGGCGCGGGGACACCGCCGCGGAGGGGCCGGGGCCGAGCGGGGATCCGACGCGGATACGGGGCTGCGATCCCCTCCGCGCTCGGGGGACGCGTGGCCGCGGAGCGCCTGGGCGGTGCCGCGGGGAGATCGGGGGGAAGGAGGGTGGCAGACGCCGAGCTGCTCCCCACGGGAGTCGAGGGGAGAGCGCGGGGCAGCTTCCCCCCCTGTTCGGCGGAGGGGTGCGGGGCTCGGACTCTCCGACTGTTTGCGGTTTCAGGGCCGCTCTGCGCTTTGCCGTCGGATTGACACCGCAGGCACTCGCGGGGCTTCGCGGGGACGCTCCGAGGGGATTTTTTTTATTATTATTATTTTTTCTTTTCGGGTGGAAGATGTGAAAGAGGTATCCGTTGTTTGGCAGTGCCGCTCAGTCCGTCTTCATTACTTCAACATTGTGCATTTGCTAATTTGGAAGCCCCTTCCCATTGACAGCGCTGCTCCATACACCTGCAAGCAATTTGCAGCGCCGAATTGCGGGATGGCAGCTCGCACCTACCGCTTTTTTTTTTTTTTTTTTTTTTTTTTTTTTCCTTCGCTTTTCTCAATGCGCAGCAAATTTGGCTTTCAGTGCGTTATCTCTTTTGTTAATGCAAAAAGATTCCCTGGGCGAAAAAATTGCTCATAATTACCAGAGAGATGGGGAAACTGCATTAGAATAAATAAACCTGAAATTACTGTAATTATGTTGTGTTTGATGGGCTCGGCTTGTAATCAAGAAGAGAATACAGTGAAATGATGCTGACCCTCTTGGGTTTGCAGCTGTACGCGCACTTTGGGGTCTTTTTTCGCAGAAAAGAGTCATTTTGATCATCATTAAGCTGTGTGTAACCTATTTCCGAAGTGTTTGAAAATGAGGGGAGCTTTTTTTTTTTTTTTTTTCCCCGACGAGGGAAAAAATAGATCTCCGAATAGATCTCCAAATTACGCTTCGCCACTCGCTGCCCCATCCGCGGGGCTGTGCGCGCGGGGCGACGGCTGTTAAAGGGACAATGGACAATGTTGGAAACCGGGGTTTAATCATCGTAATGAGGTATTGTCTCAATAGAAGCACCTTCGGATTATTCCGAGTTTAATTAATATCCTCATTACGAATATCTCCGAATCAGATACGTGACGAACCCCTCGTCAGCGACGAGGCAGAATTAACGAGGCCCGGCTTGAGAGTCGCGTCTCAGCGAACGGTGAGAACAGACTCCCTGCTCGGGACCCCTCGCTGGGGCAGAGCTCCCCATTTCTGTGCTCGTACCGTAAGCTCGACGTTGGTCCGTCACCCGGCCGACCCCGAGCGCCGTCCCGGCCCCGCTCAGAGCGCTCCGCGGGGACCGGCGCGAGTCCGCGGGCAATGCGCAGCCGCTGGCTTCGGCCGCAGTTCCCGGTCCCGATGCGCGGAGCTCCGGGGAAGGGTTCTCCTTGTGTGTGTGCTCTGTGAGTGGGCACGAGACCGAAGCCCCGAAGTCCCGAAGCCCGGATCTGCCCGTGGGGCGCTGTGTGGGTACCCATCGGACCCACGTTGCCCGCACGGAGCCCTTTCGGGCCGCCCAGCGAGACATGGACCACGCGGAGCTCTTTTTCCAAACCATAGTTTTACTGTCTCAAAGAAACTTTATAACTTATGTACAAAGGTTTGTGGTTTTTTTTTGTTTGTTTTTTTTTTTTCTTTTCTTTTCCTTCCCCAAATACAAAGCAATAAGTTAACATTCTCAATATAAAACTAAACTTTGACATATAGACACGAAACACAGCTGAGCTCAGGTATCACATCTTCCGAGGGTCACAAGAAAATGGCAAATCTCCGTACACAAAGCGTCATGTCGTACAGCCACACGAAACGGAAATCAGAATTAAAAAGAGAAAAAAGGAAAAAAAAAAAAAAAAAAGAAAGAAAGGAAGAAAGAAAAAAGCTAAATTTGTGCAACATGTTTACAGAACAATAAGGATTAAGAATCAAATATGTACAGCGGGAGCTCCCGCGCTCCGGGACGGGCCCCGCACTGCGGAGCGAGGGGTACGCGGTCCCCCCGCCGCCTCCATGCCGCGTCCGCACAGCGCTCCGCAAAGCCGCTCCAGGGCGGGGGGCGGCGTGCGGCCGTCCTTTGTTCGGCGCGGGGCGGTGCGCGGCGTTGGGGCCGGGGATCTCCGCAGCAGCGAAGTAGAAAAGCGATGGGAAAAGTTACAAAGCGCGTCCTTCCGTGCGGCGTTTCGGTTTTGTTTTGTTTTGTTTTGCGTGTTTTTTTGGACGGGGAAACGGCACCGGGCGCTTTTGCCGGAGCCGCGCGCTCCGCGCCCGGCTGCGCCCGGAGCTCCTCAGCGGTAATTCGGTCAATAAATAAAATCCCTTTCTTCCCCTTAGACAAGAACAAAAAATATACAGATGGACAGGGAAAGAGACAGGAAACGCAGAGGGAAACACGCTCGGGACGCGGTACTGCCGCTGCCCCGCACTGCCGGGCCGCATCCGTGACCCAGATCCCACACAGCACAGACAGAGGGGCGGCCCCGATTGTCCCCCGGCCGCGCTCCGTCAGCTGCCGCCGGCGGGGACGCGCCGCGTCGCATCTGTGCCCGGAGCGGGAGGGCCCGGCCGGCTGCTGGCGCGCCTTTGTCCTCTTCTCCTTCCTCCTCCTCTCCGTTTTGTTTTGTTTTCCTTTTCATTTTCCTTTTTTTTTTTTTTTTTCCTTTTTTTCTTTTTTTTCCTTTTTTTTTTTTTTTTTTTTTTTTTTTTGTCCGTGATAATGTGAATTTTTTTTTTTCGGCTCGCGGCGGGGAAAAATGTGCTCGGGCTCACATAAGCTGCGGCTGCTGCATAGCTTCTTGGTGGGCCGAGGGGTACCACGACGTGTAGCTGGGGATGTAGGTGCCAGCGCTGCCCGAGGACGCCTTCCCGGAGGCGGAGGAGGTGTTCCACACGGCGGGCACCGGGGGAGAGCCGCCGGACAGGGCCCGGCCGTTGCTCAGAGCGCCGCTCTCCAGGGCCGCCCCTCCCTGCTTCATCAGCTTCTTGAATTTGGAGCGCTTATTCTGGAACCAGATCTTCACCTGCAACGGCAGCGCGGCACGGCTCAGCGCAGCCCGGCCGGGCCCTCACACTCGCCCTGCCCGCCCCGACGGCCCCCGCCCGCCCTCGCCCCGCGGTGCCCCCGCGCCCCGGCCGCCCCCGCGCCCTGTCCCGCTCCCTCCGACATCGCCCCCCCACCTCCCGCAGCCCGGCCGGGATCGGCCCCGCGGACGGGACGGGCGCGCGGCTTCAGTACGAGCGACCCCGCCGGGCCGGGCCCGGGGCGGCGGGGCGCGGAGGGGCCGTACCTGAGTCTGAGTGAGTCCCAGAGAGGCCGCGAGCTCGGCTCTCTCGGGCAGGGCCAGGTACTGGGTTTGCTGGAACCTCCTGTTCAGAGCCTGCAGCTGCAAACTGGAATAAATAGTCCTGGGTTTGCGGATTTTTTTCCCTTTCCCATTAAAGCGAACTTCCCCTCCTTCTACCACAGTGCTTTTCTCCGATTCGGCCCCTACAACCACAAACGGTGCACAGTAAATAACAGTGATAGCAGCGAGAGAACAGCAGTAACGGCGACGGCGACGGTAACAGCGCAGCGCTCACGGCGACGGGGCGGCGGAGCGCCGCAGAGCCAACAAAGGCTCCGCGCGGCGGTGGCAGCCCCGGCTCCATCCCAACAAAGTTTGCTATTTTTACCGGCTGCAGTCGAGGTTTAATTACCCTTAATTGCGCACATTGTTTATAGCGCTACGCAATAAATAATGACGGGGACCGCTCCGCGCGCAGCTGGGCTGGGTCCGCTCCGCTCGGCGCCCGCTCCCCGCGGCCCCGGCCCCGCCCGGCTCACACACAGCGCTCCGCGATGCCGCCTCGCTCCCCCCCCGGCGGATCTGCTTCGCTCCGCGCCCCCCGCCCCCGGCACCTACCTGTCTCCTCCAGCCGGGGCTGGGCCAGGCCGGAGCTGTTGGGGTAGGGCTGCACTGAACTGATGTAGGGGTTGCCGGAGTGGCTGCTCACCGAGTTCACATAGGGGTAGCCCAGCGGTCGGGAGAAGGACGAAGCTGTGCTGTACGCGCTGTCGGGCTGCGAGTGGCCCGCGGAGTGTAAACAGTGCATGGAATAGTGTCCGTGGGACATGGGAGAAGGAGACATTTGCTGGCCGGGCGGCCCGAACTCCATAAAGACGGCCTTCCCCGAGACGGGGCTGTTTAGACTCTCAGGCATGGTAGTCATGGTCATTTCTCGCCGCTGGGTCTGTGTGTGTGCTCTCTCTTCAGCGTGCCTTTTGGGGGTCTGTTGTGTTTCTCAGGACGGGAAAGAACCCAATTTAAGCGGAACAGGGTTTTCACTTTCCATTCATAAGAAAATGGAGTTTGTCTCTTTGAAAAGTCTGAGCGTGATGCCGCTCATCTACACAAACTCGCCTAAAAGCTTTGACTCATCCGAGCCGATGAATATTCATGAGCCGGCGGAGCTGATTGGTTCCCCGTCTTGCATAATCGCTTTGGATTGGTCCGAGCTGCTCGGGGCTCGCCCGGACCCCGGTGAGCGCGGAGAGCCGCGCCGGCAGCGCCGCGCCTCCCGGCCGCACGCCCCGACGGCACCGCTGGACGGCCGGGAGCCGTCGCGGCCGGGGCCGGGACCGGAAGGCATCGCTCCCGGCGCGGATGGGAGCGCGGGGACGGCCCTGAGGCTCTCCGGAGCCACTCCGGCCGCGGACACAGCCGCGCCCGCCGCGCGGTGCCCGCTCCCCGCCGGGGTCCCGCCCGTCCTCGGGCCGCGCCCGCCCGGGCACCGCTCTTCACGCGGGGGAGGATGGGGAGATGGGAGCCCAGCGCGGGGGATCGCGGCTCGCCCCGCTCGGCCCAACGCGCGATTGAGCTGAGCACGCAAACTTCCGCGTGCGTGAGCAGGGAGCGAGGTGGGACTTGGGAGATCCTCCCCAGAAAGCCCGCGATGAATCCCAAATTACTTTGTTGGATAATTAGAAAGTGTCGGTAATTATTTCTTTCATAATTCAGCGGTGTGACTGTAACAGGAAAATGATCCCGCGAAAGTTCACACGTGCAGATGTATTCGTTACCGACTCATTTGATTAAATGCTAGTCTCAAGTGCTCGGCTCCCAGCTGAAGGCGGCCCCATTAGCATAACACTGATGTTTAATTTTCATACGCATAATTAGCCGTATATTGAACGCTAATAGCAACACGCGGCCTCCCGGCGCTGAGCACCGGGCTGTGAGCCGGCCTGGCTGAACCTCCCTGCGCACCGAGGCCGTCGGGGCGCGCAGCGAGCGGGGCCCGGGTCCCCGCGGTCAGACCCAGCCGGGCAGAGGGAGGCCCCGAGGAACGCTCCGTTCCCAGCGCACACGGTCGCGCCGAGACCGCGGAGCCCGGCGGCGGGGCTGGGCGGGAGCGGGTCCCGTGGCACAGCCCCGGCTCTGCTGGTGCTGGCTTCGCAGAGCTGACACGAACGTGCCCCAATCTCTGCTCCGTTTTTTTTTTTCTTTTTTTTTTTTTTTTTTGCCCCATTAGTCGCTCTGTCGGTTTTAATTGCCCATTTCCTAACGCCTCTTTTACTTCCTCCCCCCTCTTTTTTTTTTTTTTTTTTTTTTTTGGTTTTGTTTTGTTTTGCATGCAATGCGTATGGTTCATTCCCACCACCTCACTGAGGACCGGTGCCCAGGGGCAGCGGCGCGGCCCCACGCGGACCCCCCCGGCCATGTAAGTGACCGCCCGGGCCGGGGCCGCGGCTCCGCGCTGCGGGGGAGGGGGGTTGGGAACGGACTGGGACGGGACAGACGTGACGGACGGGACGGTGCAGCGGCGGCCAGGGAGAGGCGGGCACGGCGGCCCTCGCCTTCCCGGGCAGAGAGCAAGTGGCGGAAACTCGGTGCGACTGTGAAACGTGTTGGATGCATCGTTTATTTGTACAGGTTTTAAGGTCTACCAAATTAATCTAAGAGGCAATCGAGCTGAAAGGCTGCCCCGTGGTATTGGGAACGGGCTGGGGACTGGTCCTGCTTCTTAAAAAGATGCTGTTAGAAACGATTAGAGCTGACAGCTCGCTGTGCTCTAGTGAAAACAAACGGTTCAGGGAACCAGCGGCCGTCCCACCCGGCCTGTACCGGCCCGGCCTGCCCCAACAGCGGCCCAGCAGCTCCGCCCGGGACACCCCCCGCCGCACGGCCACTCCGTCGGGCCGATTCCGAGGGACGCAGAGCAAACCCTCCCCCAGGGCAGAACCCCTCCGTCTCTGCGAGCGCTCCCGGCGTGGAGTGCCCCGTTACGCACCGTGCGCGGCGCGGTTATCCCTCTCCGGAACAGCGCGCTCTGCGTCTCGTTTTTAATCCTCTCTTGTGCGGCATAGAGAGAAACGGGCCGGGGCAGGGAAGGGAGAGCTGCTATTACAACTTAGGGAAAGGGGCCGCAGCCGGAGCTCCCTCCGCCACGCCCGCAAACTTTTCTTTCCGTCCCGGCATAAGTTCCAGCCCCGTTCAGTGGCGCTGATGACAGAGCGGCCGCACTTTCCCTGCGAGCAGATCCCCGCTCTGCTCCGCCGCGGATCCCGCACGGCGATCTGCTCCGCTCCCCCACGGCCGGACCCTTCCCCCGGCGGGCTGAGGCTCAGCCGCTGCTGCCGCAAACCAAGAGGCTTTTATTCAACACTCACCGGGTACCGCGCAGAGCACCGCGCCCGGAGCTAGCCCCCGAACTGCGTCCCGTGTCCCCTCAGTCCCCCCAGAACCACCCGGAGCTCAGCGCTGTCCCTGCGGGGCCGAGGACGCCCAAAACACACCGAGCCCTCCACTTCCCGCTGCGTCCTTAGGCTTCTCCCGGCACCTTAGAGAGGATTTCTGCTCCCTCCGAGGTAATGACGACGGTGTGCTCGAACTGCGCTGATCTGCAACGCACAGCGAGCAGTTAGCGGGGGCAGCGCGGCCCCAGCACGCCCGTAAGACTCACCGGCTGCCAGCGCTCAGCTCCGCCGCTCGGGAAACAACAAAACCGGGCACCTTTTATTGTCTACCGAAATTGCGGTCCATTTGTCCTTCAGAATCTTAAATTCGGGAGAACCCTCCATTATTATTGGCTCTGGAATAAGAAAAAAACGCCCGAAGTGAGTGGCGCTGCTGTGGGCAGGGGGGGCCCGGCGGCAGCTCCCACCCGCGCTTCGCATCGCGCTGCCCCACCGGGGCCGCACCGGGGGGGGGGGGATGCAGCGCTGCGGCACGGGGAAGGTGCGCTCCGCTTTCGTAACAGCAGGGAAATTTATTCCAGCTTTCATTAAGACTCCGTGGTAACAATCAGAACACCAAACGCGGACAGTTCAACATACCCGATTTTTTTTTTTTTTTTTTTTTTTTTTTTTGTTTTTTTTGTTAAACAGACTTAAAATGTTCAATTAAATCAGCAAAACAACGATCTTCTGATTCGGCTAACTGCCGCGTCGGGAGGAATGGGCTTCCACCCCCAGCACCGGCACTCGCGTTGTGGGGCGGCTCTCATGAACTCCGCGCGGCCGGCCCGGCCCGGCGCAGCTCTGGCGGCAGCGGGCAGCGGGGCACAGCCGCGCTCTGGAGTCTGCACACCGCCACAGCCGCACTGCCAAAACGACGCGTCAGGTCTGCCGCTTAATAAGATTTGCGATCAGATTTTTCCTTCCCAAATTCGTGTCACTCAGGAGCTGTGTCGCCCAACTGATCCCTCAGTGCATTTTTTAGAATAACATTTGAATCTCTTTCCCAGGGGCCAGTGTCACTGCCGTCACCGTTTCTGAAGGGACGCTTCCCTGCTCAAAGAAACGGCACGGAGCCGGGTTGTTGTGTGTGTGCTTTTTTAAAGACAAACATAGAATACATTTACTAACCTATTGTGAACGCCATTCCCTCCTCCATTAACAAATCACTGTCATTGGCTAGAAAAGAAAATAAAAACGCTTTTATAGTTGTTGTCTCGTTTCACCTTTTCTTTTTTTTTTTTTTTTTTGGTAACAGCACCCAGCACTGGGTTTCAGAACTCGTTCCGGCTCACAGGTGCCGTGCATGCCGGCCCCGACCCAAGTCCAGATCCAAGCGCCCGTTCTCATTGTCCCCGCTGCCCATCCCACCACCCTACAGCTCCACCGGGGCTTTCCCACTCCCGCCTCCCCAGCCTCAGACCCAACGGCTCCTCAGATCCCGGGACACGTCTGGGAGGATCGCCCGCAGAGATTCCCCCGTGGGTTTGGGGCTGCCACACCGTTTCGGATCGCACTTCTGCCGCCAGTGCCCTCTCAGCGGGAGGAGACGGTGCTCTGGTCGGGAGCCGCTTACCGTGGTGCCACACCTCGGGGTGCCCGTGGAAGTAGGACCCGATGCCGTGGCCGACAAAGAAGGGGCACACCTGGAAGCCACCCTGCTGTGCCACAGAGCTGCAGGGCAAAGAGGACACAGTTAGCAAGCATGGCCCGACCCTGCCACACATCCGTACCATCAGCAGCACCCAGCGCGGGGCTGCTGCCAGCTCTGAAAGAAAACAGCCATCATGTAAACCATCATTAGGTTTCAGAGTGAATGGGCCAGCCAGGGCAGAGCACAGAGCAGTGCAGCCCTTACTGCCTGCAGTGCCCCACTGCGTGCACCTGTGGCCTGTGCCAATGCGGAGGGAAACATCAAGCTGTTCCCTTCTGAAATACTACAAACATCCAGTGCCAAAATGTATTGCAACTCCAGAAAATCCGTTCATGCTATAATGAACAATGTATTTCTACTGAACCCATCAGCACAGTCCCCAAACCAAATCATCATAATTATGGCACTTCAGTTCTGCTGGGAAGATCTGTCTGGTCTTTCACAGCCTCTCCAAAAGAGCATCTTCCAGAGAGACAGATGTCCTGTCTGCAGGAACAGAGCCTGTCCCCAGGCCTCTTCCATGTCAGGAAAGCAAAATCCCATCCTGGTGCCCAAAGCTGGGGACCCAGATGACTGGGAGTACCTGCTGGGCTCTGCCAGCAGGCCACTCCACAGCACTGACCAGGGCAGCTCAGCCAGCAGAGCCAGCCCCATCCCAAATGGAAATATGGGGCACCTGAGGTGAAGTGCAAGTGACAGGGGAACTGCTCCTGAGTATCAACCCCACACTGTGCCCAGAGTAAACAGGAGCATGGAAGCGGGACAGGAAGCAGTCTGTCTGAAAAGATTTTGTCTACGAACCTAAAAGATTCATTTGTTCACTTAAGATCACGGTGGGCCCTTCACACTTCAGGTTTGCTTGTATTGACAGCTGAACAAATGTGCCTGCTGCCTCAATACAGAGAGCCATCACATTTCTATTTGGAGAAGACTGGAAACTTCATGTTTAGCCGTCCCCAAATTCCTAATTTCTGGCAAAGAGGAATATTAATATAGCTAGAAATTGGGCTTCAATTTTCAAACTCAAGGTCCACAGCTTGATTCTATATACAGTTTATGTGGAAAAAAAAACCACAATGGTTTATGCAGCAAGAGGTCCCAGCAGTGAGGGAAGTCCATGCTCCCCACCATGCCAGCCAGCATGGGTCACGGCTGGGGCTGGCTGTGACACTGCTGAAGGCCAAAGAAGATCAGAGAGGAATCACAAAGTCAAATTACTCAGAAACATACACAAAACGAAATGGAAGGTCTCCGGTGACCCAGCCTACAGCAATGCAGATAATGGTTCCCAGACGGGGGAAGCGATTCCCTGAAGAGACATGGGAGGCCTGACATGCACCACATGGTGAGCTGTCCCTTCTCCTTCACAGGGCTTTCTATGAGAGAGCAAATGACCCCACCAGCTGCTTTGAGGCTGTGCCCCATGCCCAGCTGAGCAAGAGCACCTGGGGCACTGGTGTGACAGTGTTCCCTCCTCTTGCCCTGAAAGAAGTGGTTCTTGTGCATGGCAGTGGTGAATTCTGCCACTTCCTTGCCCAAGAGATCAAAAACATCAGCACTTAGGTGGTTGGGACCAAAACAGGGGATGCTGGAACCAAGACAGGAGATGTGGAGCTCACAAGCTGTGACACCCACACTGACAGGTGCCTGCGCTCCCCTGCCTTCCCACTGGAACTTGTCTACAAGCTGACTTGGTGTTCTTTTCCTAAAAAATGCAGCATGACCAATGAAGTTGTCGTGACATGCAGAAAATCTGAGAAGAAAATAAGCTGCAGGTACACAGCTTGGTCACATTCAGTCTGGTTTTAACATCGTGCTTCAGAAGCACTGTATGGGGAATTTCAAAGCACTCCACAACTACTGGCTTCACTTCAGAGTACTGAGAAAACCCAGTGAGCTGTCACGCCCCCAAGGGCACTGTGAAAACCCTGCTCCCATCACAAAGGTAGCCGCCAGCCCTGCTGCAGCCTGCTAGGGCCGTTCTGCCTGCACCAGTGTGCTGCTTGCACAGGGAGTGCTGGGTGAGCTGCTGGCCTCGGCCATGTCTCTGCCCACCAGCATCCAGGGCTGCAGGACCTGGCTAAGAAACCTGGATAGCACAAAACGGGGCATCCTGCCCACCTTTGCCATTTCTGGCTGACAGAAGCTCAGCGTTTTGGCCTGGCTGCCTCACTCAGGATCTGCCAGCAACGGCCTTTCTCTCCAGCTCTCCCTGGAGGGCAGCCCCAGAGGATTACAGGCTCCGCTATGTGTAGACACCTGGAGTGGCGCCGGCTGCAGATGGTACAGAAGGGCGGGAGAGAGGCAGGGCTGCAGGGAAGGAGAGCAGCAGCGTGGGGCTGAGGGACGGGGCTGCCTCCACTCAGCCGGGGCATGGCCCAGTCCCACTGGCACCCACAGACAGCACAGACACGCTGCGTTGGCAGCACAAAAAAAACAGAGGGATTCTTTACCACAACCATTGTTAAAAATATCCATTGATAACATTCACCATTATGCATTTTATTCTTGGAGCCACGTAGCACGCTTGGGCAGAGGTGAATTGGTCAGGATTAAAAGCATAATCATTTAATGAGCCCAGTACTTGATTTCATGTTTTGCTGCCGAGCGTTACAGCCCAGCGGCTGCAGTTGAGTACCTGCAGGGCTGCTCCTCTGCAGCAGGTGGCAAAGTGCCCACGCCAGGATGGAACAGCAGCAGCCGAGCTGTCAGTGAGGGCAGCTCATGAGCACAGCCCCCGTGTGCTGCCATCGTGCTCCTGAGGGGACGGCAGAGCTGGGCGCTAGCTCCTTCTCTACCAGATGGCATCTATCTAACCACTGCCAGAGGAGGGATGAGTGTGGAGAAGTGCTGCAGCCCAACAAACTGCAACAGTGCAGCAACAGGCAGAGCTGCATTTTTGCGAGCTCTCCCCAGTGCTCTGCCCCACCCTAGAAGGAGTTTTTGTGTGTTTGGGACAAATCTCTCCACCTGAGAGGCTGAAAAACAAGTTGACAGGACTTCCTCATAGGGCTGGTCCTCAGCCTCCCACAGAGCCCCAGTGAGCATCCAGGAGTAAATAGGTGTCCCAGCTCCACAGTGAACACTCTCTCAGGACCAGGACTCCCATTCTGGGACCAACACTTCCCAAACCTATGCTGCCTTTTCTTTATACTGAATTCTGTTGCTTTTTTCCTCAAGCTAGGTCTGGTACAATAAGCCCTCACTAAGAAAACAAAACAAACCAAACCCTGCTTTGAGCCTGGCCAACATCCCACACTGCAACCTGGGCTGAGCACCGCAGGGCATTCCCAGCTATGGGCACTTCCCCCAGCGCCTGCACCTCTCCCCGGAGCCAGAACTTCACCACCTGCAGCCTCGCAGAGCAGCATGGCCAGCCCTACCCACTGAGCGGCCTGTCCCACAGCAGGGTGCAGTGAGCCCACCTGGGAGACACCAGGAGATAACAGATCCATGGGCACTGCTTTCTTATTTAGGGACACGCATGCATGCATCTTTTTTGAAGTTAAAAGTAATCAGGCTTTTCTTAATGCCCACCAGTGGGCATGTTTGCTTTCTTTCTTTTCTTTTTGATTCTTGAAATCAGTATCAGCCTAAATTAGATTTGCATGTGGTAAAAAAATATTTACTTTCAATAGAACCCTATTAACTGATTTGAGAAAATAACAAATTTTGACTGGGAAAATATTACAGTATTTTTCATTTAAATAGTAATCCTAGACTGAGGGAATGCACAAGTTCAGGGATTCCCCATAATGACAATAAATGTTGAGGTATAATTAGTAATATTTTTGAAAGCCAACAATTGTTTCTTGAAAGAAAGGTACATTTTAGTTTCAAACTGGAACACAAATTACTGTATTTTTCTTACAATAGTGTTGAACTTTTATTTGAGGTTCTCTGTTTCTGAAAGCAGACATGATGGATTGAAATAAAAGATAATTTATTGCAATGCTTACTTTCAAGTGCAGAGAGAAGCAGTGTAATTGTAATTTACTGTAGCTGTCAAGGAAAATCTATCACAGATGACATTAAAATGACTTATTTTGCCTGAGCCACTTATTGTTTAAATGTGCATAATCTGATAGAAACAGATTTTTAAAAATCTGCTTTATATTGTTCTAAATTAATATCAAAACATATACTTAGGAGTTAAGCACTTTAAACCATTTATTAATACTTTCCTCACTTCTATTTTTTCCTAGGAGTTGAAAATTGGTTCATTTAACAATACCACATTTGTGTTTTCCAGCTCTATACACCCACAACAGTTCCACATATCTAAGCTTAGTGGCTAAAAAGTAGATTTCAAACCAGGTTTGTTTCTGTCTGAAAGAGAAATGCCACCAGCAACAGAAGGAAATGGGAATACAGGGCCCAATTCTTTTCCCACTGGGGCCAATTTTGCCACTATCTTCAATAGGAACATGTTAGCAAAGATTCCCATTCTTCCTGGCGGAGTAACTCCTGAATCCACAAAATCTTGCTTTTGCAACTCCTAGGTGATGTGACACAGAACTGCTGCCCATGAAACAATGTTTCAGCTACTGAGCTCCCGCAACAAAAAGTATGTTACGATGCAAGCTTATTTCTGTAATACAATTGTTCCTAAATCATTTATAGGAAGCAAATATTCTGATTTTTGGTGCCTAAGATACATTCTTGAGCACTCTTATAGAAAATATGGATGAAAGATACGTAGACACATCTCCATTCCAATGGGCCTAAACCTTCTTAGTTGTTTACAATCTCCAAAGTCTCCCAAAACAGAAGAATTCGATAGATGGATGCAAATGCAGAAAGCTGAGCAACCAGAAATACACAGCTTCAGCCCATCTCTTTCAGCAGAGGCACTGTTAAAGGGGTTCTGAACAAACTGGGATATTTAAATCATCTACATAGTAAAATCTTGAATAATAAAGTTAACGATCTACTATTCTATATGTAGGATTGGACATCTACTAGCTTTGATTTATCCGCTTCTAGAGGGAGCACCGCCGATGTATTTACACTCTGCAAGTAAACTGACCCTCCGTAACAGCACAGTAAAAATTCAATGTCACATTCAATTTTTTTTTTTTTTTTTTTTTTTTTAAATACAGCTAGAATTAATGTAGTGAATCTGTAATGAAATGCATTATCCTGCATGGAGATTTATCAGATTTTCCAATTGAATGCCATGCTTTGCTCGCACTAGCTGGAGTTCACCTGCATGTTGGTGTGGCGTGTGGCTCCTTTTTGTAAAGAGTTAAGTTGAACACAAAAAAAGGGAACAAAGGTCAGCACCCAGCCGCCACTTGAATGTGAGATTTTTCTTTTTATTCCCCTTGATGTATACTAGGCTCTGTGTTATTAGTCTTAATGATGGAAAATTGTAGTGTTGATACAAATCTTTTTTTCAAAGTAGTAGGCGGGAGCTCCATTTGTTAGTAAGTTTTTTTGTGACTAAAAGCCATGGACAGTACATTTATGTAGCAGTAAAAGGCCTAGATGCTCTTTCCATAGCAGAGCTAATTATTCCTACTGTGACCTTACTGATCTACCCTGTTCCTAGTACATCTCATCTGCACGCCTGTTCCTCTGTGTAGATGGTGTCAGAGAATATGAAAAACCCTATAATGAAACCATTTTCATGATGGAGAAAGGCTACTGGAGTTGCACTTGCTACAAAGAGGCTCAATTATATGAGTAATTGTGATAATTTTCTACATTCATAGCCTTCAATGGGGAAAAAAGAATGAGAGCCACAAAGGAAAATTACTTTAACAAGAAAGTACAGAGAGTAAAAATGGAAGAAGAGACAAAAAGGGGGAAAAAATAACCAGAAAAAAAGTTTAAAAAATAGATCTGGAGGGAGGAATAGCAAGACAGGGAGAACAACAGAAATGCTCAAAAAGCCTATGTGCAGCTGTGTTGCACAATTAAATTGAATTTTTTTTTCTGCAGTTGATGAATGTGACTACTGCAAATGTGCCTCTGTAGTTAGCTATCATTTGTTGTTCCGTGACAGGAAAAGGATAATTACCTCTCAGAGAGAATCAAAGGCTGACATGCCCTTTAGACACAGCCATGAATGCAGAGCTCGATAGAATGCTTGAATAAGAATCTAGTGTTCTGTGCCCCCTTCTACTCAAGAATAAATTTTGTTAAAATGCAAGAGCACCACCAGTAAATTTGTTGAACCCTAGGTGTTCAAAAATATGAGGTGCATCTATCGACTCATCCCATTTGCAAAAATAAAACTACATTTTGAATTCACTTCTATTATATTCATGGACAGTAAGATAGTGAGATATGCATTAAATTTCTTTTCCCAGTAGGGGTCTGATTCAACATTTCCTATGAAAGAACAGAAAGACACTATCCTTTTTCTCCAGGCTAGTTAGCCTATAATTTAAAACTGTCAAAAACACAATTTTATACAAAGTCTTCAATAAAAGCTTCTCAGATATAACCCAAAGAGGTTTTACTAAAGTTTGATTCAGACTCTGTTACAATATTTTTAAAGCTATAAACACATCTGACTGATATTTTGCCGTTTGCTTTTTTCCTTAAAGTATCTGAAGATTTACAAAGAAAAAAAGCAGCATCCTTTCAAGGTGACTAAGCCTTACAGCTTTTAAGTAATCGCAACGTTATTCAATAGTATGCTGGGACCATTAACAGTCCAATGAAGTATTGCTTAATGAAGTGAATACAATATATGTCTTTTTAATTTTAATTTTTTTTTTTTTTGCAAACTTTTTAAAATGTTCCATAGGCACTAAAAAAAATTAAGCACAATTTTATTCCAAACTGCCAGAAGAGCCATGAGTGATGGCTACAACAGATGCAAAACAGGGAAAAACCTCTTAATGTGAGCTCTTTCTTCCCCATGACGTTAGTACGCACTGCTCTTTGTAAGATAAGAAGCTCTCGAGTTAAATATTTTTGTACTTTTTAAACAAAGAGACTTATTTATGTTGATTAACTCCTTTTTAAGATTCGTTATTGCTATACAATGAAAACAATGGCTTTTAACTTTCTTACATCATTAGACAGATGAAGTATAGTTTCGCAAACAAATTAAAAAACAAAACAAAAAACCCACCACAGATTACATCTTTTAATATAAGTCTACCTTATGAATATCTTTGATTCTTTCCACAGTTATCTTTGCTGAGACTGGTGTAACTCAAAAAAAAATAAAAAAAAATCCCTCTTACCCAAGGAACAACATCATAGCTTGGCAGTTCACATACTGATATCAGACTGAAATGATGGTTTTGAATCATAAAACATGTCATCAGCTTTATACCAAACCTCCAATAACCTTTGTCCCACTTGCCAGCCCTCCCTTTACTTGTCAATATAAGGCTTACCTGATTGTGTTTCCAATTACAGAGAAGGGAGCCCCTGGTCTGCAAGCTGCAATTGCTTCATCTCTACATTTCCTGGCAACCTCCACTAACTTTTGACCAGATTTGTCCACATTGCCCACCAAAAAGGTTTCAGAAGTGTCACCATGGTAGCCATTGTAATACACCTAAACACATGCAGAAATGTAAAGACAGTTTCTTGTTTTGCATCCAGAAACAGATCATCTAAACTAAATCCATTCTTTCTAGGAATGAGCTATATATTGCAACAGATAGGTCACTGGTAGGCTGCACATGAGAGAATGAGACTGGAAAAGCAAAACACCGGAGGGAGGGGGAAAAAAAAAAAAAGCACAGAAGACTGCAAGGTGTATAAGGGTTGCCAATTAAAAACTCCACTAAACGCCTAAGTTGTGTATGGCCACCCAGCAGAGCACAGGAGGAGACAAGGGTGACGCTGCTCAGACAGGGGACAGGAGCACGCCAGAAGCTACGAGGGGGCCATGCGCACACTCAGCACCAAGGGGGTCCCTGGGCTGGGATGGGGAGAGCTGCCAGCCCATCAGCAGGGGTTGGGAGAACGATCCCTCCACAGGGAATGTCCCCATGGCAGCATGGTTGGATTCTGCTCAGGCAGAAGGCGCAGCGACCTGCTGTACTAATGACCTACTGGCTTTCTGTTTGTTTGTCATTTCATAGGCTCAAAGTCTCAGCTCTCCTGAAGTTCCCTCTCGGGCAGAGCTCTGCAGCACCGTGTGGAAAGGGGTTTTGCAGCTCTGCAGTACCGCAGGAGGGACACAACTGTAGGAGCAAGCCAAATTTCCCTATCAGAAGACAAATTGTAATGGGGCACAGTTTTGATCTTCTAAAACATTTTTTTCCACAAACAGTGGGCAACTATCCTCCTGGGACTAATGACTCACCAAGTCTGAAGCACTGAACTTTTGCCACTCGCAAGCTATTTGTGAAAGACACAGACTCGCATTCCTTTTGGTCAATTGCAAATGGAAAAAAAATAAATTGGCTACAGACGGTTTATCTCAGGGCCAGGTTTGTGTTGGGGGGGAGATGTAAAGAAAATGCAGGCAGCTGCTGGTGCACAGCACTGCACAGGACAGTGAATGGCAGCGAGGATCCAACTTTGCAGTCCTCCCGGCTCACACCTCCCTCTGCCAGCTGGAGCTGCTGCTAGATCTGCTTTTACAATTTAATGCCTGCTGGAGAGGTTTCACTCCAGCTAGTTCGTATGTAAGCCAAATGAGTTCAGTTGTAGCTCTAGCAAGTACAGCACTTAAAAGCCAAACAAAAACATTACACTTCATCATCCTGGAGAAATGAGTACAGATTTAAAACACAGCAGAGCTTAAAAATAATTGCATTTACTGCTGGCCATCAACTGCAATTATGTATTTTTAACATTAATAAACTACAACCTCAGCAACTGTAACACACTAATTCCTTAAAAGTCAATGAAAGATTTGAGTTGCAAGAAGCTTTACCTGCCAATAGCTGGCTGGAAATTGTGCAATGCTGACAGTTCACTGATGCATAATGCTTCTCTTTCTACACTTAAATACATTCTAAAAGCTACACGATGAAGCCAATAAAATTTGTATTTCACCTATGAAACTCTACCATCTGAATTGCGCAAAAATAGATTTTTTCTTCAAACAATTTGTATGTCGTTCAAAGTGTTTATAGTTAATAACCAGAATATTATTTAATCATTTTATAGAACCTGTATGCAATTATAAACAATTTGTTGTGGCATATTTACTTTGATTTTTACACCGTTCCCCTGTGAAACATCCCAATTCTGCTCATTAAAAATAAATTAAAAGATCAATTAGCAACACTGCAAAGTAATATTTCTTCCTTAAATTGTTTGAAACTGAACTGTTCTCAAACACAGCATAGTTCAGTTTCATACAACATAAAATGTTTTCAAAAACAATTAGCAATTCCTACCCTTGCAGGAATTTTCACATTCACGGGAACTTTGAGATTTTGTTTTTTTGAGGGTAAACAGAACACAGTAAGAATATATTTTCCAAAAGACCACTAATATTTGGTTGTACATCTTTTTGTAAAGCGGGGTGGAAAAGATGCATACTCCATGTTAATACAAAAATATCTGGGTTAGTATATTGTGGAAAGGATCTGGGATATGAATCTGAAGTTCTGTTTTTTTTTTTTTTCTAAATCTAAGGAGTTGTTAATACTATATTGACAGATGAAATATCAGCAACGACAACAAAAAAAAAAAACAAAAAAAACAACAAATGAGCCTTAATGAGTTACAGAGAAATGAGATGTTAAATCCTTGGCTGTTGCAAGCTGATTTGGTTTAGTAAAATGAGCAAAGCTACATCAGTTCCCCACAGTAGAAAATTAGGCCAAAAATATACTGCAAAAAAGAAAGATCACACCAAAAGATCACTGAAGCTGGCAGTCAGAATTCTACAATTAGAAAGTATGGAGATGGGGAATAAATGACAAGGAAAAAGATCCCCAGAACAAGGCAGTTCTGGATCAGACATATACCATGGGAAAAGGTCAGTGACCCTAATGTTCATAGGAAAAGTGATTTAAATGCTGGAATCTCATGCTCGGAGATAAGTCCAACTGAGATTTCTTCACTTCTACTAGTATGAAATTTGGGCCCAAGAAAAACAGTATTAAGTTATCAAGAGTTTTTTAATGATTAAAAAATCTCATCCCTATGGTACTCCTTTGTATGTAAAAAAATTGGAAAACAAAGGCAAAATTCAAAAGACATCTGTGTCTGTATTAAAAATAAACACCACTTTGGGAAAACAAAAGCATGTGCAGTGAAAAGACAAAAAGCTTCTGCAAGACACAAATGCATTGTGCTGCCTATATGAAACAAGAATTAAGTTCCCAGTTTCTGTATTTTCCTGCTCCTGCAAAAATCCAGCCGGTGTTTATTTAAGCAGCTGTAATTGACCATTCTCTGGAAATATTAAGTCACAGTTATATCACACTATTTCTGTTTCTGTGCAAAAGGTTCAGGGCTGTTATACGAGAAATGGAACACAACACTACCTTCGGGGATTTTAATAAATGTAGGGAACACTGCTAGCAAAAGAGTTGCTGTCCAAATAGACTGACATACACAGGCCAATGTAGCCTCTAATGACAGAGTAAGATAATGACAGGCCCCACTCAAAATCAGCAGGAAGAGGAAGATCAATCTTGGCAGAGTGAAGGAAAAATGCTGGCTTTCTTCATGTTAGCTCATCTCATACATATCTATCTTCAGCTGCTGCCCAGTACTGCAGTGCTCTGCATTAACTACACAGTGGATCAATAACAATTACACCTTCTCAGAAACATGACACATAGCAGGATTGGGTTGACATTTCACTTAGGCCAACATTGATCTCAGTGCATCTGATTCCAGTCCTAAATTCAAGTCAGGCCTGGGTCTAGCTGGAATAAACACACAGTTAAAAACAAAAAAGGAAACCAGCTGCTTGTGCCTTGCCTTAGAAGTAAACAGCACATCCATCTGTGCGCTCCCCATCTCCCATCCACTGTTCTTCCTGTTGCTACCAGGAACGCTAAAGTTGATCAAAGACTATTTTTTATATGAATTACTCACCGTGACATCAATGTTGATAATATCTCCATCCTGAAGAGGTCGACTGAAACAAAAACAGAAAGGAGAAAAATAATGGTGACAGACTGTTTCCAACAAAGGGAACACAAGAATAAACACCTAATGACACATACATAAAAATCAGAGGGTAGAGATTTTGTGATGGAGGAAGGCAGAGGAAAACAGAATAACCATTTTTAATGTTCAGCTCTGACTACTTTGAGAACAAGTATGGCTGAATATAAAATAACGAGAAACAACTAGTGGGAAAATATATCAACATCTGAAAAAATCCACTATTATGTTTATTCTTTTTCTCTCACTAGGATTTTTATTTTACTTTGTAAGTAGCTGAATGTGTTGCAAATGATGATTAAAAAAAAAAAATCAAACATTTATTCCTTACCCTATACTTATTTCACTGGAGAAAAAAAACCAGAGTTATTCTCTGTTTTTTTAAAATTATTATTTATTTTCCATGCACTAAACTCTAAAGGCATTATGCTGTTTTTTTTTCCCCCCCAGTATCTGGACAAACAGGACAATATTTTTGCTTCTCTACTTCAAATACACTTCTATAGCATCTATCAGCATTGTATGGTAACATGATATGCATCTGTAATACATCTACATGTAACATATAGTTAAGCTGAAACATGTTCAATATTAAACACAGTTTATTAATTTCAGTTCAACATTTTCATTCCTGGTGTTAAAATGTAAATTACTGGGGAAATACCTGTCAGGAATACCATGACATACCACGTTGTTTACAGAAGTACAAACAGATTTTGGAAAACCTCCATAGCCCAGAGGTGAAGGATAGGCATTCTGTCTGATTATTTCATGATGAACAACGGAATCTATTTCTTCAGTTGTCATGCCAACCTGAAATATCAAAAATAACATTCTGTTAAGAAAGCAAAGCTAGTTTCTCATATTTACCGAATGTGATTGCAGCCAAACGTTTCAGTGAAATCTTGGGTGTTTCAAATTCACTGCTTTGATACAACACATGAAGCTGTCTGATATGCTTTATAGACATATTGGACTTTTTTTTAAAAGAGAACAATGTTTTAAACCAAGGATGCAGTAGAAACAAGCACTCAAAGGTTCTTAAAAAAAACCTAAAATATGCTCTACTTCCTGCCACTTTTTTTTTTTTTTCCACATTTGCTCTCAGAGACACTGATTTTCCATGGCTCTTGTTTCAGTAGCTGCTATAGAAATGGTTTTCATGCTTCCAGTCATTTGAAACATACTACTTTCCTCTTTTATTTGTAGATAAAGGATATTAATGCCCAGTCCATATATCATTATGCACTTGCACATTTCATGAAATAGCTCTCTGAGTACTCCTTTGCGTTGTAAAAGATCTAAATATTTGAGTTCATATCTTGAAGATATTTTACTTCAAGTTGCCATAGGTTGCATGACCACAGTGAATCTACACACACTTATCCATCATTTTTTGGAACGTACACTTTTATGCTTGATGCTTTCTAGATTCATCTTCTTCTCATGGTTTTACATACTAAAAAAAAAAAAAAACTCATAAATCATTCAGCCATTTTCTGAGAATCTGTGGGATGGAAAACAATCACGCTTAAAATACTGTTCTAGATTTTCTTTGGGATCAAGTCTGTCTTGAAATGGTTAGAGCTGAAATTTGAGATTTGGTAGGGAAACCTCCCTCATTGGGAAAAAGTGCCTTCGAGGGTTCCTGTGCAAATTGATTTTGATTTGAATGAGTTTTGAGCCTTTGAAAATCATACTTCATACACACACATTACAGCAGCTATGATTTCTGAGGGCATTTCACTAACACGTGGAACGCAGGTAGGCTGTGGTGCGTAGAAGGCATACATAACTGTATGCTGAAATATTCAGCAATCACGTACAGAGAATACAATGGAGCGCACTTGTGTCCTGTGCTGAGGATAAAGCTGGGTTTATTTGCTCAGCATAGAAGCATGGCCGGGCAGATGAAGAGTGACAGCAACACCCAATATGCAATTTGGGGTGCCTGTGCAGCTGCCCTGCTCTGCAGCAGCTGTGATAGCTGCAGCTTCTGCATACCATCTGTGCCCAGTGCTGCAGCCAGCAGTTCTGGCTCCATGCAGGTTGCTCTGCCTTTGCTCACCCATATACCACCTGCTGCAAACAGGCAGATGGAAGCACAGTGCACCACACTGGGGGCTGCCCCTGCCCAAGGAATTCAGGGCAGCTTTTGGACCTCTGGTGGACAAGTCTGTGCTGCCCGTGTGGGAGACATAGGTGCTATGAAATGTTCTGCTTTTAGCATTACCTGGTTTACTTGCACCTATCGTGCACTACATCCCTTACAATTTGCTAGGCAATGTGACTGTATTACAAAAAAAAAAAAAACAAAACCAACTATTACCATGTCATAGAAAGTGCTGTTCTATTCCAAAATCTCTTCCCCAAACCTAGGAAGTGCTATCATATATAACACCATATGCTATTTTGAAATCCAATGGGAAGTAAATGGCAACAGCAAAAACACATGCTCAGTCCATGGTGCCTCTGTATCCAAATGTTGTGACACCACTGTTGTCACACTAGGGACATTACTGCTGGCAGATCACAGTGTCGACACAAGCTTGTGTGGAGAGCTGGGTGCAAGGCAGGCTCAGCAGGAGAGCAGAAACAGGTGGAGAGATGGGGTTCTTCAGATAAAACTGGAATTCAGAGTATCCTTCACAAGGCCAGCCTAGAAGAGCTTAGTTTGCTTTCTCCAGCACCCTGAAAGCTATAGGAATTCTAATCACTGCGTGAAGGAAACAGACTCAAGGAAACACAGGAAGCAGCTTAAATTAAAGAGCAGGGCTGGCATGAGAACAGGTGGGTACAAACTAGTTGCACAAAGATGCTCCCCGCTGATGAAGGGAGGCCCTGGGACATGCTTCCATTCAGAGCAGCCTTGAAGAAACACTTGTAGCACAAAGTGGAGCTGGCCTGGGCAGCATCCCTGCTCTGTGTGCCACTTCCCTCCCTCCCAGCCTATGCCAGCTCCTCATCATCATTCCTTTCAAACACTCTCCTTCTCTCCTAGAATTGTTATGCGTATGTAGAAGCTTCCTGCTATAATGTACTGTTTGCAGTATCAACTTTGTCCTAAACTATATTGTGCTCCGTATAAATGCATTTTATGCGCAATAAAAAACATGTATGATAACACAGCATTACTGAAAATCTACTCTCGTTCATAATCCCCATGTTGCACTCTTGAGGTAGAGTCCTGATTCTTCAGATACACGTACATGTCCCTATACAGAAGCAAGTTTTACTGTACCAGGAAATAATTGCACGTAAAATGTTAAACCTGCATATTTGTAAAATTAAAGCCTCAGGCATTTTGTTACTGGCCACCCCAGCTCCAGAATTAAATCTCTGGGACAGTGCGATGAGAATAGAAAGAAAAATGCATGGTAAACTGATATGTTTTCCCCTTTTTAAGGGAATGACATTGACTTACAGTCTCCATCTATCTCTGCATCTCATAGCTACTCAGCCCATTTTACCCTATTCAGTATGCTATTAAATGAAATATCAAGGTAACATGAAAAATCACTCCATCTGCAAAAACTTGTAGTAGGCTCCTCCCAGCATATTTATTCTTGAGAGGTATCCCAAAAAGCATACTGTAGAAACATTACTGGAAACCCTGAGGCTTTATTACCAATGCACTCTGGAAAATAGTGTGGAGCTTGGCAGTTGTTTTTTTCCAACAGCAGTTCAAAGACTTGTGCTGTGCCAACCCTGTGGGACAGCAGGAGTTGAAGGACGAAGGGGAAGAGAGGTAGCAGCCTGGCCCCTTGGCCTTGCACACATGCAGAGTCAAAAAGCAGAATATATGAGGAAGATTGGCCATAACATTACAGGAAAAAATAAAAAAGTACCATGGGCCTTCTGAGAAGCTCATTTGATTTGGCATAATCCAAATAGAGGGAAGATTACGGAGACTGCACCCGAGCCAGCAGCTCAGACTGCACAGATTTAAAATACAGAAATAGTTTAGTAGGTATATCAGGAAATGAATCAGAAGTTAACAAGTCCTTTTTTAATGTCTATGTTACAGTTGGATGCACAATAAGGATAGCAAAAGAAAAAAGGAAAAAAACTAAGTGAAAGCATAAAAGACTTTCAAGCTGTTTGGGGACTTACGTAATCATTACCTTTAAGCTCCTTCCAGCCAGAAGCAGGACATGACGGGCCAATTGACAAGCCTGACGAAGGCCTTGAATCTGATCTTCATTCTTAATTTCTATGTCGTCTCCCCAGTCTGGTACAATGCCTGTCGTCACATAGTCTGGCTTCTTTATGTGCTTGGAGAAAAAGGATTGAAAATGAAGATCAGAAAACTGAGCATGACAATGGGATCATTTTCTCAGATACTGCCTCCTGCTTCATGGCAGCTTGCCCTTTCTGTCGTAGTATCGACCTTCCTAAGCCATCAGGGCAAACCCTCAAGGGTGCCTCAGTATTGCTTCCACTGCCCTTTTGAACTTAACATTGCCTGGTACTACTGACTTGTGCAGTCTGTTAACCTCCCTGTGCTGAAATCCTGAGGACTGCAGTACACTTTTAGCACAGTCTCAAGTTTTAAAACTGTGAGAGAAAGACTTAGAACCTTTTTATTTTCTTCTGCAGAGTGGCACATCATATAGGAAAAGCATCTGAACAATACAATGACCTGGACAATGCGATTAGGTCCTTAGTCTCTTGCTCACACAAAACTTGTGCTAATTTTCATGAGACAGTTTTTTTTTTTTTTTTTTGAACTAAGAACTCTAGGATTTAATTTATTTTAATTTAGAGTTTTCACTTGTTAATCTAGTTCTCAAATTACACGCAAACTTGTCCATCTATAATACTATGTGAGGATTTCCCAATTTCTGTGTTGCAGAAATTGTAATAAACTTTTTCTGTTCTCACAGAAAGCTCTCAGTAGTCACATGGATGTTAAATTTAGCTTCTGATTTATTTTTTTGAATCCACAGTAATTTCACAGCAAAATAACATCACACAGTGAGAAAAATGCACTTGGTTTCCACAGGTGCTGGTGATCTCACCAGTGGGGTAGCAGAACATCTTCACCCACCAGAGAAGGGATCTGCATCAGTTCACAAAACAGAATCAAGCTGGCAGAGCAGGAGGCAAAGTGGCCACTTCAGCTGTGTACAAGACCACACAACATCCCAGTGTGGGGGTAAAGAAGAGTGGTGTAACCTATTAACTCCTGCAGGACTTCAAATAAGAAGGCCATTGTTGTTCTTACTGGTATTTCATCACTTCTACTCTGTCTGAGTGTAACTGTATCTTTACCGAATTCACATCAACAGAATTTCAAATGTGAATTTCATTTAAGAGAAACGGCATATCAGCCTGTACAGCACCCTGTTGAAATATATACCATGAGACTTCATTTAGAAGGAAAAATTACATTTGCTGGATTACCCACTGCATACACTACAGCACCTCCACCATCTCCTTGGAAGGCACTGATTTTCTAACTATTGAGACCTGAACCTGCTGACCTGTGAAATCTGTTAAGGGAAAAATCCAAAGCAGCATGTGTATAAACACCTACATCTACAATTTCACATCAAAATACATCATCTCAATCTGGTTTCTGGCATACTCTGTAGCAAGTGATAACTATATCCTCAAGTTTTCAGAGTTGAAAAATTTAGACTAATTTCAGACAGTGTAAGCACAGTGATCTGTGAAGAATACTTCATAGTATGACAATATATTTCTTCCTTTTTATCCTAAAAGAAGCAAGTGATATAGTTCTTCAACCTTTGAAAACATATAAAGCACAAAACCACATGCTTTCCTTGCACACAGAGCTTCCATAGCTCCTTAGGAGTCAGAGCCCTACATTCAGCACTCCCATCTGCTTTTGTAAATAACTTTTTTTTTTTTTGTATTTTTGGCCCATGGAAATATTTTGCACTTTGCACAAGAAATCTATAATCATGTGGAAAGTACTAATGCTCATCCAGAAAAGCACTGCTTAGGAAGGGCAATTTTTTGGCTGAATGAAAGATGCTTTGAATGAAAGATACAGTTGAACTGCGTGATGTAATAAAAAAAAAAAAAAGGAAACCAGAAGTGGAACATATGTTAATATTACATGGAAGAAAGAGACAGTCAAGATCTGTTTAGAAGGAACAGTGGGGCTGTAGGGCAGCTACTAGCAGGTAATGTGTGCTCTCATCCTGAACGTGACTCAGCAATTAACAAAACGTTCAGGTAGATATAAACATTTTTATAATTAGCTTGCTAGAGATGTATACAGAGAAGGACTTAGATGTTCATGAATGATTCCTAATGATTTCTAGTAGGACTGTCTATAGTCATCCAAAAGGAGAACATGGACTAGAAGCATTAAGTGCTGACAGATGATTATAACATTCCATGTTTATATGAATGTAACTTAACGAGCCTCAGGTTTAAACTCTCTAATAACCAGATACATCACTGTTTAATGTGGTGGGGAGCTGAGAACTTCTCTCACTAGCACTGTTATTTCAAATGCCAGACCGCATCATAGGACTGTATCCAAACCATTGAATGCACTTGATCAGCTGTGCAGTCAACTCCTACACTGACTGAAAAAGAGATTAGATAATAACAATTGCAGTACCTCGGGAACTGGATGAGCTGGAGAAACCACTGCTGGCCAAACTATGCTATAAACAGCATTTCTTTGTCCCTGAGAAAAGAAGCATCTCTGTTGTTGATTACTTGATTGCCTGTGCAGGTAGACACGATTGCGTGAAGAAAAAATTCTGAGGCAGCCAGTCACAGAACCTGGTAACAGATAAATTTGAAATGGTTAACTTTTCTTCTACTACCATGTTACAATTGTAAAATATGAAAAGAGAAAGGCACCATGTAAAATCAATTGCAGAACTTGTGCAGTAGCCAAGAAATTAAGATCTTGTACCATTACAGTATTAACACCAAGAAACACTGAGAATAACAACAAAAAAAATGACAAAGCATTACATCAAAGCTTTATAAAATATTATATCTGTCTTGGTTTAATGCATTAAAATGTAGCATGGGGAAATTCCTCAAACCTCAGCAGGACTGATGACCAATCTGTTTGTAGCAGCTTGCATGGCTAGAAGCTGCACTGCGCAAGGTTTGGGGAAAGGGTAAACTGCTAGAAATTAAGAGAGAAAAAACAAATTCCATGTTGATTTCCTACATTTTCATCCAAAAATTCTCAATGAATTCACCACACATTTGAGCTCTCATCATTTGCATCAAGATTCAAAATTCAGGTTCAGTCTGTAGCCATCTCCTGCCTTAGCAGGAAGAGAACAAACAACACGAGTGATTTTTAGTCTTGGTCAAGGGCAATTGAGGCCACTGAAGTCTGTAATTGCCTTGGAGTATTTGAATCAGATTTCCCCTAATTTACATGGGAAGTTGGGAGGGCAGTTTCTGAGTAATCATTGCCCTCACTTACTTTCTGGGCAATGATGCATTTTGCCAAGAAAAATGGGCATAGAAGCCCAACTGTTGTCAGAAAGACAATAGAAACACAGTAAAACATTACAAAAGATGACACTAGCATCAAGACAGCAAAGTACACTACATTTGAGATGATTATTTACACTGTCAAATTAAACACTATAAAATATTGTGTTTATTTCCTTTGCTAGAAAAGTCTATAATCTAAACTGCAGTTTCTTTATTTTTTGAATAAGGAATAAGGTTCACGTAACAGTTAAATTGCCTTTGAAAGAAGTCATGTGTATAAATACAAGAGCAACCTTCTGTGGCAAGTAACCGGTATGAATAATTAATACTCAGTAAAAAGAAAGTGGTTTTGTTTAAGAAGAGGTTACCTAGACATCTTTACATCACAGAAATAAAGAAATTTGTCTGCTGCGTATTTTTAACTATGTAAAAATTATTTTCTTTTTAGGAGTTTTTCTGTATTTTGTCTGTTTTTATTTACTGTATATTCCTTCCTACACTTATCTTGTCCAGATGTCACAGCATCTCTTCCCATGCACGCTTGGCTTTACAGAGAGCCCTTTTACATCACCCCACAATACACAGAAGAGTCGAACTACAAACTTCCTGGGCCCCCAAAAAATGAACGCGATTGCTGAACAAGGATTGCTTTAGACTCATTCCTGAGCGTTTCTGTACACTGGGCAGTGCTAAGCTTAGTTAACAATATCTGAATTTGTGTAACACCTGAAAAGCTGTAGAGAATTTTACTCAATGCAAGATTTTCGCTGTTTTAAACTGTTCCTAAGTAATGAGGCAGAGTTGGAGGGTGAGGCTCAGATCCCACTGCCAGCCTAACCTGGGTACCAGTGACAGTCCCCTGCTTCCTGTGGAAAGAGAGTGCCTCTGTGGAAGTGGAGCTGCCCCATTATTCCACTATGTGGAAGTGGCTTGGGCTGGCGTTCTGTGAGTTATCATCTCATCACTAGTTTCATCTCTTACTACTTTCCTAGTATATCCTCCACAAGGAAAAAATCTTGCCAAATGAGAAACAAAACCCTGCAGATTGCAGAAGCTCATCCAAAGAGCCTGAAGCATCCTACAACTTGAACAGTTTGCACACATTTTCAGAAGCTGGAAACACAGAATCTGCAGAGGCGGCAACTTTTAGGTCTTCAGAAGCAGCACCTTACAAAGCACAGCAGGAGGATCTTGCTCTCACCACAGCTGATGGCACTGCCCCACAGCTCTGCACCCATGTGCTAAAGGCACTGAAACCACACAATGCCACGAGCAGCTGAAGTCCACATGGTCACCAATAACCTAGGTCATATTTTCAGTGCTGCCATTTCAATGGTGCACTGCTGGGCATCTGTCCAGCTGGGCACATTGCTCACTGGCAAAATAAAGATGTAAGTCTCTGCCAGTTATTTGTCAGCAGAGCTCCGAACGTCCCAATTCAATGCATCAAACCAATTCAGATCAGTGGGTTCATGCCTGATCAGCCATCCCACATTCAGAAGGGATACCTTCTTATCGGGAATAAATTTTTTCCTTCTGTTCCCCCAAAGCCACACCGTGAGTCTTGTCACAAGTAACAGGATAATGAGGTACTGCGGTCTGTTGTTATCCCACTAACTGCTCATTATAAACCAGACGTGCACAAAAATACCCACTGCTCAAACAGGTGAAATGCGACGACCAAATAAATATCACCACAGTATGATCTGTCTCCTAAAGCACATCACAAGAGTTACAAACACACAATAACTAAACCTTTGTTTGGAACAATACAAAATTATAAGAGAAAACATTCTCCTTCAAAGCAAAAATAAAATGGCATTAAAGTATAACGACATTACTGTTTCATAATGAAAATCTGGACTCCGTCCACTTCCTTCCATAAGAAGGCCTTCCTCATGTCTCCACAGCTCCTTTTATTTTCAAGCTCCCATATTCACAGCTAATTTGATATAGCAACACCATCAATCACTGAGACAGCGCAACTGGCCGTATGCTCCGCATCGCCTCAATCGCTGTGCTGCTGCCGGCCCCCCCACCCTCAGCAGCTCCTGGCAGCCTCTGATGGACTTCTCCCGAACTGATGCCTGAGCACATCCTTTTTGTGAAGCATTCTGCGTGCATTAATTGCTGTGAGATGGTTCATAAAGGCAGGATTTAGGCGGCTTCCAGCAGAACTGCAGGCATCAGAGAGCCGGGCAGCCTGGAACACAACAGCACCGGGCGGGATGCTGCCATCTCTGCCTGCCTTTTCTCCTCCAGCAGCAAGGTTGCATCACTTGCCACGAACAACAGAATATATTTACTATCAACTGCAATAATGAGAATTATTATTGGTGTTCCTGAAATCACATCAGCAGAGACGATGCTCTGCGCACAGAAAATTACAGACAACTGCTCCCCCGACTCTGTGGTGAATCCCACTGTGCAGGCTGTGTGTGTGCCTGCTGCTGGATTCCTCTGCACACCTCAGACTTTAATTTGTATTAATCATATAAATATGTGCTGCGAGCTTTCGTGAATTACCAAATGGATTTCTCTTTTGTGGAAATCATATTTTCCTTTCCTTTTAAATGAGTCAGCCAAAGGGGCTGAATACAGAATTCAAGTGTGATGATGGGTGGGAGCATTTGAAGTGACTGATTTTGCAGCACAAATGTGCCCTATATTTATTAGCCTTTTACTCTGGGTCTATTTTAATTGTTATCTGCTACGCTGTATAATGAAATGCTCCCATTTCACCCTCAGAGCAGAGAGTTTTTTTATGTGTATCTCTATTAATGACCCTTAATTAAGTTGATTTTAGTCATTTAAATGTGATTTTCCTCTGGTCAAGAAGTATTTTTAAAGGGAGATGCTGGAAATGAACTCACGGTTAAGCACTTCGCTAATGCTTTTTCAACTGTTACAGCAACCCATCTGCTGCATTTTCAACAAGGTGCAGAGTGGCCATGCAAAAAACTGTTCATCCACGAGTCATCAAATGTGGCTGTTAGCAAACAATTTTTTGGTATTTATGAAAGACTTCAGGTTTCCCGACCATTAGCAAAAACGTTACCAAAGGCTGAACTTCATGACGGTTCTGTGCTACAACAAACACAAGAGCACACTGTGAAAGGGAAACAAACTGAAATTAGCCCATATTAAGTATTTTCCATCATAAAGGCCCTCCTAATAGCTACAGGAGCACAGCAGTGAAATCATTTAGATTTACAAGAATTCATGCCAAACTGATTTAGGAAATAAAAGCAGTTTGTTCTTGATAAAGCAAATTTTGCCTAGAATATACAAACATTGCAAACATCAGGCAATTTTTTAAATTTTTAAATACATGATTTCATCTATTTTATCATTTAAAAATAACCCTGAACTGTAATAACCATGCACATTTTCTGAGTATATTGATATTTGAGGATAAAATACTAGAGATTTTTAATCTGGCTTGTCAGTACATCTTACTATTATGTCAATCATACTGCTTTGCTTCTTGCGCAAGTTTTCCTTTTTTTTGAATCTTTAAAGTTTGAAGCAAAGTGTTAGAAAATGTGATAGCTGAATCATCTGGAATCCAACCAATGCAACTAGATAAGATTTGATATAGCTTTTTATATTAATGCTCAAGTTTTAAAATCTGAACTAATGGTTGTGTCTCGATAGACCTTAATTTGTAGTTGTAATTAATAAAACACTGACTTCGTAATTCCAGTGTTGCAGAGGTACATGCAAGCTTCAAAAATAGACTGGGAAAGATTAAAGGTTCTCTTCAATTCTGTGTAACCTGTGTAACAGAAGAGCTGCTCACTTTCCACAAGCAATAACCTGTGCATTTGCTAACAACAAAAAAAAAAAAGTAAAAGAAAGAAAGAAGAAAAAAAGAACAACATAGGGAAATGCCTCAGGCACAAGTTGAAACTGATTGGGCAAAGCAGAAGGACAAGAGCCCTTGAAATTAAACAAAAGCAAATTCATTCTGTTGACAGATGTTGATTACATCAAAGCCAAAAAAATAACTTTTTTTTTTTTCTCTTTTTTTCGCAACTAATACCTCTCAGCATTAAGGATATAACATATCTTAATCAACACAATCCAGCACGTAACAACTGTTAAATTTGGTAAAAGTATATCGTAATGAGGTCTTAACGACAGGCTTCTCTAAACAAGAGTGTATTCACATGGTCATGTCTGCACACCCGTGCTGGTCACGCCACCATCAGCCCCTTACTTCCAGGGGTTAACTGCTCTGGCAGCCAAATAAAATACAGAGAGAGCTGTGTAATTATGGAGACAGTCAAAGGGCAGACTCTATTTTGAAATCTATTTGCACAGACAAGGTCTTCCAATTTCGCTTACAGGAAACAAGCTGGTAAAGGGGTCTCCTCCTCTCCAGATGCTTTCCACACTTTTTTCCCACATCAGGAAATCATGGACATGGATACCATACAGCACTGTTTCCTGGATTACAGGACTATGTCATTACACAGAAAAGAGCAAATCCATGCTTGTGAGAAATTTTTCCTCCTAATTGCCCACATCAGGGGAAAGCAAAACCTACTAGGACTACTGAAAATGTGACCAGCAGCAATTTGTAAACAGGACGCAGCCATCACGATGGTACTGGAGAAGAGAAAACAGAAACGAAACGGTAAAAACATTCTGGTTTTAATAGCGTGACTGGGGAAATGAAATATTCATTAGGGTAGATGTGACTTCAGTTATAACAGCAACACAGACTGCACCCTGGCAAACCAAAATCAGGATCAGCATGTTTCAAAATCTGTATTCAGACTGGCATTGTTCAGTTTAATTATTACAGTCAGTCAGATACTAATGACAAAGTTGTTCAGTTAAGGAACCAAGGGGTTGCTGCTCTCACTGCTCCATGAGCCCTGCTCCATTCCCCAGGCCTCCTGCAGCCTGTGAGGCCCTCAGCACCAGCAACACTCCCGGCTGGTAAAAATGTTGCCCTTACTTCATGGAGAGCAGAGCCTGGCAATTTGTTTGCCATATACTAATACAAATGAATGTTTTAATTGGTTGGAAATTTACAGACTCCATGGAAATGCATTCTTGTTTGGCTTTTCCTTATTATTACTCGCTGTAGTCTGGCACGCTAAGATGATGAATTAGATCCTTTTGAATAATGCAGATCTTCTAATTCATTATTCAATCAAACCTATGGCCAACAAAATAGCTGTTCTGCAAGTTGGTAAACTGGGAAGCCACAGAGAATCAGAACCTCTTCTATTTACAGGAAGGATGACAGCCTAAGGGTACTTCATCCCAATAATAACAACATTCAAGTAATAGTGCCCAGGTCACGACAAGCTGTGACCCTCCTGCAGCTCTGCTAGGAAGTTGGCTTGGTGCCACCTTCTATCAGCAGCAACCCACAGTACAACTTTAACAAATAAGGCCAAGAGAAAAACTTAATTTTATATCCTCAAAAACCCCTTCAACCAATTCCCTGAGCTCTTGTGTATACAGACACATGCAGTCACACCGAGGCAGTGACAGCAAAATTCTGATGTCATTAAACAGCACTCTCTCGTTTTATCACAGGGCTTAAATAATACAGAGTAGCATCCAGCTGTATCTGCATTATATTTATACATATACCAAAGGAAATTAATTGTCTATTACCTGAAATGTGCCTGCAGAGGAATACTTAACTTTGGAAACACGGCACTGTAGCTCTCCTGTGCAGTCTTCCCTCCCAGTGCTATTTCTACTGAATCTTCCCTCTCCAACAGCGTAACACAAACAGAAAATAAACAGAAAGTGCTGCCTAGAATACCACAGCAAATGAGCCAGATTGAAAAGTTGGACAAAGCAATATTAAGAGTTTCACATAGTTAATACCAGGGGAATTTAGGCTCCAAAATACAACATCTGGTAAATTTCAACTTCTGTGACTAGCAGAAGAAGCATTCTTCTTCTGTTACTACATTCCTATACTCAGTAAGTTAATCTATCATAAAGTCAGTAAATCAGAACGAGAAACATATCTGCCCAGGTCTGCATGTTAAAAACACCTCTCAAACACCTTCTAGCTATCTTTGGGTTTTGTAAATCAGAGGAATGACTTATGCTCAGCAGGTTAGTTATTGTGTTCCCCACTTTGATGTTGTAGGGGAGTAACAGCTATTGGAACAAGTTAGTCAGTTTAAAAATAGTAGTCATTTCAGATTAAAAGAATAAGCCTTTCCAATAGCCCTCACACACGTGTGCACAATACAGGATCTTGTTGTTAATATGCACCCATCCACAGCTTAATATTCACCAAATCCTACGTGGATAAAACAGGTGCTTTTCAGCTGGCATGTTTATGTGCTGCAGCCATGCCTGATGCAGCACTAGATGTTGCTGGCAGCAAGTTAAAAATAATTCCTACCTTAATATCTTACTTTCCCATCAGAAATGGGAAAAACATGCCTGAATCATCATAATTTATTTTTTTTTTTTTTTTTTTTTTTTTTACACAAATCCTTTCAATGGATGAGCAGGGCTGCTGAAAAATACATAGTATTTGCGCAGAAGAAAACACAGGACTGCTCTCAAACTCAGGATTTTCTGCATAGGTTGAGGTACAGGGAGAAAACTAATTGTTAGCAGGCTTTTCTCCACCCAGAATACAAGACTCCTTGCAATAAACAACTGCAGCCCATTCTCTAAGGATACAAGATAAGACCAGCTTATCGTTCAGGAATTATCTCAAAATGAAAAAGAAGGTATATCATTAGCAAATTGGGAAGGAATATCTTAATAAAGTACTTACATTACTACTCATTACACTCAACAGTGTTTCTTGCTTTTTGCTGAATTTTATTAGTTCCTTGTATTACCCTGTTTCCACTTCAAAATCTAAGTTTCATTAGGACACTGAGTGTCGTACTGAAAATAAGATGTCGGTGTCCTGTGCTGGAACGGAAGGTAAGGTTGGGGCACCACATCCTGTGTGCTGGGCTTCAAAATACATAAGCATGTAGCTGTAAGAGCTTACAGCTGCCCCAACTACACTACTGTGGTGTTTGAGGAAAAAAGCTTTGATTTTTCCCCAGGAAGATGCTTTGCACAGGCTCCAATCAAGAGCTTGCTGCAGATAACTTCTAGCATCCTTCTTAAAGCATTTATTTTTAAACCTGTCAGTCATCAGGATGTGCTTTTAATGCATAGCTTGAAAGCTTATTCATAAATATGTGACATTGGGCCACTGAATGAATTATAATGATAGGATTATGGATCAAATTGGGAAGAGTATAACGCTTGGGAGCTGTTTTAATTTTTTTTTTTTTTAATGCCTTCCACTTATCTCCTTGCTTAACATTTACAAAGACCTCTTTCTTATCATGAAAGTCCTGTTTATCAAACACTGATACAGGAAGAAGCTGTTTACCTTTTCAGAAGTACCAACATACATCACTTACGACAAAAAAAACAAGCACTCCATAAGAAATGCTCAATCACTGTCAATCATATGCACTAAAATATACATAAACCAAAGCATGCGGTGTGAACTATATTGGATTCAAACTGAACACAGAATTACAACTATAACAAATAAGAAACAAATAATTACAAGTGACTCATAGGCCTATTTGCACATCTCACAAAACCGCTGGAAAGGTGGGTAACCATAGAAACCTGACAGCCTAAATTCAGTGTTTTAAAATTTGTATTTAGTTTAAAATGCTGAAAATGATGTCTCTATTTGATAAAATTCATATTTTAAAGGCTTCAGCTTTTGCTTTGATACTTAAATGCTCAAAATTATCTCACCTGTTACTAACAATTTGCCTTTTGGATTTGATTTTATTCAAGTGAAGATTGCAATTTATTCTTTGTAACGTAAAATGTCAATACATTTGAATACTGCAAATTAATATTTCTAACACCTCTGTAATGGCTGAAATTAAATAATGACACCAAACAGTGCTGAACTTATTATTAAATGTTTTGCATACAGACTTTCCTGAGCTGCACACTAGCAAAAAAAAAAAAGAAAAAAGATTACTCAAATTAACTGTTAAAGCTGAAACGCTAATAGCCTTTTCAACTTATAGTTCTTTTTCACTGACAATTACAATTTGCATGGCTTAAAACTTAATACTATGATTAGTACTAATGTCCTATATTTTACTTCATAATCTAAATGAGTAAAATATTATTTTTGTAGTTCACTGGCTCTTATACTTAGGCTGTAATGTTCAGTGTGTATTTCATTATGCAGATGAGCAATGGATGTCGTTTAACGTGATTTAAATGGGTCAACAGTATTTTCCTATTCACATTAATCATCCAGACAGCCACAAAAAAAAAAAAAAGAAAAAAGCCTTGCAAACGAAGCAAAGGAATCTCCCTCTTCCCATCCCAACCCTTCCCAGCAGCACAGCAGCAGAGCTGCAGGGCTGAGGGAGCAGGCTGGGTGCTGGCATCCTGGTGGGGCGGCTGCCAAGCCCTGGCGGGTGCAGCCAGACAGCCCCGTGCCAAGAATGATCCTCGTCTCACACAGCTCAGCGGGAGCCGCATGTTGACAAACGGAGCAGATCAGGATCAGCAGAACTCGCTCTTGGCACGGGGACAGGCGGCTGCGCTGCACAGCCGGGCGGCCTGCCTGTTGACGTGGTGCCGGCAGCCAGGCGTCCCCTGCCTAAAGGCCATTATCAGAACTCCTGCTGAAGGCAACGTGGACAGACAGGACCACTTGTTGCCAATAGATCTTCATCAGCATTACCGCATGGCAAGGTGAGCTGCAGGGCTGGGCAGGCGGCAAGGCCAGGTAGGCTGAGCAAGCCCCAGGAAGCCAAAAAGCAGCCCCAGCCAGGCAGAAGGCTTGAGATACGGAAGCCTCGTGCTTCCTTGGTGAGTCCTCCAACAGATACGGACAAACTCAGGGACAGCAATTTGGAAGAGCTGACATCATACTCTCAGCAGCCTGGAGGAGGCAGCCAGTCTGAATCAGAATGGCAATGGTATCCCCACAGACGTTGAGCTTTTATAAGCTTTCACAAATGTCAGACACAAAAAGGGGCTTTCTTCTGTGGTAGGGAAAGGGTAATAAGGTGTTCTGCATTTCCCACATAGTGGTTTCAAAGTGTGTTTTCTGGCTCCAGACACAACACCACGCCTCCTGCACAGCACTGCCACAATCCAGGCCCCTCCCGTCCCAAGGCACCAGCCATCCTTCCCAGCACAGGCAGCATGGCTTGCAGTTCTCTGTGGTGCCACTCTGGTTCTCTGCACAAACACTGGGATGTGTCTGCAATCGTCTATCGGGAACAGGAGGGAAATTATACAAGGAAGCATCTGGAAAAACTTGTGCAGTTTTTTTTCCACAGAGTGAGTAGGAGAGAGCTGCAGCACCCTGGGCACAAAGGCAATGTGTTCCCTTGCCTGCCCCTGTGTTTAGCAGTTTGCAGCCACTGCTCTCCCAGTCACACCTTCACTGCCTTTCCTCTTTCTGTTCATGGATGCAGACTAACAAGCGGGACCTGAGCTTCAACTTTAACACACTTTAGTTGGCACATGACAAAGTACAAGGCTCAACTAGGCTCTACTACTTGGATCTCCCCAGACCACATTTGCCATGCTCAAGTTCCTGGACCAACAAATATTTAACTGGAATCTATTAAATAGCTGAGTACAGCAGGCACCTTAACTGAGAAAGGGCTAAGGCATCCGTTTGTACCAGCTTGGTGGCTGATTTACCACCAATTAAATTAAACAGTAATCACCACTGCGATGATTACAGGTTCAGTTTAAACCATGACCTTACACATGTTGGGAAGATGAAGGATATCAGCACATTTCAAGAGAGTGACAGCATATATGCAAGCCTGGATCTCACACGCTCACTTCCCTACACCTGTAGGATGTAATGCAGGAGCAGTTGAGATGGATGCCATCAATCATCTGTGAATTCCCAAAGCATGTCTTCAGGAGGGGTCCCAACCCTGCTCCTCGGCCCCCTCACTCTCCAGTGAGCAAACATCACATTCAGATCCCAAGAACAAGGCAGTAAGGAAGGACTTCCCCATCCTGTACCATCAACACCCCAGCTACTGCTGCAAGAGACTTCCTGGAAGACCTACAAGCAGTACTTATCTCATCAGAACAACAACAATTAAAGACCAAGTAAAGCACCTGATTAACCCCTTAAAACTGGATTATAAGTCCCATTATACTTTAGGCAACGCTTTTCACCTCCAAAACCTTCACTGTGCTCCCATTCACTTCTGCTGCTGCAACTTCACAGTAACGGTTACCACATAAAACTTCTGTTCTATCAGATGTCCTAATGATGGACAGAGCAAGGCCCATGACAGCTACTTTCTGCACAAGTATCTTAAATTTCTAAACTGCCTTCATCTCTATTCACTCTGTGTACATTTTATTGAACTATTCCACCATCTGGATTTCTAGAACAGATCAAGTAAGCAATAGGTCTTTTCAAGAGATTAAGCTTCCAAATCCTTTTCTAAACTGAAAAGGATTTGCACAGATAGTAAGTGTCTATAAACAGCAGTAAGTGTTTTGCTTCCCCCAAGATGAAGATAAACTAACTTGCCAGCAAAATACGACAGGCATTTCTTCAGAACAAGCGTAGCTATTTTGTCTGCAAAGCTGGGCAGCGATCCATGGAAGTCTCCACAGGGACATCCCACTTAGCCAATTACTAATTCACAAATTCATCTCAGAACTCCTAGATTCTCTTGCATGATTTGACAAACATCCACTGTAACTCTCCTTCTGTTCTTGTTGTAATAGGTTTGTGGTTTAAACATAAGCTTTGCAGCAGTATTGCCCCTGGAGATGCAGACCAATGTGGGCAGCAACCTGGGCCCACAGCTGGATCTCCCCCTTGCTAGAACAACACTTAGCTGTTTGCAATTGAGGAAGCTGCAGCTAGAACCGAGCTCACTCTTGTATGTATTTGTTCAGAGCTTTGTTAGGATAGAAAGAACTCCAGAAGCAGAAGTGACTGAAAGGGCACAATCTGTGAAGACATTAATTGCATGAAAAAATATTTTGCAAAAGACTTTCCATTCAAATTGATACAAAAGAGACATTTTTTCCACCCTTAATTAAAAATACAGTGGCACATATAACCTTGACACAGCTGGAAAAATAAGGCTGCTTAGCTGTCTCTGTGTCATGAGAGACACAGGCACATACTGCACTGCATGGGAAAGACTGCAGAAGGAAATAAAAACCAGGCTACTAGCAGAGCTTACATGTGGCAACCAGTACACATCAGTGCTAGCAAGGAAGGTCAGCAACCCTGATAAATGCAATGACAGCACACACCCATCTTGAGAGTGCTTTACTAAAACCACAGATCTGCATGTGGAAATTCTGATATCTCAATTTCAATAGTGCAATTACAGCTGAAATCACCATCTTTCTAATTAAGATTCAGGCCAGCGAAGTCATTCATTAAACTTCTATCCAATGTGTTTTGTGGCGCACTATAAATTACTCTGAGAGCTGGACAGACAGAGCCAAAGCCTTGTTTCTAGAACTTGTGCTGGTGCTCCTGCAGCAGCCTCACCACAGAGCCAGACATCTTCCACATTCAACATATCTTCAGTCTGTCTGTTGGCAGACTTCAGTGCAACACTGAATAAATTCCAGGTGAGGAGCTTTGGTGCTAAAATATACAAAGGATGTAATAACAGGAGTTATGGGTATTGGCAGAATTGCACCTGAGACACGTACTGGAGGAGGTATCAATTGTTTCTGGCTCTCAAATCGTCCTCAAGTCAGCAAACAACTCCACTGGAGCCCTGAGCCCCACTCGGTGTGCAAACAGACACAGTGAAGACAGTTCTGATATGTTTGCTACCAGTGCAATGGCACAGTCAGAAAAAGAGATGCGCGTCTGCTCCAGTTATGCCTGCACACAGTGGAAGAAAGTTAGTAGCTCACTATTGCTTTTTTCCCCGACTCTAGTCAGAAGATCTGAGACTGAACAGCTGGATATATGTGAGAAAAATAATTTGTCATTTTCTTTCAATGTTGCATCAAGCGTGTTGATTACTCAAATCTAAAAAAAAATACATAACACAGGACCTAATTTAACTTCATGTACAGCTAAACATGAAGCAGATAACCTGACAACGTCTATATGTTGTAAGCGCTGATGTATAAATTTAGATAATGTTCATTACCACAGTAGTCCTTCATGGTTCAAAGTATGCCTGATCTAAAACTGAAATAATCACTTAAAAACAGTGATTTTAAGTATAAATACATGAAAGTAAACATCCTTAAAATGCAAAAGTTGGAGACTTTACACAGCTGGTTACAGTGGCTGGTTATTTATGTTCTAAACGAGAGAGAGAACAGTACTACTTTCAAACATCCTCATGAAAGTTTTCTCAGGCTGCATACTACTACAGTGTAAAGCTGCCAGAAGACCTCTGAGGAGCTCTGAAGAGTCCCTTATTACCCTAAGTCTTCCTTCCATGCAGCATAAGCCGCTCAATGAACACTTGGCTTCCAACCTTTTCTTCTTTTTTCAGAAATTAAAACATATAGGGAAAGACATCCACTGATTTGGAAAGGACAACAGCTCTAAAAGGAAAACTCACCAGGGAATCAGCTATTTCATGAGACAGACTCACTTTCCATACTTTTTTTCCTGACATAAAATGTCATAAAATATTTCCAGACTGTTTTCCATTTAAATAGTATGTTTTTAATATGAACTAGCTAAGAAGGAATTTAAGAACTAGTATCATACTATCATGTTTCCTCTGTCCAGTAACCTCTGTAGTATTGCATTATCATGTGATATTACCCTTCACCAACAAACGGTTCAGTTTGCAAACACTACCTTAGATGTTTTCTCTTATATCCTCCAAAATATCCTTTCTTTATGCCCCAACCCAAAGACTGAAAAGATTTTAAGTTTAAAAAGTTTGTTACGACTGTGTCGCAGTCCCCTACACAGGGAGAGGAAGGTCACGGCCACTCAGAAGCATAAGAAGGGCAGAAAGAACATTTGGTACAATGGAAGAAGGGGCAAGACACTGGAACTCAGCAAACAAAAGCCGGTCATACAGATAGGGTGAGATATGATTGAAAGAGAAGAAACCCTTACCAGATAAGGACTCGAAAAGTTTTGAGATGCTCCTTTCAAGAAAATCTTCCAAACGTTTTTGTTCACTGTGAAACACAGAAGATGAGTGGTATGACTTGAACTACTGAACACAAAATACGAGTGACTTTTCTTAAATGGAAACTAGAGCTTGACTTCATACAGCGCCTTCATACTTAGTGTGTTATAAACTGCTTTAAATACTAGCAAGCAAACAGCCATTATGCACTCAAGAGCTCATACATAATTATACTTAACATTTTTACAGAGCTTTTCATCTTCAAAGTGCTTTACAAACAACTCATTAACCTCAGCCAATGCACCTGCAAGGTAGATAAATACCTGTATTGTAGGTAGAGAGACAACGAGCTCAGCAGCTCATCCAAGAAGGCGCCCCACCAAGCTGTTTGCTCCCACCACAGCCATCAGCCTGGGGACTATGAAGTCCCGCAGACACCAGGGTGAGACACCATGCAAGAGCAAGCTGGCAAAGCCTCAGCCCCTCCTTACTCTACAAATTGCTGCACATTCACTGGAGTGTAAGGATCCTGGACTATGCCAACAACAGAAGTTGGAAGTCTGTGGCCTCCAGGTACAGCCACGATGTAAGAGAACAACTTCAGCTTCAGTCCTCAGGTAATTCCTGATTATCCAAAACTTTGAGTTAATGTTGGTAAGCAAGGCCAGTAACTTTCTCCCTTGCTAGAGATTGGAAAAAAAATTCTTAATGTGATTATAGCTACGCTTTCTGATGCATAAGATCTGATGCGATTTTTTTTTTTTGCTCCTTTTCAAAATAAATGTCAGAAACAGCAGAAATGTTGAATCTTGAGCAGAGAAGAAGCCTGAGAGATGTGAACTGTAATACAATACATGCACTGTGCTACAGCAGACCTTCTCTTCCCTTACCACAGGAACAGAATCACCGCATTTTTAGTAAAGACGTCTTTATCTCAGATGCTTGTGAGCCACTAGATTTAATTAAATAAATCTGAGAATCCTTATCTGTTCTATCAGCACATTTGTGATGCCAGAGCTCTGTAAGTTCTCCAGTTACTGTAGTTCCTCCCAGGGTAAATAGCTCACGTTCAGAAAAATAGTTCACAAAACTTACAACAGTAGAAAAAACAAGAAGTAGTTGAAAGCCAGGTTTCCACACACTTTCTTAGGGTATCAGGAAAATAATTCTCTCTACAAATAATGGTGTATATATTGTTAGATAGGGAAATCTGAGTAGCAAAAGATACATGAACAAGGCAGAACTGCATTTATCAGGAAGAATAATTAACATGTTCTGTCTGCTTGTCCAGTCAGCCTCGTCAAAAAGGCTGAAATAGGAAAAAGCAACTTTTAATGACTCTTCTTATATATACATATATATATATTAATTTTACAAAAGAAAAAGACAGCAAGGTCATAAAACTCAAAACAACAAGAGAATAAGTCTTGACAAATAGGAAGAAACTACAAATTCCCCCCTCCCCCCCCCCCTCCACACACTTGGAAGAATTTTAAGATTATAAATATTCATACATATTTTAAAGCAGGACAGTCACATGCTTGTATCTGTCTGCCAACATTGTTATTTAAAACAAACAAAAAACCCCCAAAAATACAGAGAAATTTATATATCCTGATAAAAATAGAGGCATATAAGAGCAAAGGAAAAACAAAACATACAGGAAATGCAATTGAATTTAATTAGATTGACAACTAACACTCATTCTGTGGTCATAAAAAATTAAAAATAATTCAAAAAAATTTCTAAATAAAGGATTTTCAACTGTTGTAAAACCATATGCAGTGTTTACAGAATGTAGCTCTTGTAACAGAATGAAACAGATTAAAGGAAAAACATGGCAGAACAAAATCAATATGCATTGTACTCTGCACTGAAAGCATAGACTATATAATAAGAAACCAACACATCAGCATAACACTAAAGCTGCAACATTTTTATTTTGTTTTATAACTTGTTGCTTTATTTCTGAATAGCAATCAAGAGATGCCAAAGTAACTTCTTCACTACCTGTACTCTTAGCTACTTCTGTTTCCATTCTATTTTAAAAAGAATCTCCTCTCCCGAAGACCTTGCTGGTGGGGAGGTACATTGTCCATCAGCATAAAGTGCAGCTATGCAAAAACAACAAAGAAAATGAAAGCAGGGAGCAGCATCTGAAGGCAGCTTTCTTTCAGAGCCCCTGGGGATCCTGGCACTACATGGCTTGGGTTTCTGAGTAGAGGGGATCAGGTGCATCAGTTACAGCAGCTCGCCCAGGCCTGAATCCAGGTAGACAGCTTCTCTAAACTTGATGAAATATCAGCACCACCAGGTAATAGCAGTGGTCAGGGAAAAACTCAGAACTTGTAGTTAAAAACTGGAAAATTAAATTAAAACACTGAAACCAAATACTCCTTCTGCAGGATGCGTAACTGTAAGGCAGAGAGCACACAAAAATATAGACCCCTCCTTATGTGAAAAAGGAAGGGAAAGTATATATGTAATATGAAAGTTAGATACACCTGTGTGCTGGATCTATCTTAAATAGAAATACTTAGGAGAAAAAAAAAAGCTGCAACAAAGCATACAGCTTGAAAAGATACAAAATCAAAAAGTAAAACAAACCAACAAAACCCACAGTTGGACTATAACCTATCCCCCTCCCATTTGATTACATGCAAAAGTGCTCCAATTATATTTTAATGCTAATAAATATAACTAGACCAACAGCACTGGGGTGTGGTGTTCAGAAGCACTGCAAGCCACCAACCCAACCTGGTGTGCAGAGGAAGATGTACCAAAGTGCCTCACCAGATGTGAATTTCCAAGTGCTATCAAACTGTGCTGGTTTGGGAGTGGGTAAGAGGAAAGGACAAATGAAAACGAGGAAAAATTACACAATCCCAAAATGGCAATTGAGATAACTGTAACTTGGAGTCTTACAGGCAGTTTTAGCACGAGGCCCTTTACAGACTGCATATACAACCAATATCTACTCTGAAATTATAGTTTGCAGCAGAACAGGAGAATTGTCTGTGAACATTGCTAGAAATTCCTACACTTTCACTTACATTTGCTCATGATTCACAACTGTCAAAACCAGAGCATTATATCTAGAATGTCCAAATACAACAGAAGGGAAAAAACAGCTTAGATTTCTTGACACAGATCTCTGCTGTACTTTCAGCTGCGAATCCAAGACTAGAAGCAGCCGATCTTCTATTTGAATTGAGCAGAAACCCAAACTTCAGAGTAAGAAATGAAAACGCTGTGTCACTGTACTAAGGTGATTCAGCCACTGAAACGGACTCGTTTTTTGTTGCAACATCAACCTTGCCATCTCTATACATTGAAAGTCATGCAAGAAATAATGGGAAACATGTCAGAATGGAATAGTTCTGTTCCCCCTACAGATCTGGAAATCACTCATAACAGAATTTCAGAGCTTTCTAGCTATCACGTATTTTTTTGTACATCTTACAGTAATCTTCCCATCTACTTAAGGAAACCCAGTGCAAAACTAGGCTCCAAGGAATGTATTATCTAAATCAAGAAAGCCACTTCATATATGTCCATTTTTAAATGACGTGTTAACCCAGCAGCTTAGAAATAGCAAGTGTTAGCACAGGTTTCAGACTCCATTTAATTCTCCTGATGTCACGCTCCTACAAGATGCTCTGCAAATTACTCCCTTGGAGTTACAGTTTCTCCATCCATCAACTGCTGTTAACAATTTCAGTCCCTTTTGTCTCCCGTAGCTACCTGTGCTGAGATCCAGGAGGCACAACCTGTTCCACTATGTGCTCAAGTGGCATCTCATCCTGTCGCTTTGGTAAGATGAGCTACGTGCTCTAAAATACACTGCCATTCACAATGTCCACATCCAGAATACAGCAAGTTTCAGTTCTTTGTTTTTACTCTTCAAATGCTACAATTGCATTAAATAAGTTCAGGGACCAGCCAAGATGTATCACACAGTATATACCACTTTTCATTCAAGGACCATAGCCCACTTACAGAGCTGGGCACCAGCTTCACAAACCATCACACCAGGGCACCCAGCTGCCATAGGACAGAGCTAAAATGAAGGAAGAGAGGGGCTCCTTTCTGTCTAGGGAATGGTGACTTTTCTCTTTTTAAGAGAAGAGACTGCAAAACGGAAAAGGATACATGCAAAACATAACAGTTCAGTTTTGCCAGAAGGATTATAGCTGGGTTTACCCCACATTTTCTGGTATCTGAAAATGGACCCTGGGGAGGCGGCCAAAGCTGCACAGCCTCCAGCACAGTGGCTGGCCTGCTGTGAGGTGTGCGAGGTGAGGACACCTGCTAAGGAGCCTCCTTCCTGGGAACACAGCCTTGGCTGATGTCAATGGGGGAGAATAAAGCTAATAGAGAAACTGTGCCCCACAAACGCCCCCCAGCTAGCAGTGATACATCGCGTTAGAACAAAGGCTCTGTGTGCTGCCAACAACACATTACCTCTCAGCTGACAGAAGACAACAATTAAACACTTTATTGAAAGGGGAATATTTTTTTCTCTCATACCTCAAAACATGAAAGCGTATGTCTCCCCCAGAATTACTCACTGCTGCACTGTTGAAATGGGAATAATTCCCTGTCTGCCTGACGTTTTGTAAGAAGGGATGGAACTACCTCTGGATCATTTGAAGATGTTAAAAGTGTGCTGCGATCAAATGGTTTGAACTTCCATTGTGCATCATTTGCAGCTGATAATGCTAATGCTAAATTCTGGAGACACAAGTCTGTCTACAAATTAATGGAAAATGTGAATTAATGTTTGCTTCCAGCTAATTGCCCAGCTCACATATTGCACAGTGCAGCCAAGCATCATTTGATCTTGAAAACTCTGACAAAAGTTTTCAATCACTTTTCCCAGCTGCCAAAAAACCTTCAGACTTATAGGACATACTCATTATCAGCCTGAGATACCAGGAAATGTTTCCCACAGGACTGTTATCTATATGTTATAAAGGGTCGTTTGCTTTTTTTTTTAATGCATTAAATGGCTTTAAAAAATTAAAAAGTTTCTACAGGTGAGGACTGAATATTTTTAATTTCTGATTTGCACATTTCTAAGATTAACAATGATAAAGATACAGGTAAAAAGATGCTTTTAGTATTTGACTATCAACAGTGCTAGGAAATTCTAATGGTTTATTCTTGTCATGAGAATAAACCTTCTTGTCTTCTACATGCTGAGCTTATGATCACACTTAGCAAAGGGCAAGCAACATCTGAAAAAAAATGTAATTCTCATTTCAAAGCACATTATCAAACAGATGGAAGCAGACTGGTTCCCTAGGGCATCTCTGAAACTGTACCCAGAGTGGGAAGAGCCCTCTACCCTTGCAGGTGGTAGAAACTACAGAGGTTTTGGACAGATATTCTCAGTAAAGTAACAGTTTTGATCTTGACTACGTTTCCAAAGCCAAAAAGTCAGGAAAGAGAGATGTGAAGATAATTCCAGCAGGTACTTCATTTATCTATTTAATTAAGTACCTCCCAGCTGCTGGCTCTATAGCACATTTCTGTATGCTTGTATGCAGAGTTCACCATAAAAATGATACTTTGAAAGCTGCCTGCTTGCTTTACTACCTTAAATGTCAAAGCCATGTCTAATCACACAAAAATACTACATAAATTTTTTTATATACACACATACATATGTATATGTATTCACACACACTTTATCTGAAAGACATAAAATAATTGCTACATATTGCCTCAGTGATTTACTGACATCTTTTTCTATTAGTTTAATCCCTACCAGGTCTGAGCTAATGTTTCTAACTTTGAAAATGCTTCAGAATAGTCTCATGAGCAACCTTGCTGGAGAAGAAGTTTTTATTCCTTTTATTTCTTTGAAATACTCTACTTTACCTAGACAGGCTGAAGGATAAACAACACTCAACAACATGTTACTACCAGACCTGCAAACAGACCTGATCTATGCACCCCAATAATACACTTTGTAATACAGAAAATATTGCTAATACATAAAGATCTCTAAAGAGACTGCACTTCTAGGCAAACTTGGAAGCATGAGGCTTTGAAGCCATAGCGCAACAGCCTTACTCTAGCTATGCCTCTCCCTCTCCCCTTTATTTTGGAAAAGATTTATAAACATGTATTAATCACATATTTCCTCTTCATGGTGCTAAGGGATGGGAGAAAAGTAAAATTATCAGAACACGTCCTGAAAACAAACATTTTAATATGGCTTTCCATCTACAGAAAAATACAATCTCCAGTACTGCACATTACAAACAGCCTAAAGACAACATCCACAGCTTTTCCACATGAGCAGGATTTAGAAGCTTACCTGCACCTGTTTAGGACATCTGTAAGATGCCCAGTTCTGTCAGAATGCAGACAAAGTAATGCACAAGCAAATAGACTTACAGCCTGCACACACAGACCACATATCTAAGAGATACATCACACACCCTACAGTCTACAGCAACTTCACTTCATATGTCTGGCAATAATACGCATCACAGATGATTAATACTCATTCATTGGTAGAGATAGGGAAGCAATGTAAAAAATCAGTCATGGCAATATTTAACACAATAAGAGACTTGTTCAACAAGGCATGTCTTCTCATCAGTTATTTTCCTGTGGCTTCGAGTCCTGAAACTTCATTACAAGACAATAGGGGCTTCTAGTCTACCATAATTTACTTGCCTGAAATTAATAGATCAATAAAAGATTATTGTGCCTGAAATCACCTAAGCTGCATTTGGGGACATGCAGTTCTTTGATGCCTTCTTGATTTTGTTACTAATGAACATCACAGACACAGTTATTGTAATACCTGAAACTGTCACAATACATAATTAGAGCATTTACAATCTGGTAAAACATCATACAACCAGTACTATTTATAAGCACAAACTGTGAGAGGTTAGCACGCCATCACTGTGGCTGTTATAGCAGTTTCTTATTTATCTTTTACAAAATGGTAAATACAATTAGCATTCCTATACATCACCTGCAAAATCCTTCACAAATACTGTTCAAAAAAGGGTGGCATCTAAATCCAGAGCAAGGCCACTTGGATTTGCAGGCTGGAGCCTACAGAAACCCAGAGGTTTGTGCAAGCCACCCACACACTTAGAAAGCTGCATACCTTCTCCTTGGGTTGACTATATACATACATATATATATATTGGTTGTATACATACAACCAATGTATGTACAGATGTTACAGTTACAAACTGTACCAGAGAATTTGGCTGTGCAGTTATTATACCCAAACAGAACAGATAGAATGCTTACCAATATCCTAGGCTCACTAAGAAACTCCAGAGGAGAGGATCTCCAGGAGAGATCCTTCCCCACTGGCAGTCAGCTCTTAAATGGGTCCAGGAGAGGTGCAGCCAGGCTCCACCCCTTCCTGCAGCACAGGTGAATTGCCTTCACCTGTGCTCCTCTGGCTGACTCAGTGCTTGCCTCAGGTGATCAATCAGAGGTTCAGGCTGTGATTCAGCAGTTCCCATACAGTTGACAGTATTGCAATTCTGCCTCTAACAAGACAGGAAATATTCAAATAAATTCTCTGATACATCTAACAAAAAAATTACACTTTTTAACTGTTTGCAAGCATGATCATTCAACATCTTCAAACATAATGAATATACACTTTTATGACAGCCTAATTCCTTCCAATATAAGGAGAAAGTATTTAACCAGCACACAAATTTTCAAGATCTCTGCTTTTCAAATGTGCTTATCTAGAAACAGTTCCATAATCATGAAAACTTTCATCATTCATAGAAATGTGACACCAGAAGTATAAAGAGATATCACATAAGAGGCTATCAAAAAGTAATTTTCTTTCAATTTAGGTGGAATAGATTCCCTTAGGTGGACTGAAATCTAATTAAAATTACTTCTGTCTTTCAGTATTTGCAAATTAAATTATACTGAACTGTCCAATTCAGGGAAAATTAGATTCAGTTTAATCAGTCTTGTCTGAACTATGACATTTTTGCTTTTTCAACTTCTGGAAATGTATTTCTATCAGGGGATCTGAATAAAGTTTGACATCTGAAGGGAGAGTATGAAGGCTTAACAAATTTAAATGGCTTGGGTATTTTAACTGAATGACAGACATGGGGTTTTTGGGCATGCAGGGGTGGAGGCAGCTGTACTGACCACACATGGCCACACAACACCCAAAACAAAGTGTGCAGATGTACCGCTTCTGAAGCAAGAAATCAAGAATGAAGCTGCATGCTACATTTCACATCATTTGAGATTTAGAACAAACAAACAAAAAATAGCCAGTGTTGAATGGTACCATGCACTAAAAATGTGATTCAGTTTCCAAATAACACATGCGTAAGCACAGAGAATTTGACTGGCATTTAAAGTAAAACAAATAGGAGACTCAGAAAGCCAGCGTTCAGCTGAAGCCCAGGTTCCAAGAATCTGAGTAAAATGGCATTTCCCTGTGGACACTAGCCTTCATCAAGGAAAAAACAACCGATGTGGCTCTTCTGCCCTGAATGATGAAGGATTAATTGTGAAGAAAAAGCCTTTACTTTTTCCAAAGGCTGCTCAAAACTCATTGGGCAGAATGGAAAATAAAAGCGCAGTAGAAGATCAGGATCAATACAGTGAAAAAAGGGCTGCTATGTCAGCTGCATAGCACTGCAGTGTTGTGTTGCAGTTTAATGTGCAAGTTAAAATTAACACGGAATTGCTCTACTCTCTATTACTATAATAATTATTCAAGACCTAAACAAAATGTGTATTTAATCATACAAGCCTTCCATTGAGATCACTGTGAGGTGCTTCTTCCTATACACACATTCAAGAATTTGCAACGGAAGCAAAAAAGAAACATTCTTATTGTTCAAAGGGCTCAAAGCCTGATTTAGTTTAAGACAGCAAAATCCCGAGGGGAAGCGACGAGAGGTAAATCGCCTCACACCAGTGAGATAAAGCATTTTCCGTCGAGCACTTGGTGCAGCAGTGCCGCGTGAGCACGGCAGTAGGGCAAACGAGTGATTCGCTTCTGCTGGGCGCGCGGTAGGAAAGGCGCCTTCAGCCGGAGCGCGGCGTGAGGAAAGGCGGGCGGGAAAGCACCTGCACGCACGTTAAAGTTCCGAGATTCAGCGGGTTGGTAGGATAAACACACAGTTCTGTCAGAAAACGTTTTTTCTTAGTTAAACGCTAAGATGATCACATTTCCTTCAACTGTATTAGAGATTTTATGACACTTCATGTGGGAGAGGAAAAGTGTTCAGGAAAGTTTATCTCATCTCCCATAGGCATAGCAATCTTTTCTTACTTATCCTTAGATTGTCATCATGAGCAGGTGTTTCGCATTTTCTGAAGGCAGTCAGAACTCCAATAACAGAAATACATTTATTTTTCTGTGAGGAATTAAGGACTAGAAATGTTGGGTTTTTTTCAGTAACATATAGACTTACAGTGCCTAAATGGTGTCTACTATTTCATGTCCTATTGGTCATACTACAGATTTAATCTTACAAGTACAAGCCTAGAGGGAAGCGCTCCTGCAGCCTGCGCGCGCCCAGCGCGCTTCCACAAAGCGCGGCAGCGTTAGACGGGGCGCACCCGGAGCCCGCGCTCGGCTGTCCCCTCACACAGCGCCAGGCCCCGCGCCGCGGTGCTCCCGGCGACCCCGAGGGAGTCCCAACCTCCGCGGGGCCCCCAGTCCTGCAGCCCTCGGGCGCTCGGGCCGGCTGAGCCCGCTCTGCGGCTGCTCTCCCCCCGCCGAGGGAACGAGGCTGCGTCTCCTCCTGCCCCGCGGCGGCGCGCACTCACCTCCGCCCCACAGCGCGTTGACAGCTCTGGGCGCCGCCATCTTGGCCACGCGGGGCGAGATCACGTGGCCGCGGGAGGCGGCTCGGAGCGGTCCGTCCGCCTCACGCCGCGGCCGTCGCTCGCGTGTCGCCTGAAGCGAGTCCCGCCCGCGGGCACGCGGCAGGTACGTGACGGGCCGGCGCCGCACCTCAGCACTGCCGCCGCCCTCGGGGTGAGGGCTCAGCGGGCGGCAGCCGTCAGGTCGCGGCTCGGAGGGCCGGGCCGGCAGCGCCCCCTTTCCGCCCGGCCGCCGCCCGGCCGCGCCGCGCCTCGCGCCTGCAGCCGGGAGCCGGGATCCGGAGCTCCGGCCTGCGTGTGTGCGACTGCGGGCGGCTCGGGCGGGAATAACCGCCTCGTCAGCTTTCGGCTGCGAGAACCGCGGCTGTGAGACGGCGCTCGTCGCGGCGGGACGGGCGCGGGAGCGCTGCAGCGTTGTTCTGCAAATGCCGGAGTTACGCCCGCCTGGTATTCTAGCGCGTTTTGTGCTTGGTACTTTTTTACTCCGCTATAGTAACACGGCATTTGTGAAGAAAGTTTTGAGTTGCTCTTTCTGAACTTTCTGAGCTTTTGCTATTTACTTGTTGTTGGGGTCTCTACAGAATCTAAAGGTCGGGGCTTGAACTTCAAACTCGCGTATTTCTTCTTATTTCCTCTGCGCAGCCAAATTTGGCCTGTTTAATAAAGATCAGGAAGAGCAAAGCTCACTGTGGTGCTCAGCTTTCTTCGAGCGCTGGTGGGGCGTCACCACGCCTGCAGAAGTACCCAGAGCCGCCCTGTAGGGGTAGTGCGGCGGGCTTCTTTGCATTCCGATAAAAACCGAGCTGAACTTCTAACGTCTGCTTGCAAATTTCATTTTTTCTCCACTACTTTTGTGCTTGGATTCGGCATTTATTTATTTATTTATTTAAAGCATTTTCAGTTGGTTTGAAATTATGTTTTTGTGGCTCCACAGATATTTGAGAAACGGCGTTGTGGGATATGAATCACACAGCCACAGGCAAGCATCAGAATGAAAGGACTCAAATGAGCAGAAAGTGCCAGGGCAGTAATTGCAAGGAGCTGAAATGTACAAGTAATGTGAGTATCGTTCCTGTACACCCCCACATGCGTGTAGGTACACGTGGTACCCAGAGGAGTCAGCGACATTCTGAAAGGAAGATGAGGCTGTTTGTCTCCTGAGTTCTTTATCTCCTGTTGTAGCCATGGGTAATTTTTAAATTCGATTTTATAATGTAGCTAACAAGGATAGACTCAAAGCCCCACTCAAATAGGAATAGTGATGTTATTTACCTGCGTTATTTACTCTAGAAAAAGCCCGAGAAATGGATGAGCATAACAGTCAGACTATAAGCATTTGTGCCTCTAAGGAGCAAACTCCAGGAGTTCTGTGGTCACAAAAAGGGTGCTGCATTCTCCTCAGTGCTCCTAGATATATCTCATGAGCAAAGTGCATCAGTTAATCAGCTGCCACAGCATGGTAGGTAGCCTATCACGCAGCTTGTATCCAGACCATGGAGCAGTTTAAAGATCAATACAGTATCTTATGTTGCCTCCAAAAATGAAATGATTAACTTCATACAGCCACGTTCTCCACTAAGTGACATGTATAATGTGAGAGCAGTGTGACAGGATTTTAATAGAAGAAAAATATAGCTAGAAATAAATCAAGAAATAGCATTCCTAAGCTGCATAGTTGCACCTCATGAGCATCATTACCAGCTACTCACTGGCAAGAGGTACATGTACATTTACTTAATCTGCAGAGCAGAAATGAGTAAATCTTTGCCCTGATCCTAGTTGTACGATGCAGTATTGTCTTTCACAAGTTCGAACTTCATCAGACACTGTTTTATGTTATTTTTTGTTATTTGTTATTTTTAGGACTGCAGATACCCAACTGCTGGTTCTATGAGAATGAAGTTCAGTGTAAAGCAGTCACATGCTGTCACTGTTTGGCATATGTAACTATGCATTGCTGGAATGGGTGTACTTCTCTGTGCCTGCAGAGAGTAGCATATCTCACATGAAAGTAGTCACGGATGAGGAGCGGTTCTCTATCATTTTTTCCTGAGGTGTTGCTAAAGGAGAGAAGCAAAATGGTCTAGGTAAACCTATTATCATCTGTTTTCGTCAAGTCAATAAGTATTTCCTATTCAGGGAAATCAAATGCCGCTGAGAAAGAAAATAAAGTGAACATTTGGCTTTTGCCTGTTGCTGTAAGACCATAATTCCATATTGTAACAGCCTCAAAACTTGTTGATGGCATAAGAAGATGTGAGAACTGGAGACAATATTAGAATGACACTGTTGACAGCTTTGTAATTAACTTGTCCTTAAGCAGCAGGTTATTTCCCAAATACTTGTAGGTGTACATTAGCAGTTAGATTTCCCAATTCCTTTTGCAGATCAGAAACCAAGAGGGGATCGATTAAAGGAAGTCTGTTTTATGTTCCAAGAGAACAAATGTTCTGTAATGTTTATAATGTCTAGATTAATCTGAAAATTTAACAGTCATTATTCAGTAGTCTTTAATTTGTGCTTTTTTCTAATATAAGTAGCAGATGAAGTTTGTTAGGAAATTTGTATTAACAAAACAAAGATTACTATCTCAGCAAAAGAGAGATATTCTATATCCTAACACAGTATGCCCAAGGAGTCACTTCTGCTATTTTCAAGTTCTGTTACCAATCAGAACCAGATGTATGTAGCTGTCTTTTGTTCATGTTTGGCAAATCCTCTGAAATGTTGAAGATGACCAGTGGTGATTTGAGTGGTCCTCTGCTTTGTGTTGAGACGCAGCTCTGGCAACATCACTTTTTATCCAAGCTCCTTTGAGCATATCTCTGTTCCCTTCTTCACAGACAGTCTTGCAGATTCTGTCTGACTTACACTGTCTCCATGCTGTCAGTGTTGATACTTTCTAAATGTAGAATCTCCATGTTTTTTTCCACCAGCATGGTACACAGGCCAATAGTAACATAAGCAAAAGTTGTGGGAAGGAAGACACAAAGCTGTGCTTTAAAACGTAAGGGTGAAAGCAGTCTATAAAAGGCTATGAAACAATGTTTTATTGCTATTAATACATTAAATCTTACCTGGAGCAATATAGAAATATGCTTCTAGTTTAAGCATAGCAATTCGATACTCCTGGGTTTAGGCTCAAACTGTTTAGACTTAGAGATTGTCTTAGAAGATTATTTAGTTCACAGCAGCTTTTGCCGGCCAAGCTGGTCGTTTTTGGGTGCTGTACTAATCACAAGTAGGTGTCCTTTCTTCAGCACTGGTATTTATCTGTTCCATGATGCTGAACCTGCAAAATGCAGTAGCTCAGCAGGGAAGGGGAAGTTTGCTTGCCTTGGGAAGTCTTGCTGAAATGTGTTCTAGAGAAGATAAGTAAAGTCAGGAGAGTTTATAAGTGCAGTGAGGCAGACTTAGATCACATCTACACAGTTGTGCCTTCCAGCGATACCTGAAGTTCTTGGACCTCAATATACATCACCATTTGTTAGTGAACAGCAAGCATGTAAGTGCAAAATGTAGAAAATCAGGCAAACTCTACCAAATTCTTACAGCTTTAAGGAGTGCACAATGACAAGTTCACAGTCCCTATCACATTGAACTCATTCAAAATGAAGATTTTATCTTTTCCATGAAACTATGAAGGTCTCAAAAACATGAACACCATCCAGTTTTGAGGATAACTAGAAGCATTTAAACATAGAAGATGTTGAATGTGGAACACCTCCCTTATTGTCATACCACTTAGAAATAAAGAAACAAAAAACTCAACCCTGGATATCAAGCTCTTCCCATTGATCTTTATTTCTTTTGTTTGATCTCTTCTGCTCAAAACGTGAAGAGGTCTTAAATGGAGCACATACCCTGCATCTGAGGAATGTTTTCACTACTGCGTGCTCTTTACTAAAGAAAGAAAACAACGTACGTTTCTGCTCCTGGTATAAAGATCTTTTGCAGTGGTAAAAGGGAATTCTGAAATGCTACTCCCAAGGACTTGCCTTCATTTGTTATTACCTGAATTTCCTTCAGTTTGGGTGCAATTCTTGTATTTGCAATGAACTTTGAAGAATGAAAGATTTTTTTGTTTGCTCTTTGTTTCTCTAGACTCGAGAAGCAAGACTATTTTGAACACGGAAATCCAGCAATTGTTAGATCAATGATCCTTTTCACACGTGTTTGTAGGTCTAAAAGGAGGCACATACAGCATCTGTAGTCTCATTTCTGGCAAAGCCCATTTCTGCAGGCTTCTAGCTCAAGGAACAAAGAACATGGTAAACTTATTTAAATGAGTAGTTTGAGTACTAGTATATGTATTGTTTATCTTTTTAAGCTGTAGGAAGATTTGAGTGATGGGGAGGCCAGCCCATCCCTATGATATTCCCTCCAGAGATATAAGCCAATATAGTGGCAGCTAGTATGTTCTGCATGAGTGGGACTTAAATCTGTCCTGTTCTGTGTAATAGCCTTCCATTTCAACTAATTGCACAGACCTCCTAGTCTCACAGTTTCAAATACTTCCAACTTTGTGGCTTATAGCCTTTTGTAAGTGAAACGTTTTAATAGATAGAACTTGTGGTTCAATTGCAATCTTTCTGGTTGTTGAAGGAAGGACTAGCAATGTAAAATCAATACATATGGGGCTTTGAGCAACCTGGTCTAGAGGGAGATGTCCCTGCCTATAGCAGGAGGGTTGAAACTAGGTGATCTTAGAGGTTCATTCCAACCCCAACCATTCTGTGATTCTATGATTAATAACTGTAATAGTTTCTGACACTACAGTAGATGAACCACATATCATAAGATATCCTAGGCAGAAGAGTGAAAATTCTAAAAAGAATATATTTGAATTCACAAAGTAAGGGAACTATATAAAAGCACTGGCTTCCTACAGATTTGTAAGTTTCTTACATTAGCTAAGGAAAGTGCTTTTGGAATCAATACAAAGCCTTGTTTGCTTCTCCACTTGTAAAGTATTTTTTCTTAAACATGAACCTGTGGATTCATGGAGGGGTGGTTGGTAAAAAAATGGATGGTAAAAAAAAAATGGATGGTAAAAAAAAATATGCCTAAGACTACCCCCTGTAGAATCTGAAGTAGATCAGGTCCTAATAGCTGGTGGCAGCAGGATCCTTTTCTCAGAACATGTAAAGAGCCTGTACTCCAGATGCATGCCAGTCAGTCCAAAGAACTAGTCTTATAACTTGTTCACGTGGCTGAAGAATGCCCAGGCTTAAACAGTATTATTGTAGGGCCCAAGTGAAACAGTCTGAGGAGGATGAAGTTAGGAGAAATTTAGAACAGTTGCAGTATAAATATATACAATCATGTACTAACTTGCTACTTGGATATCTGTTAAGTCCCGAGGCAAAACAGAAAGGTTAAAAAATTCAAACAATTTACATGTTATTGTATCTGAGAATCTACAGTTTATTTCAGCATTAAGTGCTCCCAAACTCGAAGAACAACATTTTTAAATCTACAGCACTAAAATAGAAAATATTCAAAATTCACAGAAACACAATGCACCCTTAATGTGATTAAAACGTCACAAGGTTTTTTGTTGTTGTTGTTGCAGTTAAGTGGCAATTAAGGATGTGCTTCATAACACTGTGCAGAAATCTGCAAGTTTCCTGTACAGGTCAAATCCTCATGCTTGTGCAAGTCGTTCTAGGACTCTTCGGTAATCCGAAACAAGTTGCTGGAAGCTCTCTTCTAACTGTTCATGTTGCATGTTTAGGTCTATTTGGTTCAACTGATTTGTCAGCTCCTCTGGTCTTAAGCACCTTCTCATCTTGGCAAGTTCTCTCTGCTTTTTCTAAGCAATTAAATAAACAGTAATTTGAACATAAGGAACAGTGAAGAGTACAGTATTTTACTGAATTTATTCCATTTCAATATCTAGGTCTTTATGAAGTCCCTAGTGCTTTAAAAAATAATAAAAACAAACAAAGAAAAATCCACTAACAGTTTAACTAGGAAACCTTTTCTGTTAAAGCTCCACAGTTTCTGTATTACCAATTATCTGGCAAGCTGAAGACTCATTTCAAAATTTTTCTGTATTTCTGCAACAGTTAGTCAGGAAACAGCTCTAAGATGCAGAACCACTGTTAATAGTGGAAGATATTAAGAATTTAGAATTGTACTGTACCTGTACAATACAATTCAAATGAAGTTATCAAGTGCTTTATAAAAGAGTTGTGTTTACATGACACAAGCATTAAAAGTGCTGTAATATTGCCAATTCTTTATAAAAGGTTGCTTTCTCCCCCAAATTACTACATATTGAGTTCAGCTGCAGTTCTGGCAAGTTTTATTCTATTTTTTTAAAAACAGGAGCATAAGATTTTTTTGTGAAACTGTTAAAAATTAGCATGTAAGCCATTCACTAGGCAGAACAATCATAAACAAGATGACCATAGTTTAGAATATGAAACTTAAAACCTTAAAAAAAAAAAAAAATCAGGGAAAGGGCGCTGGCTGTTTTGATCAATCTTTAGAAGAGAACTGTGGTTGAAAAAGTGAAATATTTAAAGCAATAGAATATTCTAAAATTTTAGAAGACAAATATATCTAGCAGTACAATATCTGTAAAGTTTTTACTCAATGTATTTATTACATGCAAAGACTAAAGTGAAAACAATTATTAGAAGCACTAGATTTGAAGCTGCTTATGGCATTTTAGATTTCCTCCAAATATTAAGCTGGATTACATGCTGAGGACATGTGACAGTCCTGTTGGATGAAAAATCAAGGCCTTATTTGTAGTGGACAGCGAGTGAAATTTAGTAAATGAGACAAGACACTCACAAAAGAGAATAGAAAGTGTTTTGATTAGGATCCTGTCACTCAGCATGACACGGTGTTATCTCCAGATCAGCCAAGTGTTTAATGCAGCGCTGAGTTCTCATTTCTGCTAACAGACCCCCTAAGTCCAACATGAGTACAATCAAAGTTCTGCTATTTTGGTATAACAGGATAAGTGCTGCTTTAGGGAGGCTTGCAAGCTAATCAAGATACTTCTGATACTTTGTGAAACTTTTCCAACCAGGTTTTGGGTTGCTTGGTGATTACTTAATTGCAGAGTAGCTAACATGCTAGTTACAGCAATGAACATAGGCTTGTGGGTTTTTGCAATCAATATAGAGACTCATGTCATTAGCAACTAGGAGATACATACATACACTATATATACACATACATATACACACGCCCACCCCTAATCTTAGAGGATTGGTTAATGCAACATGTAGCAAGTAGATCCTCAAAAGCATACTGGGTAGGAAATAAGAAAGTAACTCTGCACTAAGTTCAGTATTTGATTCAACTTCACTGTTGAGATCATATCCCATCTACAGGGAGTATTGTACAGACATGGCTAGGTTACCAAGCTGCTCTGTTAGACCTAGTTAATGAGCAGAACAGGAATCTAAACTATACCTAATTTTCTAGTGTAAATATATAGCATTTAACCCTCATTTCTAACATTGTGGTTCATATATTTAAGATACTCTCAATCTTTCCAAGAAAGTGACTTCCCTCCCTTCTCCCTTCCCTTTGCTCTAACTGGATTTAATGCCACTTGTAGCTAGGTACTGTAAGGGTAATAAATTTCTGCTGGAATTGGGCAAGTAACAGGAGTCAAACAAGATCTTTGGTACAGCCACGAATGAATGTTCTCTGCATCTGTGTATGTCAGCTGAATGCTGCATAACTAATAGTAGTTGATTGGCAACATAATTGGCATCAACTACATTTATGGAAATGGAAGTAAAATCAGGTATAATTAGCCTTGAAATAAGTATTAAATGATACATAAGTCATATACCTTATAGGGGCCAATCAGCCTTCTTTTAACATCCAACCGGTAGCTTCTGGATTGTTCTGCATCACCCATATCTGTTGCACGCAATCGGAGAATTTCATAAACTCTCCTTGTGTGTTGCTAGTGAACAAAAAGGAGAATAAAGAACACGTCTGAGTAAAGAGGTCATTCAGCAGTAGTATCACATTATTTCTCCACTTTGAGTAACTCCTCCGCTTATCAGATATCAGATACCAACAAAGCCTCAATCAGCCTGATCCTCCTTAGCAGTGGGTTAAATGAACAAATGTTCTAGTTACTCCTCAAAAAATAATTTATTCCAGTACGGCTAGCGTGTAATCTCTCAAAATGTTGCAGTGTCTGTGAAGGTGCTTCAAGGATCTGCTATGAATGCTATGAATGGCAGAAAGTCCAGAAGTCAGAGTCCAAAAGTAATCTAAAGAACTGAAACTAGAGTAACATTAAGCAATTAATTACTACATAGTACCTCCTGTACTAATATTAATAATCTTGACATACTTATTGCTCTTCACAAGGTCCTCTGGAAATGCTAAAAATGAGAATGAAAGAATATTTAAATGTTTCTTTTTACTAGGAAGATAACAAAGGAATCAGTATGTGGAAAATTGAAGTGACTTTGGAACACTGATCAGCAACTATGACATCTGGAAAGGAAACAGATTGATGTTTCTACTGTATTACTATGAACTGTTATAACGTTTAAACTGAACTTAAGATCAACTACTCCTTTGCTGAGCAACAGGGTTAAAAATAAAATTGTTTGCTATACTAATCCATCTTTAGATTCTATTAAAAAATAAACTTAATTATCCTTTTAGGTGTAACATCTCAGGTGCAGAAGGCTGCAGGTTTACTTCTCTTATACAAACAATAACATTTCAATGAATATATTTGAATAAGGTTTTTCCTCTGCAATTCTCATTCAACACTTTCATAAAAAACACATTCATGTATTTTTAAATGAATAGCTTACTAATGAGTTTAATCACTTGGACAATTATCCGCTTAATTGTTCAATTTAACAGTTTAGTCCTTCAGACATTTAGAGCTGCCTCAGTAGCAGTGCTAGCATTACTACCTTAGTATTCTGTATTCTCAGAACAACAGTGGCTATTTATATAGATATACCTGAAGAGATGGAAACTGACACTTGAAATTGGAATATTTCAAGTTCTGTTACATCAACAGCATTAGATGGAAAACAAGAAGGCATTTACTTAAAATCTTAAGCAATTTCTTCACTTTCAGATACACTGTAGAAATCTGTTGAAATAAACCACAGTATGTAAACTCCAAGTCTCCACCCCTACGTTGTACTAGCCTGATAAGAATAGGTCCAACTACCACTGTTCAGATTTAATACCTTATTTATTTTCAGCTTCTGTTGAGCTTCCATTACCATTTCTTGGCTGAAGCCTTGCATTAACTTTCCTGGGGAAAAGCAAAGCAAGTCTTGACAGAGCTTTACAAGAACAAAGTCTCTTAGCTTTATGTAGTTTTCAGATGGATCTTCAGCTAGAAAAAAATTATAAGAGCACATAGTTAATATAAGAATTGTTTCTTCATTTCTGGTATGCAATTACAAAAGCTGTGGAAGACGAGACCAGATACAACATTCATCATGTATAAATAGCTGTGCTTAATCATAAGTACTGCTATCAAAGTTTTAAATGTATGACAATGTCAGTTAAATTGTACTGTGTACAGTATTATACACGTTTCCAAGAGACTGACAAAACAAGTTGAATACAGTTCAAAACATAAACCCTTTTTTCTTGTATGTTCCCTCTATTCTATAGCAGATCAGAGCATCATAATTATTGTAAGGCAAACTATGTGGATAAAGACTGAAATAAAAGCTGAAGATAATTTGAAGTTACTTCCATCTTGCTTGAAACAGCAGCATTGCTATCAAAACTGTAGCTTTATTAAAAAAAAAAACAACAAAAAAACAACAAAATCAAGAACTAGCTTCAGTGATCATCAACATAGTCCTATTTGCAACTTTGTTCCCACCTATGAACTACAGAGAAGGAAATGTTACAATGCTGCAAATAGACTTAATCACCACTTTATAGTTTGGACAGGTTTACTACAAGTGAGGAGCAGGGTCTTGCTCTACCCTACCTTTATTTTTCTGTTCAATTTATTGTTGAACAGCCTATATTCCAGCTGTGCTTTTTTGTTCATTTTCTCCCCCTTTTCCTCAAGATGAGGACTATTTTATGTAGTTGACATTTGCGGTTTAAGAATGCTCAAAAGCTAGTATGTTACTAAGAGAAAGGAGTAGCATATAAGTTTTGGTCCTAGTATATGCAGCACTGCACAACCAGCAATTTGTTTTTTGGGTTGCAGACTGCCTAGGACTGCATCAGTAAAAAAGATTTGCACATGAGTGCAATAATCTTGTGTGGCAAAACTTACAGCACTTATTCTGCAAAAGAGATTGAAGAGGCTGTACTGAGATCCATTTATTCTGCTCCTTTTCATTCAAATTAGAAGAAAGATGAGGCAGTTTCTGTATCTTAAGCACTACCAACATACATTTCACTTGTGTCAACTAGGATTATTAGTTACAGTTGGGACAAAGTATTCATTGCAAATGTTAAAGTCTGAAATACTTTTTTTTTTAGGCATTAGTTTCTTAAAGGAAGTTGAAATTCTAATCATTCTGAAGAGAGGAAAGGCTTTACTTAACAGCTTTAGTGGATATGTAAGTATGAATTTGGTCCATTATCAAGATTGCCAAACCTGACTTTCTATCAGAATGACAATAAATTATCTTGCAGAAGTGTAAGATTACATAACTTTAGTGCCATGTAGAATATTGCAAGCTTCCTCCTGCTTTAATCCAAAAAGAGTTACTTTAGTGCAAATTTGCTGTTTGCTTCAAATTTGCATTAAAGGCACTGAGCCATGAATGTGTCATATGATTTATGTAGTACTATATTTAAGACTGTTTATTCTCAGTCATAAAAGCTATGTAAAGCTTTGTAGTATTAGTGGAAAAAAAGGATAAAAATCACACAGTGAATAAGACTTCCTACTGCATAAAGGAAGTTATGCTTCTTTAGGTTTCTATGAATTGGATTAAAATTACAAGGTAGATTACCCTGTGTTAAGATTATCCTGCAGTGATACTATGAAGAAAGCAAGTGTTGTAATGCATTTTAATTAGTTTTTTGGAGGGTAGAGGAATAGAACATCTTTCTCTTCTTTTTGAGATGAGGTCTTAGAAGACCTTAGATTAGTCAATTTATATTTTTTAACTGTATTTCTTCCTATATTGGACTTTAAACTACACGACAGACGTCATGATTCTAACCACTTTAATGCTATATTTTTAAGATGTGTGTACCCTCACCCCCCCACCATTCTTCCATTAAATTTTCACTTTCATGTATTTATTGGCTCATCTCTAACATGAGGGGTGCATTCAGTCAGTAGTGCATGCTCATGGAGCACAACTCCTGTGCAGATTTTTGTCTGTTGACTTTTGGCTTACATACGTGTTAAAACACTATTTCAGATTTTTCTCAGTTTTGAGTTTTGGCTAATAGGAACTAGTTGAACAAGGAATCTGACAAAGCTTGATCTCCTGGCAAACTCAGCTGTATATCTCACAATAAAATGGCTAATTAGCTGGTAATCCATGCATGCTAGGGATTGAATTTTCCTGGTGTGCTGTTCTCTAAGTAGAGGATTTAAGGAGCTACATTATATACAGTTCTTCTGTAAAACAGGGCACTGTTAATCCTGAACTGAGCTGAAGCTAAACCTTCAAAAGGCCATTTAATTCTAACAAGTGAACATGAAAGCTGGCTTGTGGGCTAGCAGTGTCTGAATGTGACCAAACAGGTGAAATGAGTTAGAAATTTAACATATACCTGTTATATCAAGTACTGTAGGAGAAGACATATAGTATCTATGAACTGTTTCGAGAAGCTGAGCACCATGGCCTTCTCCTTGGAATGGTGGCAAGATCAGCATCTGGCTACAGACAAAGGAATGTATTGATATTTCAGTTCAAATGCATGCTTTTGCAAACATTGCAGTGTAAAGGCATAAAAACTAAGTTTTTCTTAAAACACATGCATCAGTCTTAATGTTAAAACATAATTCTTACAGAATCTTAGAACTGCTAAATATTCAAAACTTGTGTGCAATTCCCTCTGCTTCAAGAAGGGAACAATGAAATAAATCAGTGCGTAGCCAACTAATAATGGGGATTTTTTTAAAACAAATCAACACCATTATAAACAAGTATTGGGAACTTCAGCAGTTCCCTCTCCTGAAATAAAAGGCAAGGCACGAGTTACACCGCCAATTACCTTACACGTGGCCGGGTTTTGTCTGGGTACACATAGTAATTATAGACTGTCATGTAGCCCACGGTCGCAAAGAGCGTAGCTCCATCCTTATTATACTTCTCAAATCTGCAGATAAAACAGAAAGCCAAGCAGGTCAATTACAGTCGCGCTCCCATGCAGTGTCCATTTTCTTTTCCATTCTCCAACTGAATTTTCAGTGTCAGCAAGCTACTCTGTGAGGGCCCAATGGGTACACCTGCTATGTTCTGAATGTACAATTCACTTAATTGGTGTGCAGCAACTTGGATAAATCAGACCTCTTTACAGCACTTCAGTGCACTTGCCTATTATAAAGATGAATAGGTGGCAAGTAAAAGAAAACACAGGCAAAGCTCATTTTACTGTTTAAGCCTACATTCAGGGCTCTAACGGACAACAGCATTTAATTCAGCTCTATTCTCAAGGTTCCCCAAAGTATAATGGAGGAAAACTCAAGCCTGATAAACAATGGTTTTTCTTTCCTGGGAAAAATATCATTATACTGCTCCAATAATTGGCCAGCCACAATTAAAATGCAGGCTTTGTGGAGGTAATAAGGTCCACTGTTGCTTTAGAACTGTACTTACACTATAAAGTAGTTCCATCTTTCATCATCTACATCAATAAAGCTAGCAGTTTCAATAAACCACATCAAGAATGTCTGAAGCCTTTCATGATATTCTCGAAAGCCTGGACACGTCATGTCAGCCTAGGGAAAAAGCCAGGAGAAGTCAGGTGAAACCTATCACAGATGCAAAAGGAAAAAAAAAATCTGCAAAACGTAATTACTTCCCCCCCATACAAAAAAAAAAAAGCATGCTTCTAACCAATAAGTTGGTCAAATGATAATATTTATATGTATATGTAAATATATATATATATATATATATTGAGCGTTACAGAAGGTGCCTCACTGAAAAATAAACTTTAATTTGCTTGCTTATGAAGTTTCACTTATTTTTCATACCTTATATATCTGATATGCAATGTCTTCACCAGCTTCCTCATTATGAACAGAATATGTGTGTAGCAGCATTCCAAAGGGCTTAAAGTTGACCTCCTTTTCCAACAGAGAGACAAAGTCATCTGTATTTGTACAAAAGCCAGGAGGAATAATTTCTCTAATTTTACTTTCAACATCATCTGCCTGGGGAATATAAAACAGGGCGGGATCAGCAGAAGATTAAAAAGACAGCAAAGTCATCATTTTGCTATTAGAGATGAATATAAAAAGGAATGCTATGGCCTATCAGTAACTTTAAAAAAGACAAATATTCCTGTTGTTCAGACCTTTGAGCAGATAAAGATAACTGAAGAGACACAAAAGGGTCAGTCAAGCCATTATCAGTATTCAAAAGCTAGTAGTTACAACATAAATAAGTTCCTGAACATGTTTACATTTAGTGACAATTTGTCTAAGCAAAATCGAAGAGGGTTGATAACTATTCTAATAAAAATTCAGTGTGAAGGAACACAAGGAATACCAGCAAGATAAGGAAGGAAGCTGTGGATTCAATCAAGCACTAGGAACAATATTCTTGCTTTCCTATTTCATTGGATGAAACATTAGTTTCTAAAAAATGCAATAAAATTGGTAGCTCAGGCTTTTCATCCAGCAAACCTCTGTGACCATGCTGCACACAGTCTTGTGGAACTGGGATTCCCAAACAAACACCATAACTGGTATTAGGTGGTACGGAACTGAGTGGAGAAAAAGGAACAAAGACTAAAAAACGGTAGCTCCCAAACAAGAAAGTGACAGCATCACTCTTGCATCCTTATGTGTCTGTGCTGGAAATGCTTGCTTGTACTCTAATCAAAGAATATTTTGAAAACAAAGCTGACAAAATAAAAAACACAATTTAGAAATATGGTTAATAATTCTGACGTGTAAAATTTAACTTAGCAGAGAGGGAAGAAATATTCTGACACCAACATTAAATTCAGAGATTAAAATTACCCTTTTCAGTTAACCAAACTGAAAGTTACAGACTATCAGCTGAGCAGACTTCATAATCCTTTTCAGACCCCAAAAAGACCACTTGATTGAATACATTTACTACTTCTTTTTAACCATGAATATTTGATGAAGTTTCACAATAACGTATTACTGCTTCTCACCAGGCAATAAAACTTAATGAATTGGTCTCAACTTAACAAAACAGTACTCCTCAATACAGCCCCTAAAAGCCTGACATTACATTCAACAAAATGAGCTTACATTCAATTCAAACTTTCCTCTGGACAATGAATCCAGGTTTTTACTTAATGGAGTTTGCGGTGAGTTCAGCTGTAATGTTTGTATTGTATCTATTTCCACAAGGACTGACACAAGAACACTTTGTGTTAACTTACTAAGCAGCTCTTTCACACCGTTTATGTGCATGATGGGTATTAGTTTGAAACCAAGACCCTCGCTACTTAGCATTCAAAACAGGGAAATTAAGATGCTTAGAACAAAATACACTACAAAAGGCTAATACAACATGCTACTAATTCCTGTCCTTTCAACCATCCTTCCTTAAGTAGAGGCAATGCACCTGCAAATGAATAGCACTTCATCATTCAGTTACATTTTTAGTATAGAGAAAGATGGATGTGGTTCAGCACAAACAAGTTTTATTCTTAATGGTTTGGTACTACCAACATTTATATTTATATTTGTAGAGAGCACTATAAAGCGATTAAGATATAGCTCTACAATACTTGCTATAACAACACAGTGAAAATGTCTACAGCCTTTACATCAATTTTGTTCTCAAAACAAAGGCCCCTTTCTGTTCATCTTCGAGCAATGCTAGCTTAATGTATTTGCTTTGCATTTCCTAATGTAACTGCGTAACAGAAAGTGAGCCATGTTTTGCTGAATCACTGAATTATATACGTTAACAAGAACGAGTATTTGTAAGGAGCACAGCATTTCAGAAATGCTCATCTTTCTTTCAGACTGCAAGTATATTTACACAGATCTTAATCCTGCCCTGGTGATAAAGTCAGAGGAAATCACTGCTAGTGACTTTCATTTTGCACATCTGGAAAAGATACGTAAAATAATCCACAATTAAAACAAGACTTCCAAGCACCAGTATGTATTACCTTCCTAAGGAAATCATACGAGATGAAGATAGGGAACACAGTAAGGACTTGTAACCTAACTTGTTTCGTAGTAGGACTAATTGAGCCATCAGGATCTCTTCGTACATTACGTTTGACTCTGGATAATATTAATATAATTATACTAATAGGCAGTTACCACATTTGTGTATATTTTCATGCTATTTCAAAGTGGTGCGTTCACTTAAAAGTTACCATAGAAATACGTTTGAAAGCTGAGCTTTTCTACCAATTATAAATATTAACGTCAGTGAGGAGCAGTGGAATCATCTGCAGTGTTAAAGTATATCCAATGTTAAAATTGCACTTTCATTAACTTGAGTTAAAACAAATATATCAGACCAGCTGCAAAGCATGATAACATGTGGATAGTAAAGATTGTTTCAGAGGTTAGTGAAATACTTTCCCTCACTCCATCATGAAAACTGGAAGAAAAGGAAGCTACTTGTACAGCTGCAAATCTGAAAGCAGCTAGCAATTCAGAGGTCAATGCTATTCGTATTTATACCAGAAGAAAGCAGCCTCTCTACAGATGTTTAAAAGAATTGACGCCACCCAATGGATAAATTCTGTCTATTTTCATTAAATGAAGTGCCAAAGAAGAACATACATCTGTTCAAAACATGACAAGACTTCGCTGAGCCTTCCCCACTAGTGCAGTATAGAAGCATCTTCATAGAGAACATATTAAGATGTGTAAATATGCCTGGTTAAGAGACCTTGGAAAAACAGCTAATACTATGGGGTCAAATGGCCTGCGTGGGCTTTTAGATACAAAATGCAAGAGTATGAATAACTAAACAGCATTAAAGCTCAATTCTCACTTGTAACCAGTTTGTTCAAAGCAGAGACTTATGTCCTTTCCTGAACACCATTTATTTGAAGCACAAAGATTATCTGTCATGCATAGCGTTTATAGTTCATGCATTAATATGATTAACCCAAATGACCTAAGCAACTAAACAGTTAGCTTAGAAAAGTAAATGGCAATACGCATTTAAATTAACACTGTGCTTATTGTCATCTCTGCAAATTGTTAATATTTTAAGGTAGTTAAACAGCAAATATAAATGGCAGAACAAATCTGGCTGCTGTATCTTTTTTTCCCCCTGCAGTAGATCAGATATAGTCACATGAGCAGCTTATTAGGACACACAGTCTGTTAGTGATATCAGGGGAAGCACAGTGAAAGTTCTTCAGCCACAGCCTGCAGAAAACTATCTGGAAGCTAGCTCAAATGGATATTCTTTCTTGTCCCTATCACTCCATTATGCAATTGAAAAATAATTCAATAGAGGCAATACTGAGCCTGAAAGTAGGAAGGATTCTGAGCAATGGAAATAGTTGCAGTGTAAGCTTAGGGCTCATTTACCTTGTTTATACTTCCAGATAAGAAAAGTGGCTTTATTTGTGCAGAAAATAGCACGTCAATACAAATGTGTTGAGGTGTGGATTCCCACTGTGACGTGATTTTGAAATTATGTTGGTGAAAGGCTGGAAGGAGAGGTGGTCTGTTTGATTTTAATATGGTTATCACTTAACCAACTGGCTTTCCTTTTTTCTTTACTTCTAAAAACCTTACAAACATTGAAGAACATGACCTTTCACTCTTAAGGTAGGCTGCCCTAGCCTCAGAAGTATTTCAGACATGTCCAGGCACTTAGCCTGTTGAACTAGCTATATTCTAACGCGGCTTCAGAGCACAGAAACAAAAACCTGTAAAACTAATTTAACACAGTCATTTCAATTTTTGTTTAGAAAGCCTTTTCCTTGAAAGCATTTAAATAAACTCTGATGAATTTGAAATATGAACTTTAAATCATAAAGATGTTTACTCTTGACAAGAATAGATTTCTTGGGCAAAGTAATTTGAAGTCAGTGCAAACGTACGACCACTTCACACTACAGAATATTGTGAAGATTCACCAATCACCTTATTAACAGCTCTTTTCAAAATAAATCATTTTTTCCTTGCCTATAACTAAGTAAATCTCAGATGATATTCAATTATGATATTCAATTTTCTTAATGCACCAGAATCTACTCCGAAAAATTCATTTTTCTTTCCTCATGTAGTCTCTTTAATAGGAATTAAACCACTAGCTCTCCTGGAGACAGCTAGCATGAAAATAGACTTTTTTTTTCATTTGGTACAATTTTGATGGCAGTAGTAGAGTCAAAAGAAAGAACAATGAGAAAACATAAATAAGTTCTGTTTTTTTTTTTCAGGTTAGCACAATAGGAAGCTTTATTTTTAATGTAACATGTTTGGAAGGGCAATAAGTAGCCCTAGAAGGTTTGTCCCCATAAAACGTTCCCAATAAGTACAAGTCTGGCTCTGTCTTTACCTCCACACAGTCAAACTTCTCATTAACTTTAGATGTATATTCAATGCGGAAGAGAGTTGACAGGTTACCAGCAATATAGTATAAGAGAATCTTCAGTCCCTTGTAGCCAAAGGCAACTTCACTGAGGAAGGAAAAAAGCACAGTCAGACCTCTAAATGAGTTTCACTGCAAAATATTCAAACCACAGTATTTAAGACTTTAAATCCACATCCTCCTTCCAAGTGAGGTGTACTAAACCTTTTAATAGTGAAAGAGAATCAAGCTGGATGTATGCTATATAGACAGAAATAATGCCTTACATTGTTCTTATTAGTAAATTTGCTCCTCTAGGGAGAAACAGAACATGTCCCTGAACTCAGTAAGACAACAACTGTATATTTATAGCAATAACTCAAAGAATACTTGAAATAACTAATCTTGCATTTATGTTCATCATTGTCTTAAATTCACTAATATTAATACAAATTGATAAACAACGCTTACTAAAACTTAGTATAGCAGTGTAAAGTTTTGGAACATACTACTGCAAGCCATACTGTATAATATACCCAGATACAAGTCGTAGCAACAAGTATGCTTCTAGTGAACAGTATTATTAGAATCAAGTTAAAAATAACTATGGAAGAGATGCTCTATTTATTTTAAATATTCTGAAAAAAAAAAATGTTTCCTGAATATAAACACTACATTTAAGTCTTAAGAATTTATTTTCAGGCAAAAAAAAAAAAAAAAAAAAAAAAGAAATGCAGAAACTATTGTGTTTTTCTTCTTTTTTTTTTTTAATATATAAAACCTGATCTTTCCTTGTGGCAACACATTGCTAATTTGAAGTTTGAAACGCCAGAATAAAAGTGTGCCCGTTCACTACACCAACAGATTGGAGAGTTCTGCCATTATGAGAAGTGCAATGACTCTCAATGACAGCTGCAGACATGCAGTAGTGCAACTGATTTTATTACATTTAATTATTGTACCTATATCAGTATAGGTATAATTAATACAGATAGCGCATCCTACTCTAAGTACTTAGAATGCTTTTTAAAGGAATTGTAAATTAAGAAAAATAAGTAGTTCAGAGTTAAGTGCATGTGGATTTTCCTTTTCTTTCTGGCTACAGCCAGAGTGTTTACTACTGCTCTTCTGAAAATATTAAATGACATTTTAGCACTAGGGATGCAGTGGCAAACTTGCCTACAATACAAATGAAAAAATACTTGGAGAGAAAACTATTTATTTTTTTCTAAACAGTTTGTGTATCCCCTGAACATTTAACTTACACAAAGTCTATCATCTCTAGTAGAGAAAACCTCTGAGTTAAATACTTAACAATCAGTGATCTAAAACAGCCAAGAAATTCAGTTTAAGTTAATATCTATGGTCTTCTTTAATTAAAAATTCCATGGTGTATTGTTATTTAAAAAAAAAAACAAAAAACAAATAAAAGGATATACTGTTGACAGATACTTTTTGGTTTCAGCACTCATTACTGTGAAAGTTTTAATAAAGAACTATTAATTCTTGCAAATCTTATAATGATGACTTGAACACAATAGCAGCTGAAATGAGCAATTCTGACCATGCAATCCAGGCATTTTGTTCTCTGCAAGTACCTTTAAAATACCATGTAAAATGACTACAAGGCCAAAACTCCGGAGGCTAGGATTCAAAGCCATTATTTAACCATAAAATCACAAAACTGAAGTACTGCCATGTCACCTTACAATAGTTTGGTAGCATTATTTTTATTTATTTATTTTTAAAGCAATTCGGAAACAAGATTCCTCTTAAGACCTATTAATTTAACTCTGAATAATTTAACTTACTCATCACCAAACACTTGATGGCTATACTCTGGATTAAATGTTGTGTTGTCATCCTCCAAATCCTCAGGAAAGCGAACTGAAAAGAAAAAAAGAGCATAACCAAGTCATCAGCTTCAGTTTGTTCACACAGGAATTCTACGCTAGATGTCCATGCATTCTTTCACTATAAACAATTTCAGTTATGAACCTACGTTAAGCTGGCACACAAACAAAATAAAGACTGTGCAAATCAGATGCACGTTATTTCCTCAAATCAAATCAGTAAGCACAATAAAATGGAGAAATTGACACAGATGTCTATGATTTCGTATGTATATCCTGAATGACTGACTTTCACTTCGTGGTGAACACTAAGGACACAGCCCAGCTGGATATTCTTACAGTAAGCAAGACCAATCACGTAATCAAAGCTTCCTTCTCATTTTGTCATTCTTCTCTCACATGCAGTTCAGAACGCTTCATTGTAGGGAGTCTTCACAGAATGATGAACAGAGAAATGTTTATGGGCATTAATATTCACATTACAATTTTGGAGAATTGGCATGGATACATACAAATCTACACTAATATTGGTATTTTTACCAATATTACCAAGACAATCAGCAATTCTCCCACAACTTTTATTTTTCTTCAAACCCTTGGTGTTAGAGGTCTTTGCTAGCAATGAGAAAGCATTTGCTAAAGTAGCATCTATTCACACTCAGTAATGTAGCAAACAAGTATTTTATTCATGCTTACAGAGTTAGCAGTGGCTACTGCACAGTAACTGTGACTGAAGTTCTTCCATCACAAAATTTATGATTAGTGAGGGAAACCAGAAGTTAAAGTAGGATTTTCTAGGAAGACTTAGAGAAGACTGAAATACTTAATTCCCAGATATCCTCTCCATTTGTAGTTAAAATAACTACCTAAAATTGGAAGGGATATAATTCTTCACGTAGGTGTTAATGTGATTGTTCAGCCCCATGAATGAGGTATAGGTAGCTCAAGAAGAGAGTTACATACTAATTTAGAATGAGTTACAAGTGCATGCAATGCTGTAGGACTTAACAGTGCTATTAAGTGTTCTTTTTTAATTAAGAAAATATAAAACTACAACCTCGTTGCTGTTTTACCCCAGTAGAACTGGAGATGAAGTAAAAAGGATTTTCCATTAATGAAGTTATTCAGGGAGTAAAATAAATGAAGAGTTTCTTAATAACAGGATGAAACTCAGCCCTCTCAAAAACAGATTCAGAAAGCAACACAGTTGAGACAAAGTAGCAAGATTAAAAAAAAAAAAACCCCAAAACTATGCTCTCAAAAAGAAAAAAGTAAACTGAAAATCTTAGGTGACATGAGGTAATGGGAACAAGTAAAAAAGCAGTCGCCCTGAAAACTGTGACTCCTCAAATGTCTTGATAAAATTTACTCAGATATATTCTATAACTTTTCATCCTTTCCTTCGGTTTTAGAAAGGCAGAAGAGGAAAATCAAAACGTTATTTATATAGATTATATATAAATAGACACAGAATGAGTATTTGAACAACTGTTTAAATGGAAGAGAAATGATTCACAGGTTAGCAGCTCAAAGACACGTTTTGGTAAGAATAACATTTTGTCTCACAAGCCAATTATGCATTTAAAAGTCTAAGTTTCGCAGAACCAACTGTTAATAGGAGTTCTTCAGAGTGCTTAAAAAGTTGATTATTTTTACTTCCTTGATAAATGATGCTATTTGTACTGCTCAAGGAAACAAAATGCTGAAGGTTTGGAAAGATAAAAAAGCATAGCTGTATTACCTATTTTTCTCTTATTAATTACCAATACAAGTAAGTTTCAGATATAAGTCAGTCCAACAAGAGTTCAGTAATTCTGCTTGTATTCTGGATGTGGTAGTAAGCAAGTTTGCAAGTTAGCCATATGAAACAATAAACAGTTCTGAAAAATAGGGAGTAGCACTTCTATGTAGATTTTAAAGACTGTTGAAAATGGCTTGTGGTGTTTAGATGTTGAGGGAGAGGTGGAAAAAAACAAACCAAAGAACACTTTCCAGTTTTATTTATTGTGTTTATCATTTCCTCAAAAGAAATATGATGCATACTTAAGACTATATTGTAGCAAAAGTTCTAGAGAAGAAGAAACTAAAAGAACAAACTAATACCTCAAGAACAAGGTAACATAATTCCAATGCACTCTAGTAACAAATTGCTGATGTTATTATGCAGGTACAAGCCTGAGTTTCTGTAGCTGCATTTTCCTATTCTCAACAGAATTGGACTATGTGTTCCTGTCCTTGTGTCTGCATATTAATAAGTACATATTATAACCTAAGTAGATTATAAGGATTTTAATATTAAATAGATGTTAAAATATTCTGAGCACACAATAATCAAAAACTGACATTACCTAGTTTTAGCTGAATTGCTTCGTTTGTGTTACATTTGTATTCAGCCAGTTTCTTCTCCATAGGAGTAAGTCCTAAAGAAAAAGAGTTTTTGAAAGAGTTTAGATATGTACAATCTGGGTCAGTCTAACTCACAGAAAGTATTAACAAAAGGTTCTTAAGAACAGAAGAAACAACTTCGTAACACTGACTTCATTTCAAAGTGCACTGTTCTTCCTGCAAGTTCTAGCTTTTCATTCTGCCTACTTTTTAAAGTAAATCTGTTTTCTCATTATAAAGTGTTTTCCAAGTATATGCAAATACCACATTTGAGTAAGAGTTAATGCATTTCAGGTGTTCCTGAACTGTGGGAGGAATGCTACCAGCCATTATCTAGCCATTACTTTCCTTCTAGAGCAGATAGGAAGGAAGGAAATTACAGCTACCCTGTTTTCCAAAGTCTAATCTAGTGCACAAAACTTGTGTCACCTATCAAGGCATTTTGCAAGCGCGTTAAACCCATCCTGCCTTTCAATTCCAGCAGCATTATCAGAAATTCTTCCTCGCATTTCAAGTTACTCGGAATGAGGTTAGGCCGGAAACGCTATCAATAACCGGGCGGGCACAGAGCCGCACACGGCGCGCCACACGGCTCAGGTGCAGAGCAAATTCAAGGCAGCGGCCGCCCAGCCCACAACCCGACAACCAGGGCCCGAGCTCTTGCTCCGCTTCCTCTGCTGAGGATGTTAAGGCCACCGAGGGGCCGCTGCTCCCGTCTGCGGCCCGGCACAAACTCGGACTCGGCCGAGGGGAGGGGCACCGTCCGCGCTCCGGGCGACGCTCTCCCTAAGAGAAGGCCGACGGCAACACCCCGCCCTGCTCCCCACCGCCTCGCTCAGCAGCTGCAGGTAGGCCGCGAGCCGGCTGGGCCCGGCCTAGGACTCACCCGCCATTTCCCGGCGGCGGCGGCCGAGTCACCCGGGCAGAACGAATCAAGCCGCGCGCCCACTCGACGGAAATGAGAACACGCGCACACACTTCCGCTTCCGCCCGCCCAAAAGCGGCGGAGAACCAACGGCTGTGCTTGGTGAGGCTCGGGACTGCGCGCGCATGCCCGGCTGTATGTCGAAGATCGCGTTGTCCCAGCGGGAGCCTTTAAGGAGTGCTCGTTTGCATAGCCCCGCCCTCAGGGCAGCCCCGTCGCGCGGTCGCTCCGATGCGGTGGGCGCGCATAGAGCGTGCCTCGGGCTCGCGCCTACCTCGGCGCCGGGCGGGCTCAGGGGCCCCAGGGGCGATCGCACTGAGTGTCGGCGGCTTTGCCACCGGGTCCGGACCGCCCCCCATGGAGCGCAGCGGCGGGGCGGCTGGCTCTCGCCGAGCAGGCAGGTTTCTTCAGAATCCCTTCTGCGAGCGCCGTAGCGACGCCGAGCTGCCCTCGGGCGGTGTGCGTTACCTCGGCCTGGAGGGTTCCGCTCAGCTTTACGGTCACGCGAGCCGCTCCGACCCTCGCAGCCGTGAGGCGCCGTACGGCCGCGTGCCCGGCCGCTCCCTTGCCCTTACCCTGCCGCGCCGAGGGGCGCGGCCGAAGCGCCCTCCCATTTCCCTGGGCCGCGACAGACGCCGCCGGGAGTTCCTCCCCCGACGGCGCGGGACTCGAGCGAGCGCCTCCCTGCCCTAGGCGGCGGCTCCACACCTCATGGCGCGGAGGCGCGGAACTGGGCAGGCGGCCGCTCGAGCCCGCCGGGCCCCGGCCGGTACCGCCCGCTCCGCCGCGGGATTTCGAGGCGCGGGGCCGCCGGGCGCCGCGGCAGCGGGCCAGGCGCCGCGGAGAGCCCGCCGGGCGGGGCGGGGCGGGGCCGGGCGCTGCCTCCCACGGCGGCGCGGCGGGTGGGTAGAAGCGCGCGGCTCCTCCTCCTCCTCCCGTTCGCCGGCGCAGCATGGCGGTCAAGGTGACTCCTCCGTCGTCGGGAGCGGGAGGAGGCGGGCGGCCGCTCCGTCCTCCCGGGGGGATGCGGGAGGAAGACGGCGGCGGCGGGGCGGCCGCGGGGAAGGGGCAGCGCTACCGGTCCTGCCTTCCCCTGCCGAGGGGGAGCGGCGCGGGCCGAGGCCATTAGTCGGCGTGTGCGGGACGGAACAGTCGGGGCCCGGAGCTCCGCATCCTGAGGGACAGGGCGCGGCGCGCCGAGACGGCGGTCAGCGGTACCCGGCTGACCGGGCGAACGGCGGTGATCAGGCGTGTCGTGTTTGAGTCCGCTTATCGGTTAGATAAGAGAGCCGATACCGCTGCCCTTATCGGCGCGAATTGCGTTTTGTTCCTGAGTTGTGTCTGTAGCTCAGCTGGTGAAGCGTTACCATACTTTTATTTGCAGGTGCCTTCCATCAAGAGAGCAGATCCTGCCGAACTACGAAGTATCTTTTTGCAGGTAAACACACGGGTCTGATGCTCCTTGGCCGGCAGGCTTGTGTTTTCAGCTGTTTGTCACAGCACCGTCTGTGTGTCGGTGATGGGACAAAATCGGTTATGTGGACAGAAGCTGACATTGCAAGCAGGGTAGGGGCCTCAGGCACTGAGGGGAACTGCTGCTGTGAGGGTTGTGGTTATCCATCCCGCATCATAGCCTTAAAGTGTTTTCCGAAGTCTTTTCTAAATTCCTGTGACAGAAATGATTGCAACTGTAACCAAGACTGTTATTTTAAGAGCAGGCTTCTGCTTTGTTCTGACTTCTATGGCTGTGTGACTTGTCTGTGAGCTTCAGCTGTGATCCTTCTGCAGATGGATGGGCTGTTGGCAATGTTTTCAGAATTGTGAATTATTATTGTTAAGATTTATGTATTTCATAGTATTACCTGTCACGTAGGTCATTAGAATTACTCTATCTGAATAATAGTGTTGTTTTATCCACTTCTCTTAGTTACAGTGAACCATCAATCTAAAAAGAAAAGCCAATCAATCCTATAACTTTTGAGAAGGTTGGAAATAGGTGTCTAGAATAATCGCAGCTGGTTTAGGTCCATAGCTGGGCCAATCATTTTCTAAAATCACAACGGTATCTTTTTTCTTTCCTGTTGAAAATTGCACACTACATTCAAGAAACTGCTCTGTAAAGAAGGAAGTAATATATAAGTATTACTACTGTGTTCAGCTTTGGGCCCCTCACAGCGTGAAAGATATTGAGGCCCTGCAGCATGTCCAGAGTAGGGCAGTGAAGCAATGGAAGGTCTAGAACAGAAGTGTATGGGGAGCAGTTGAGGGAGCTGGGGTTGTTCAGTCTGGAGAAGAGGAGGCTCAGGGGAAACCTTGTCACTCTCTATGGTGACCTGAAAGGAGGTTGTCGTGAGGCAGGGGTCAGCCTCTTCTCCCAGCTAACAGTGATAGGAGCAGAAGGAATGGCATTAAGTTGTGCCAGGGGAGGCTCAGGTTGGGTATTAGGAAAAATTTCTTGTCAGAAGTGGTGAGGTATTGGAATGGGCAGCCCAGGCAGGCAGTGGAGTCACTGTCCCTGGAGATGTTCAAGAAGAGTAGATGTGGCACTTAGGAACGTGGGTTAGTGGGCATGGTGGTGATGCGTTGATGATTGGTCTAGATTATTTTAGTGGTCTTTTCCAACTTTAATGATTCCATGATTCTGTAAATAATGAATTCTGTTATGGCATCTCTGACACGTAGAGAGATATTATGTTTCAACCATCGTTTGGTGGGATCTTTGCTCTGTAGAATGGATTATTCTGACTGTATTGTTTGTCAGAAACAACAGAAAAACTTAGATTTTTGGAGTCAAACCATGAAAGCCTAAACGTTAGTTTCAAGTTGAAGTTACTCTATCACAGATTCATTTCTTGTTCACGAGACATTTAGGATTTTTTTATGTACAAGGAATACACAAACGGTATAAAAGTATGTGCTTCTGGAACATCACATTGCTCTTTTTGTAGACTTTTTCAAGAAAGATAATTCTGCATGTTGGATTACAAAAAAACAGGAATTATGATGTGAAAATACTCTATTTAACTTGGAAAAGTAGACTCAGTATGAATCTCCTAGTCAATAGATTTACTTGCTTCTAGAAATAAGTATTTGGAGTCCTTGACATTGGTGATACACGAAAAAGTGGAGAGGAGCTTAATCTTGAAAGTGTTGATATGACAGTGTCTGTTTTATTAACCTAAAAAGCAAATACTCTACAGGTTGATGCCCTGAGGAGTCAAAAGTGCAAAAGTTCTCATCTCCCCAGAGTGCCCGAGGATTGTATTGAAAAACAAAAGACAAGTTACTCAGACACACAGTTGCATAGGAAGAGTATATATATTTTTTGAGAGATGGGCTATAGAATTATAGAATTATGTTTTTACTTTTAGATATTATATTTTTACTTTGATAGATAGTAAGCAAATTTAGTTGCAAACATTAACAAAATCTGAAGAGAGCCCAGTCATTCCAAAACTCGGCTGTAGATTCTGGTTGTGAAATACTCTTAGTGTTGCACGCTTAAAGGGTCAGATATGTTGTGCTCTTTCCTGAGGGTGCAGACTTGTTCTGTCAGCTTCAGTTAAAGGGCGAGCATTCCTTCTAAATTTGGCTTCCCTTGGAAATGGATGCAAGGGAAGATGGGAACTCTGGGCTCCTTCGTCATTGACCTTATTCTTAGAGAGCGTACTTAAATTTCCTTCTATTCATACATATCTTTCAATACAATCATGCCAACTTCTCTGTCAAAGTTTAAGGTATATATTAATGGATGTTTGACTTTTACCTTTCTCTTAGAATTTCTGAAGCTTGGCTGAATGCAAATGAAACCTGTTCAGTGAAGTGGAGAAATAATCATGATAGCATTTTCAAATTTTCATACAGGAAGCATTCCCCCCACCTTCCTTAAAAACGTCCTGAATGCTCAGAACTGAGACTAATCATACTAAAAATAATATACTGAGAATACTGCAGAACTCTTTTGTTTTGGAACTTCTTTCTCCTCTGCCCTGATAGAATTGTTGGGAGAGAAATCCCTTTAAACTGAAAGCTAACCGATTTTTCAAACTGTGCATCGCTTGTAGAAGTGTGGTGATACCTCATACTATGTGGTACAAATAGAGTTTTTATGTGTTTGTATTTTGTGATGAAGTTTACAAAAAGATCATGCAAACTCACCGTGTGCCTGAGGCAGTCCATAAATTTACAGTAAGATTAAAAAATGTATACATAAATAAACAGTAATCTAATTCAAGCCTGAGGAAAAGAGAAATTTAATTAGTGTGTCATATTTTATATGCAGTTTAAAGTTAACAATGGCCTTGTCTAATTGCAAAAGATATGTAAGCTGTATGGTGAAAATGTCACTTGAGGACAGATCTTATAAGTACGTGCCAAAAGGGAATAGCCTAGCTACTTTGTCAGGCCTTAATTTATTGGCTTATGGCCAGGCTCTTTCCAAATACCATGACCTTCTCGTATGGAGCTGAAATGTATCTGTGCTTTGATTATTTTAGTCTCAAAATTTTAAACAAAATTTCCCCTACACCTAACTCTAAGAATCCATTATGTGTGATATACTCAGGTAAGTTGGTGCTTGAATTTAAGAAGACAATGGCATTTGGATTTTCTATTATCTTTGTAACACCCTCATTTGTCACGCAGTTGAATTCTGTTGTCCTTAAGGATGTGTTCAATGCTCTTCATATTCTGTGGTCCTTTGTTTATAAAACTTCATTCAGATTACGTGTGTTGCAGCAGAGCTGTACTTCATAACGTGCTTTTTAGTCATATCAATATAAGGCTGTATGGGAACTGTGGAATCACAGCTTGAGCCTCTGATTGACCACCTGAGGCAAGCCATGAGTCAGCCACAGGAGCACAGGTGAAGGCAATTCAGCTGTGCTACCGGAAGGGATGGAGCCTGGCTCTACCTCTCCCAGACCCATTTAAGTGCTGACTGCCACTGAGGAAGGATCTCTTCTGGAGGTGGCTGCTTGTGGAGAATGTTACGAGCCTACAACATCAGTAAGCACTTTCTATTTATTATCCTCCTGTTGCGTTAAAAAGTTACCTAACTTTCCTGGGTATTTCTTAGTTATAACATCTATATATTCATTGATTATATAAAAGCTGAGAAGAGAACTTTTCTAAGCTGTTATATTGAAGCCATGTTGTCATCATGTTGGTAGCAGCGCTGAATTGCAGGATTCGTGTCCTTTGCGAGTGAAATTATTTACTGTAGTCTTGCGAAAGTCTCTTGTCACTACTATATCACAGAATCACAGAATTGTAGGGGTTGGAAGGGACCTCCAGAGATCATCGAGTCCAACCCCCCTGCCAAAGCAGGTTCCCTACACCAGGTAGCACAGGTAGGCATCCAGGCAGGTCTTGAACGTCTCCAGAGAAGGAGACTCCACCACCTCCCTGGGCAGCCTGTTCCAGTGCTCCGTCACCCTCACTGTAAAGAAGTTCTTGCGCATGTTTGTGCGGAACTTCCTATGCTCTAGTTTCTGGCCATTTCCCCTTGTCCTGTCTCCACTCACCACTGAAAAGAGTCCGGCCTCGCCATTCTGCCCCCCACACCTTAGATATTTATAGACCTGGATCAGGTCCCCTCTCAGTCTCCTTTTCTCAAGGCTGAACAGACCCAGTTCACTCAGCCTTTCCTCATAGGGGAGATGCTCCAGACCCTTCACCATCTTCGTGGCCCTCCGCTGGACTCTTTCCAAGAGATCCCTGTCTTTTTTGTACTGGGGAGCCCAGAACTGGACGCAGTACTCCAGATGAGGTCTTACCAGGGCAGAGTAGAGGGGGAGGATCACCTCCTTTGACCTGCTGGCCACGCTTTTTTTAATGCACCCCAGTAAGCCATTGGCCTTTTTGGCCACAAGGGCACACTGCTGGCTCATGGCCAACCTGTCATCCACCAGGACACCCAGGTCCCTTTCCGCAGAGCTCCCCTCCAGCAGGTCATCCCCCAACCTGTACTGGTGCATGCAATTATTCCTCCCCAGATGCAAGACTCTACACTTGCTTTTGTTAAACCTCATCCGGTTTCTTTCTGCCCAGCTCTCCAGCCTATCCAGGTCTTGCTGAATGGCAGCACAGCCTTCAGGCGTGTCAGCCAATCCTCCCAACTTCGTATCATCGGCAAACTTGCTGAGGGTGGCCATTATCCCCTCATCAAGGTCATTGATGAAGATGTTGAACAAGACCGGACCCAGCACAGACCCCTGAGGAACACCGCTAGTTATAGGCCTCCAACCGGACTCTGCACCACCAACAACGACCCTCTGTGCTCTGCCAGTGAGCCAGTTCTCAACCCACCTCACTGTCCAGTAGTGAGTAGTATGGTGCAGTAGAGATGAGGAGTTGTGGAAAAGATGTGGGAAGCAAAGGGAGATGCCTGAGGGGATGTTGATGGTGATACTCTATGCTGAAACATCCTGGCAGAATGTGGTAAAAGGAGCATATGAGACGCAAGTGATCTTCTTTATCCTAACAGAATGTTACATCTTACCAGGTATGTTGTACAGGTGGCATTGTCATTCCTGTGAGTTCCTCACAGGAGCTGTTTTTTGTTACTCTTTCACTAAAACCTGTCTCACCTGAGCCAAGATGTAATAGTGTGTAATGGGAATGCTACAAATGATGGATAAGGCCTTAGATTGAAGTTCAGATTTCCTCACATAAATGTTGCACTAGCTGAGGGGAATGGAGTGGGCATTGTCTTTTCTGCAGAGAGCTCATAGGCTGACATCTTTCAATGGCTGGAGCTTAGGAACATGTTCTGCATTTGTACAAACAAACTGAAAGCTAGTACTTCCATTTCACATTAATATTCTCATGAAACAACTGTGAAATTTTGTAACTTATTGTTTCTCTGAAGGAACCCGTTTCTATGTGTATGTGTGAAGATTTGCATTCTGTGTACAAGTGGACTGACTGTACCGGAGGAAAAGGATTTAAAGCTATTAAATAAGCTTGTTTACAGGTTTTGTGAGCAAATATGCTTAGAAAAATTCAGTCAATAAAATGCATTTGATCACGGTAAGTTAGTGAACTAGAAATCTTTTATGAGCTACTTTTCTATGTTCTAGTATTTCGACAGTTTAATTTTACAATCTGAATACTTAAGTTTTGTATCTAAGTTTATTGTTATATCATAAATAGAAAAAAATTTTCTGCAACAGTTTTGCCATCTTGAATTAATTTTTATACATGATCAGTGAGTTTTTTTTTTATGTAAGTGAGAAATGCCAGAGCTGTTCATTTCTGGACAAACATAAATCTGAAAAACTATTTCTCACAAAAGGAGAAAACAGTTTGATAAGTGTGTACAGTAATTATGAGTGATTAGTATCAATTAATTAGAAGATATCTTGTACTAGAAACTTTGAGAGGAATTTTGTGCTCTATTTTCACAGTGCAACTGCAAATGAAAAAGCTGTAGTTGTAAATTTGTGCAATTACCTGACCATTTATGAAAATGTTTGGTGGGTTTTTTTTCTTTTTTCCAAGATAGTGATCATGATGTGGATACATTATTCCACAGGGACAACATGGACAGCTAGTATTGCAGTGCAATTGCATGTTTTAACCATATCCTTTAATTTCAGAGCAGGTGCATGCAGTTGCAGTATTTGAGTGATATTCATAAAGATGCTGGTTTGGTAATCACCGGTAATTAATGTCTAGATGGATTAATTGTTATATGGTTTGGTTTTTTGTTATCTTTCTAGTATGCCAGTGTTGAGAAAGATGGAGAGCATTACATGACCCCAGAAGATTTTGTGCAGAAATACTTAGGACTTCATACAGATCCACGTTACAATCCTAAAACAGTACAGCTGTTGGCTGGAGTGGCAGATCAAACTAAAGATGGGTGAGAATTTTGTTTTCCATTGGAAGCCTGTAATGTGTTGATAAATGTTTCTTTGGTAATTTCATCTTCCAAAATACACTCTTGATTTCATTATTCTTCAAGCTTAGTTAAATTATTATTTTTTTCTCAAATGCAGTAGACTACATTTGTGGAACTTGAGGGGGAAAAAGAGACAATGGTTAACACTTTTAAATGAGATTTGGCAGTTACTGCAAATGCAGAGGAAGATACACTATAAATCAGTTTAATGCAGTATGACTGCTTTGCAAAAGTTGTTTTCTTTCTGTGTACTCACATCCATGACTGGATACTAAGAGTCCTTAGTACGCACAATTATACATGGAAATGTGGAGAAGGAGCACAATTCACATCAAACAACTGAGGGCTTTTTTTTAGTGTGTGTGTGTGTGTTTTTTTTTTTTTTTTAGTGTTTGCCTAATCCAGATGAGATCACACCACATAAAGCTTTTCTGGCATTGCTTATAGGTGATGTTAGTTGCTTTTAGACTTCTTTCTGAAACTAACATATTAAATGTCCATTCTAGTGAGGTAGTACCCTCTAACCTATTTGTCTTTCGAAAAAGAGTTTTCTATTGTTGTGTGCAAGCATGGGCATTTTTGAAGTGAAGAGATCAAGATGAATCAGAGAAGTCAAAACTGCAGAAAGAAGGGGGTGCATTATAGGGAAGAGATAGAAAGTTGCTGTTAAAATAAAGTGTGTAAATAGATGTCATATATATTCATTTGAAAGTCCCTTAACTTCCTTGGCTTTATGAGTCTGAACCAGACCCTTGACATCACTTAAATGTTTTTGTTTTTCTCTATTTTGTTTAAGAACACTTTATTAGTTTGCACAGCATCCTGAGCAACTTGCACAGTCTCTGTGCTTTACAAACAGAATTTTATATGCTGCATATATTTTATAGTAAGTGACAACTCTAAGATCTCCTTTTTGATGTAATGTTACTTGATAGCTTCCAAAAATAAAATTGCAGCATTTTGATAAATGTAATATATATATATATATACATATGTTTGATAAATCCAAATAACTTGTCTCACTGTTTGTAATGTGTGGCAGTAGTTGTGTTGTTTCAGATTGAAGATTGATTCAGATTCAGACACTTTAAAAATGCACAGATTAAAAATGTACACATCTGTTGAAATAATACTCTAACTGATGACTGCTAAACCAACACGTTGAGTACCTTGTTTCTCTGAAAGCTGTTGATTGTCTTTTAGGGTGTACATTTCTTCAGAAAACATTATATAAAAGGACCTTTCTTACAGTAAGAAGTCAGTAATTTTTTTCTTATTGCTACAACAGAACTTGACAATGAGACTTCGGTGTTTTTTTGTTGCTGTTCCCTCTGTGAATATAAGCGTTTCTTAGGTGCCTTTTTTTAGTCTGGGTAATGTTGGAAGCGAGGTAATCAGATATGGGTAAGTGTGCTCCATCTGCTTCTATGTGGAAGCATTGAACTTAAACCTGTTGATACTTGCTGAAATGTATTCTCTTAAGTGTTTTAATCTGTATTTCTCTACTCGTTAATTAATGTGAAGAGAGCTATACCCACATCATCGTTGGTTTACTTATTTTTGCGTTTCCATTATTATTCCTAGTAATTCCTATTATTCCTTCCTGTAATATGCCAAAATCCTGTATCATCAGTACAGAGAATTTAATCTGTAGCATTGATAGTTATTGTAGTCTTTTGCTGACTTCCAGTAGTACACTGCATCCTTCCAAGGTGTTAAAAATTAATTTATAAAGTCCAAAGAAGTATCACTATTCTTATTCCATACAGACATTTGTAAATCAAAAGACAGCCCAAGGTCACGCAGCAAGTAATTGAGAAGCTTTGGTCCTGTTATGAAACTTCATTCCTGTGTCAGTTTTCAAAATCTGCCAGACTTGCCTGATGAGCTAACTCTAAATTAGAGTTGTCTGTTGTCTGTTAAATGCAGTGGAATTTCACTGATGCTGCTATTAAGCATTCCTGTATCACAGATTGCTGGCACTACTTTTAAAATTAGGATTAGGGTACATATCCTTTATTAATAATGTACTCATATACAAATGTGTGTCAAAACCACCTTCTCAGTAACAGAAGTCCTATCTAATATTGTAAATATTCAGGTTTTAAAATAAAAAAAAAAAACCTTTCTTCTGTCTTTGAACATGCAAAATTTCAGTAGTCGTTTCAGATTCTACATTTTAATTGCCTATTTCTGGCTACTCTGCCTATCAGCATATCATTCTTAGAGTTTGAAAGTGTGTTCTTCAGTGAACTGAAGAAAGAGCCAATGTTTCACTTCATGGACAGTCACAACAAGGATATATGTTATGTCCAAAAGCTGTGTTGGGTGGATAAAGAGTAAGAAGTTGTAGGAAACAAGGAAGGACAGAATAACTGTAAACATGTAGCTTACTTTGTGTGCTTTTGGAGAGTGACAGTGCAGAAGAAATAAGAGAATGGAATTTTTAAAAAATGATACCAATAAAATGAGTACAGCAGGTTCACAGCATAATGCTTAAGTAGTGTTTGGTTGGGAAGCTCATTTGTTCCATTTAATCTACCTCTTATTTCCACCCTGATAATGGTGGATTGCTCGAAGTATTCCTGCCTTTAGATGTTGCAAGCTGAATATATAGAATATATAGAAGTTGAATGTGTCTGTCTCCTTTTGCTGTAGGCACTGTTGAAGGGAGCTCTCTGGAGAACAATTTCTTTCAGGTTCAGGCTTCTACAAGAATGAATTCTACAGGGAATCATCACTTGATTTTGTCTGTTATAAACCTTCCTGGTTAGGGATTAATGTTAGATTTGTGCTTGTATGTGAGATGTGTTTGGAAATAAGGCATGAAGTTGGCTTTGCATTTGGAAAACCATTTTCTCATCTTTGATTTTATGGATAATGTGTGAGAAATTAATAATGTCATTCTATATTTTCCATATCTTAATTCCTTCCAAAGTCACATTTTTTGTGTTTTCTGTATACTGCATATATGCATGTATGTTAAAATAAATGATCTTGTTCAAGTGTCTCAACTCTACTTTGCATATACTTTGACAAAGACTATGTAAACTAACAAATGGTTAGATGTATTTCCCCTATGAGGATTTTATACGTGTGTTTAACTGTAAGTGATCTATGTACGAAGCAATAATTATGAGCTAATGATTTTCTGTGAATATTACTAAATGTACTATGAAACTTGCTAAAACAGTTCATTTTATAAGTTTGGACATTTATGTACATTTAATGTACCATCTACATGATATCTACTTGTTTTAACAACATCTAACAAAGTAGTACATTTTTATTTAAAAATGTTGAAAATTCTTATTCCCATTGATAATTTATTTGATGTTAAAATAGCTATGCCATCACTTACGTCTGTACTTGAGCCTGAAACTGAGTGGAAAATTCTCATCAATCTAGCTGTTGTTTTTAAAACCTAGGGATTTTGCTTGCACTGTTTTGAAAGGCCGTGGCATGTGCCCACATTGCATGTCCTTATGGATACCCAGTGCAGTTTTGTTCTTTTGTGCCAACAGGATCATTTATCTTCTGACTTGAGGCTTGTCTTGCTGTAGCTTTTCTTATATAGGATCCTATCTTTTTTTTTTTTCTACTTGTCACAAACTGTTTCCCTAGAGAAGTTCTTTGTGATTGTCATATCTGTGCATCCATTCAAAGTATGTGTTGAAAACAGTATGTGTTGAAAATGAGGACTTTGGTTTGTATGCAGTGTTCCAGAGATGTCGTGAAAGCCCTGTCTGGTGATACGGCTGCTTCCTCATCTCGACTAAAAACAGGTCTCCTGATGCATCCTGAGTTACATTTTTCTGTATGGTGAATGTCTCACATATGCAGCTCATTGTCTTGTGATGAAGTGTTACACTCCAATCCTTAGCTTCCTTGATCATGTCTTAACTGTCCAAACGTTCTTATTTCTTTCTTTCTTGTCTGTTCTTTGCTTTATGTGACCTCAAGGTTGATGTAATATTTGAGGTGTAATCTTTAATATAGTAAAATATAACACAGTAAAATATAACTTCATTATAAATATGTTGTTTTAAGAGTATACGTATTGCATAGGATCTTCCTATACTTACATTAAAAGCTATTTCTCGTGAGAAATACAAAAATTAGTAACATACTGACAGATCCTTGAATTTCATACTGATAGAACTTTTGTAGATTTTTTTTATATATCAATTTTTAAGTGCTATCTGCATAAATTTATACTTATGAGTTAATAAAGAGTAGGTACTCGCTGAGAATTGGTTATATTTCGTTGTTAGTGGGTATGAAGAATTCCAGTCCTCTTCTGGTACAAGAAAGTGAGCCACATAAAGCTTAAGTAGCTACTCAATTATAACAAACAACTCTTTCTAGTATAGAGTCTTAAATTTTGAGTATTAGATTTTAATTTTAGTAATTGAATCAGAACATTTTTAGAGCATCAAAATGTTATTGATATTGTGTAGTCCATTGAAATCTTTATAACTTCTGTATTTTACTTTGTAGGTTGATTTCCTTTCAAGAATTTTCGGCATTTGAATCTGTTTTGTGTACTCCAGATGCAATATTCATTGTTGCTTTTCAGTTATTTGACAAGAGTGGCAATGGAGAAGTAACGTTTGGTAAGAATGTCTAAAGAAAAACAGTTTAAGAAAGTAGTAATAGTATAAATGCAAGAATAGCTCCCACAGCTAGAAACACATTTTACATAGTGTTTTACTCATTTCCTTAAACAGTTTGCGTGAGTTATTTTTTTCTTCCAAGTTTTACAAGCTTAAGAAATGCATAGTAAAAATATATTTTGTTCTATCTTTTTGAATCGAGATTTTTCATCTTCGTGGAAGTTCTTAATTCAATGCTGTTTTGTTCAGAATCGTCCTAAGTGGAAGTCTTGTGTCATGAATTTTGATCTCCTTCATTTTGAGGAGTTTTTGTTTGGATTCTCCTCATCTCTTTGAAGAGCTGTTGTTAAATATGGTAAGGGTTCAAAATAAAAATGAAGGAGATCTAATCTTTTGAGTTCTTAGTCTAATATTCCAATTGAGCAGCAATCTTTAATATAATGAATGTAACTTCTAGCTGGTTAATGTATTATTACAAAATTAGGAAGAAACAATGGTTTTTAAGTTTTTCTTTTTTTTTTCCTCTGAACATATGTTAGTATTTGGACAAAATTATTTAGGCTAATTATAACACTTTATAATGTCACTTAAAAACATTACAGTTTAAGGAGGACTAGGTTTTGTATTAAAAAAACTTTGTACTTCTATGAAAATTAGATGAATAAATGCTAAGAATTTAATAAAATTGAATGAAAATTTTGTTATTTCTATCCAAAAGAATAAATTGCTCAATAAAGAATATACATACTGTGCTTGGATTTGTAACCACTTGCTGTTTGTACTACTTCGTTTTTATGGAAACTCTTTCAGATTTGAAAGTAGTTGAAACAAATAATGCATGTGTCTTTGTATGGAAACAAACTGCTTGAGTTATGGCATCTATTAAATTACATGATTAACTGAATTGTCAAATACTAAACTATTTGGATACGGCATCTTGAATTAACCTAAGGTGGAGTCAGTAAATGTAGACATTAGAAAGCAGACAAACTATTACAACTGGTGTGACTGTGTTAATGATGGTGTCTTTAATAATCTCACTAAATGAGGATTATGTATTTTGCAGCTGATGCAAACACACTTGAAATAGTTGGTTCTGTGAAACAACAGAAAACAATTGAGGTGTTACACAGATTTCTCAGTCAGACTGATTGTTACTTTCATTGTTTCATTGTTACATTAAAACTAGAAGAACAATACAAGCAAGAGAAGCTAAAGCAATTACACATTCTTTTTTCCATGCCTTTCTCATATGACTGATATACCTTGAATAGCAAACTTGTTAGTGAATTTAAGATTTGCTAATGATCTCATTTTAGCAAAATTTTATTTAAATTACATTTAATTGTAAGTTGTATCATATCAGAAGTACTTAATACTTTTGTAGCTCCTTTGCATTTGCATTTTGTATGTTGTTGGTAAAATGGGCTACTTATTTTTACTTTGTAGGGGTACTGTGCAAATTAATGTGTGTAAGAAAAGTACAAATGATGATATATGACAATTGGTAACTCTGCAATTTATTAATTGATCTTGTCTCCTTCAGAGACTGTTTCTTGAATGTGACCTGCACTCTTTCATTTTCACACCACATCAACAGAAGGGCATGGAGTTTAATTTCATGTAAAAACAGGAGAATATATAAAATTAGGATTTTCCCAAGTCTTTGGAGGAAGGTGTTTCACCTTGATCATGACACACCGCTCATTTTCTTCAAAGAATCTTTTCCAGTGGCTGAGAAGGAAGGAAACACTTGATCTCAGACTTTGCATTCCATGCAGGTCTGAATAAGTAAAGATAATTATAGATAAGCATTATTACACTGTCAAATATAACATACTCACTGTATACATCTCTATAAATTAAGAATTCTACATATTAACATCTAAAAGTCATAGTAAAATATTAGAAATATACTCCAATTAGTGTATTAGCCAATTAGTGTGGAAATTGCTATTAGGTATGTTATCTCATATTGGGAGGTAATTTATCTGGTCTACAGATAAACCACATTGATTACAGGAGCAAACATGAGTCAGGATTTTCTATCTCAGATGCAGTGCTTTGGGAATGTGACTGTACTGATTCTGAAGCTAACTCAAATCAGCATGTCTTGCTGTAATTGAGATGGATTTATTGAAGTTTTTCTTCACTGTGCTTTTAGAGGAAGGAGTGGAAGTGTTGGACAGTGGAACACAGGATTGGGGTGGGTCTGCTAGGTCAGTAACTTGAACCAATACTGGCCTTGCTGGACGTGAGATAATGTTGATGTATTTAAGCTAGGCTCAAACCAAAACACTAGAGGAAAAAAGCCACACTGGCTCCAATCTTGTATTAAAGACTACTTCTGCACCCAAGCTGGCCATATCCCCAAATCATTTCAGTATGACTATATGGCATTTTCAAAAATTATCCTAATCTATTCAAATTTTTCACTTATCTGGAGGGAGTTAAGTGTTTGTTGATTCTTTAGATCTGGCTGTATGTTATAAAGTTGTTCCAGGGAGATTCCCATCTACTTTCTAGGATTTAGTTAGTGACAGGCTGTACTTCAGCACTTAATCTTCTTGCAGTTCTCTTTACCCTCAATCTGTGATTTGTCTCTGCAGAAGTCTGCTTTCCAACTCTCCAGTGGGGAGCCATTATATAACATACATTACAAAATAACTTGTGTCTTTTGAGTTGAAAAATTGAAAAGGGCAAATAATTTTTTATCCTTTAGAAAATGTTTGAGAGAAATTTGTGTCAGCTACGTGGCATGGCACTAATCATTGTCTTTGTCAATGCAATATAGTGTTAATTCAATTCATATTGTTGAATTGAGATGCTTTTTGTGTGCTGAATTTGATGCTTGAATGTCCTCTACTTTCTTATTGCTTTGGAATATTTTTCCTGGAGTTTTTGACATCCTGAGATCTATGACTAACTGCTACAGGTGTGCTGGTAGTATATTGCAGTTTTTCTTTTAAGATCTGTTGCAAGAAAATTGAAATAGACCTACTTCATATGAGCAAACTTGTTGCACAGTGTGTTCAGTATTTTTTACATATTCCAGCTACAATGATCCACTTATCAGCTTGCTGAATGAAAGATGATAAAATGGCTATTTTAATAACCCAGTGGTACTAATGGTGCTGTAATTCAAATTAACTTTTTAATCATGAAGAAATGGGGGAAAAAAATCATGATTAAAAGTTTGCATGTCTTCATAAAAGACTCCTATGTTAATATTTTATGGGAAGTGTGTTGATGATCCCTTACAATATTGCTTTGATCATAAAATATTTAAAAGATAACAGCTTGGACAGATAAAGTGTTATTTTATTCCCCATGTATTATCTTTCTAGTTTTAGTTCCTGTAGCCAGAAAAGAAGAATCGTTCTGTTATTTTGTTCATGGGGTGTAACTGGCCAAGCTATTTGACATGAGTGAAATATCTAAAAGGAGATCATGAAGTTAGTGCTGTTCCACTAAGGAAGAGCTGTAAAGGAATTTTGACCTGAATTGAGGCTAGAGCAAGTCTTCACATGAAATCTGTTCAAGTTACTTGGAGATGTTCTGCACTGTGACAGATGGTACTTGCTGCAAAAAAGGCAAGTATAGCTATCACAGAATTTTCTACCCAGAAATGCTTTTTCTAAATGGAAATAAAATAATTCTTTATATTTTATCCTTTGGACAAACCATACAGTGATCAGAACTGTATGAGTTCTAATTGGAATATACAATTTCAAGGCTTCTTGCAGGGTAGAGTCACTGCAAAGAAAGCCGTTCTCTGATAAACTGGAGCATTTTGGAGATGTTTTTTCATTTAAATACCTATGCTGACGTGGATAGATAAATAGAGCTAAAGCAGTGAGATTTGGAAACAATTTTACTACCTTCATGATTATTCTGTATTCAGAGTTTTAAAATTATTAAAAAAAAAAATGGAAAGTATTTATGAAACCAAATATAAGGCTTTAAAAAATATCCTGCAGCTCAACATAACGTTAAAAATATTATGTAGAACATAATGGCTCTTCTTCCAAGACATGGGGAGTAAAGGGATTGGATAACTATTACTGCAACTACATAAAGATTACAATACCAATGAACTGAAATAAGCATCGATATAATGAAATTGTTTCAGATGTTGAGTGTACTATGGTACTGAAATCTCATCCATCTATTTTCTTAAAATAATTATTTGCCAACAAACTTTAATCTGGGAAAGAAAGATTCCGATTTCCTTTAAACAGGACATGGTAGACATGAAGAAGGTGAGTGACAAGAATAAGAGAAAGAAGTTGAATGTATGCTGTTGTAAGTCTCTGCTTTTGAGGGTTATTTTTCAAGGAATACAGATCACTCCTAGTAGTCACTCTCCCGTTTCCAAAAGAGCTGCTAGATTGAAAATGCTAGGATTTGAAGATAATCTTAAGAGTTCTGCCTTGTGAAATATTGTTTGCAACCGTAAAGGCTGGTAACTTTTAGAAGCATAGACAGAAAGATCACATGATTTTGTATCTGAAGGTGTAAGAAAAGCACTGTTTTTTCCAGGTGTGCAGTAATATAAAGCTGCAATTGACTTCCTCTTTGCCATATGTTAGTTGCCTGTTTTCAAGCTGCCTTTTGCTTATTACATTCTGGCTATGTAGGATACAGTGATGTTTTTCTTTTCTATGTGCTGTCTTTTTGTTCATTTACTTTTGTTTTATGATTCTTTTTGATTTAAGCCACAGTTTCAAGCACTTTGGAGCAGTGTTTAATGGAAGACTTCCCTATTTTTTATAATAATAAAGGGCTTAAGAACACAAGGAGATCTCAAACGTTTTCCATAGTATTAAGTTCAAAATCAGAGTTCAGCAAGAGGGAACTGAAAAGAAATTTCAGTATATATAATATATATAAAAAATTATATATATATTATATAATAATATATAATATAGAACATATATAATGTATATAATATTATATACATATATAATATATATTATTTATATATTATTTATATATTATATATAATAATATATAATAACATAAGAATTATATATAGAGACTATTTGTTATTATGGCTGTCACTAATCTTGAGCAGAATCACTGTTGTAGTCTTTAAAAATAAGAGTAGAAATGCAAGGCAACTTTTTCTATTTTAGTTTTCTCATTTGTCTTGCCACTTGTCTTTTTCACTGTATTCATATTTGGATCACTGTTAGTGTACGTCCACTGCAAAGCTCACGATAAAAGTCCTTTTATCTGTAGTTATGCTGAAAATGAAAATACGTGAAATTTGCTGTTAGTGGGAATAGTGATTAGCAGCATAGAAAACATTAAATGCACAGTGCACACTGAGGCTGAGATTCATACAAATGAGGCCACAGGTGACTGAGCAGACATTTAAAAACAACCTCTTAAACAACAAACTTATGGCATATTTATGCTAGTGTTTAAAAGTGCTTCATTTATATTTGTGTGTCTAACAAGTGTGAAGAATGTTGTCTCAGTTATGAGAGAGAATGGCAAAAAGGCTGATTGCATTGGAATTTTGAGATTTTCCCTCTGAATTTTGAAGAGTTTTCTGTAAAAATAACTGATACCACCTCATGGTATATTTGAGGTAGTAAACTCATCCCCACCATGAGTGGGGCCAAAAATGTTTGTCATTCAGGGAGCATGAACTGTAGCATTCAGATGTGTGCATTCAGATGTGTGATGCTTTGGTTGTGTTGGTGTTGTGTTACGGTCTTTATCTCATTCTAATCAACAAAATCTCTTGGTGTTTATAACTTACAGTAATCTTTCTCCTCTGAAATTCACTATTGCCTAAGAATGTGTTTTTCTTATATCATCTTTCTGAGCCTGCAAGGTAATGGTATTGATGGGAACTGAGCTGGTTGTGTGTATGCTGCCTGCAGATAGCTGCTCCAGGCATCTATAATTTGTTTAAAATGATTGGGTGGGGAAATTCTGAAGCAATCTTGAGAGAATGCGTGTTGCCTTGGAGGTAATGTACTAGTGCACTAGAGTAGTGGGTTTATTATTCCTGGGGCTGATAGTAATTTGACTATCAGTAAACTGACTCATATGCCTGTCTGAGAAGAAAATGCTTTGCCATAAGCTCAGAAATAAAGTTATCCACTCAGTAGGAAAGCATTCCGCTGCAGAAAGATGAGCAAAGTGTAGGAGAAGGCATTAGCAAATGAGTAACGTGCATTAACTGGGGCAGTGAACGCATTCTGTTAAATGTCATACTAAAATGAAGGGAGGTAAAAACAATTTGGTTGTTTTGCCCCCTGGAAATCAGCTGTGATGAAATTTTGAAGGAATTGTAGTCTATCTTAATTTAGAATCATTATTGAGTTTTGACTGAGTTTAAAAAAAAAAAAAAAAAAAAGGAGGAAAAGCAATACCTATAATTTTAATGTTATTTAGATAACACTTTCTTTGTTATCATTACATTGTACTGTGAAAAAAAAAAAAGTTAAAAATCAGATATTTGATCCTAATTCAAAGTGGTGAAAGTGTAGGTCATGATCACGTTATATATGATCCCTGAAACATGATTGTCCTTTTGTAGCTTTTCTCCTCATGGAGTTGTTAGTAATAGTGGTATTTACTCTGAAATAATAGAAAAGCCAACAGAATTGGATTAAGGAAGATACTCTTGATATATTATGAAGAAAGCATTACTACCCTTGGGTAGAAAGTTAGTAAGTCTTAGCGATTGTCTGCAGATGCTTGAGAATCCCAAACGGCTTCAGTAAACTTTATTTAGAGTTTCAACAGTTCTAATTCTGTCAGTTATTTGCAACTGGTTTATTTATAACTGATAGATGCTTTTGCTTCTGCTACTCAAATATTTCATAAACAAAGGTAACTTGAGGATAAGCATTAGGTACAGCCCATGTATTTAAACTCACATTACCATAACAACATGTACACATTGCTGATTGTCAGTTACTGTTAAGTGACAAAAAGTGTTTCAATATTCAGAGAAGCCGAAGTATGATTTGGATACCAATTTGTAAAGCTTGTTGGTTGATGCACTCAATTATTAAATATAGATTTATTAATCTGCTTACCAGTATTATTTTTATGTGGTGAAGGATCTCAACCTGTGACATCTTGATGACTAATTATAAATGTTTTTGGAAGGAAAACCAATAGTGTTGAAAGCTAATCCTCAGTGGCTGAAGTCATATACAATTAAATGCTAGAGTGGGAGTTATGGAAAGACCAGCTGCTTCAGTCTCATTAAAAATCATTGGAAGTTTTGTCTATGTGAACACATATGAATAATTTCATATCAGAAAAAAAACCGAGACTTTTTTTCCTAACCATTCTCTAACATTGTGAAATAATTGCTGGTGTTAGATAATACAATTTAAATTTTCTGGTTCTTCAATATGTTTCCCTTAGTCATTAGTAGAAGACCTTACAGAGGCAGTCAGTTTTACAGATGTTTAGTTTCTAGCAGACACTGTGCTTGTACACTGGTGGCCAAGCCGATAGATCCAATTAAGCAGACCAGTCTTGTGCTCCCTTTACAGTTCAGTGCCATTTTGCACGTTTAACCATGAGTTACATTGATCTATTTGTAGTACTCAAGTTAGTTTGGCCAGAAGCCACAGCAAATCAATGGTAGGTGGGGAATTTACCTCTCCTGGTTTCTGTAGCAATGGCGAGTAAATCTACTACAGACAAAACTTTCAAAGGAAGTCTGGCAAAATGATATAATTTAGTGGTATGAATGTGTTGCTTTATCTTATTTTCTTAGCCCTCACTTAGTATATCAGTGAGTAGATATGAATGGGCAATTGAAAGTAGTCAAGTTTTTTTCAAGTTTCCTGCTTACCTGAACACCTCATTTAGCCTAGCTTGCATTGAAAACTGGTTTAAATTGCAGTTCTTCAACTATCGTCTGTGTTAGACCTTTAGGTAAGGGCTAAATTACAGTTAAATCGTTCAATAGCCATAGTCTGCCCTTTAAATAGGTAATCTCAAACTATCTGTGAAGCAAGTGATCTAGGGAAAGAATCCTACTGTGTGTTCTCATTCTGAAACATATTTGTTCTAAAGATTTCCTTTCCTTTTCTTGCTGAAAATATAGAACCATAGAGTGATTTGCTCACTGCTAGAATAGCTACAGATCTGAAAGGGTGTACGAATCGAGCAGTCCTATAGCACAGAGAAAGCAACACTGCAAGCAAATTAGTCTTGATAGAAGGATAAAGTGACATTAAAGCTCTTCTGATTACATTTTGTCTTTTGACAGAACTGTTTCAGAATAGTAGTTCACAGAATGCCTTTAGTATGTCTGATTAACAGATACACTGATGCAGTATTGAGCAAATATTCTAAACTTATAAAAAAATAGATGTGTTTTCAGCAAAATGATGTGTATTCTGTTTTAAATTTGAGCTATATGACACAATTTAATTTGGCAGTTAGCAGGTTTGAGATTAGTTGATGAAAGCTAACATTAATTCAAGTACTTCAAAGTAGATTTTGAAAAGAGTTTGCATGGTATGGATAGATGTCCAGTTGTACTTTTACTTTTTTTACTGTTTTGTACTGTTTATTTGGTCAGATAATCAGCACAAAACCCACGCTTGTATTGCAGAGTGACAATGCTGAGTATGAATAAATGAAACTTTTTTTTTAGGCGAGGCTTTTGACTTTGGATATGTTAGGTCTGGTATTTCAGTTGTACAGTGTACATATAAAGAATTCCATATCTTGAAAGGAGAGCTTTTTTTCCTTCATTTATATGAGGACATCTCTATCTTCACTTGTCTTAAAACATTTTAATAACAGAGACTACCAATTATGCTTTATAGGATTCGATTTTTTTTATAAATCCTTATCAAAAGCTTATAATAAGGTGCTTTCTGCTGAGCTAATAATATGTTTTAGGTGGCATTTCTTATACCTATCTTCAATAGACACGTTCAGACTGTATGATTGTAATAATCAAGTTTCAGTCAAACCATACTTAGTATGACAGATATTCTGTGAGATTGTAATGCGGGTATTTGTGCCCTTGATAAAGGGCTTAATTTGACTCCTGGCAGAGATGGAGAACCTCTATTGGTTTTTTGTATTGGAATGCAAATTAGCTCTTATTTGTCGTGTACAAGGGAAAAAGATAAATCGCTTCTTAATTAAAACTAGGCAAAACACTCCAAAGTTTTATGCAGTAATACAGAAAGTATCACACTGGATAGCAAATGTGTTCTTATGCAAGTCTGTAAAAGCTCAGTTAGTAACTATTCTCAACAAAACACTTTTTAAACAGCTCCTTAAAACTTAATTTGTTTCCTGGAATGTTTGTATTTACCCCAAACCTCACTTCTTGTTTTTTCCCTTCCTTAAAGCAAATGTCAAAGAAGTGTTTGAACAAACTACTATTCATCATCAAATCCCCTTCAACTGGGACTGTGAATTCATTCGGCTGCATTTTGGACATAACAGAAAGAAGCATCTTAACTATACAGAGTTCACTCAGTTTCTTCAGGTTAGTTATTAACCTTATTTCAGACTACAGCTGAAATCAATTTTCATCTCCAGAAATAAATTTATATCACTGTAAATTTTGGTCTTAGTCTGGTAATGAACGCAATTATCTGATACGAATCCTAGCAGCAATGAACTATTACTTTTCTATACAGGTTCATGAAGGAGTGCTTACTGATTGTCCTTTAGCTTGCATATCATCCTATAAATATGTGGGATTAAATATTCTGTTTATGAAATTAACCATTTAACTGATTGTTGTAATCTTGTGCAGTTAGAACATTGACTCCCTTTTCTGTTGTAGGAATTTAATTAAAAAAACTAACCTCAACCAGAGATTGTGTCCTTAATATAACCAGATGTTGTTAACCATGTAACCCCAATCATATTTAGTCTCGAACTCTGAATCTTTAAGATCAGTATCAGGGGAATAAGGGAATGTGTAGCAGCAAGAACATAAGTATGCAAATATTGCTTCTCAATTATTTAGTGTAAGTGAATATTTCCTTGTGATTGAGTAGGGGATGTTCTATGCCAGAGGAATGAATCTGTGCATGGAATGAATAAATATGCAGAATTCTTATTTTATTTGGACTAACCTTCAAGTTTAAATTGCAATTGTCTTGTGATCTGCATGCACAAATGTATTTAGGCATGCTGTAAGATTATAAACTAAATCAAAATGTTGTGAACAGTGGGTTATAGAATTTGCTAATACACAATTTCTGAATGTTAATTTTAGGAGCTGCAGTCAGAACATGCAAGACAAGCCTTTGCATTGAAGGACAAAAATAAAAGTGGCATGATTACTGGGCTGGACTTCAGTGATGTCATGGTTACCCTTCACTCCCATATGCTGACACCATTTGTGGAAGAAAATTTAGTTTCAGTAAGTGTGAAGAAAAACGTCTTGAGTTCAGGGTTTAATAGCTGTGATGTTTTAAAATGCTAGTGCTTCTCTCCCACTTTTTCTTTTCCTATATGTTTATCACTTTCTCACTGCTAGAAATTATTACCTTCATAGTAGAGTTGGCAGGATGAAACATGGCAACACTTCTCGGTTATGTGGTAGAAAAGTTTGCAGTCTGGTTTAAATGCTTAAAGTGCCATTGGATGCAGTTTGAGTTATCTACTGTGCTTTTGCCTAAAGCAGAGCAAACTATATTTTACACAGAAAGAATACCAATTTTGGGCTAAAGCTTCTGATTTTTAGATTTCGATATAGAACAGACCAGAATGGGTGTAGACTGCTTACAGTTTTGCCCTTTTATGTGTTCTTATATTGTTCTCAGTTTGATGTTTGGAAAATAAGCATGTAGAGTTAGAATGGTTACCGTTACGACTGGCAAGATCTGCAGGTACAGTTTATGAGGTAAAGGATAACTTTATTACAGTTTATGTCAAAAAATATGCCATTATTGGTTCTACTGTTGTATTTCTATTAAAACTAGCTTAAAATTACAGAGGTAGAAAGATATCTTTAATTCTTTCCTTACTTGCCCAAATGAATGTTTCTGTAATTTGTAATAAGACATTGAAAAAAAGGGGCTCAAGGCATTTAACTGTGTAATTTAATTTTTACAGGTAGCTGGTGGAACTGTTTCACATCAGGTCAGCTTCTCCTACTTCAATGCATTTAATGCCCTTTTGAATAACATGGATCTCATTAGGAAGATATACAGTAATATAGCAGGTACAAGAAAAGATGTTGAAGTCACAAAAGGTAAAGTGTATTTCCTACTTTTTATTAATATTTTAGTTCTGTCCAATTTGTAAGCTGTTGTTGCATACAGGGTAAGACAAGTCAGAGGCTGCATAGCATACAACGTTAGTGCTACTGTAGAAATATTTTAAGGGTCATTTTCATCCTCGTGGGTTAGTAATGATTTTCAGGAAGCTCACTAAGAAGAAGAATTGGGACTGTGGTTTGTATGGATATCTGCAAAATGGTACTTCATTGGGGATTTTACCACTCCTTGAAAAAGGTATATTATTGCTTAGAGATAGGAGGTGCCAAGGAAATAAGATAGGAGTTACGTTTGAAAATCCGTTATCAGTGATCTCCATATTGCTTTAGCTCATTTTATCTGCAACTAAATCCTTCTTAGAAAAAAGGTAATAATTCATAACTTCTTTTGCTGGCCTGAGTGGTTTTACATAGTTTATGTTGACATACAGGACATAGTTAATCCCTGTACCACTGAAAGGTAGACGTGAATCAGTCTTGCTGCAGGCATCAGTGGATTTATTTTGTAGACATTTTATGACATATTTTATCTCTGACTTTATTACCTGCATGGACAGGACCAGCCAAGTCTATATGTGGTAAAATGCATGCAGAGTTTTTCTTTTTTTTTTTTCTTTTATGTTTGTTTTATGTTCAGATGCTCAGCATACTTTACATCCCTAGAGAAAAGCGTGAAATAACTGTCCTTGTCCTCCAAATAGTGCTAACAAATTACCTGGCTTTTTTTTTTCCTTGATGTAAATGCATAGACACGTCTTGCCTGGATTTGTGTAGTGAATAAAAGCTACTGAACTGTCATCACTAAAACTTGCTTATTGTAGCTTGCCAATCACGTAATGAATGTGCAATGTTATTTGGATAGATGAACATATAGCTGTGGGGTCACTGAGAGCTAACAGAGAAAAGAAACACAGAATGATGGTGATAAATGAGTTAGTTGCCCTTAAAGCTATGGATAATGGATAATTATTCTGTTCATTTTGCAAAACTTCAGAAAAAAAATCATAAATTTTATGTGTGATGTTATCAGTGTTGCTGATGTGAGGATGTATTGAATCATACTTGCTCTATGTTTCAAAGATCTCTTTCAAGATAAGTCTTCCTAAAGTTATCTTTCCTTCTGAATTATGGATTTTGCTTCTTGATGATAGTTTTCATTCTTTTATGATATTTAAGTTATTTGTTAGATTTGTCCATAAAGATGAAATTTGACAAATAACACAATTGCTTTATTTCTCCTTCCCTTTTAAATCCAGAGGAATTTACCCAGTCTGCAATACGATTTGGACAAGTTACACCGTTGGAAATAGATATTCTTTACCAACTTACAGGTTTATACAGCGTTACTGGGTAACTTATGATAATTAATTTTATCATTTTACAACCGTATTGCTGTTTTCTATGCACAATCTACTCAATTTTAAAATTTGTGTGTTCTGTTCATTACAGTTTATCCATTGTAAAATGGCTGGTGTATGCAGATATTTTCTAAGTGAACTCTGTATATCAAGCACAATTATTGATTGTTGTATTGTAGATTTAAATATAAAAAGCAAAATTGCATTATGGTAATCCCAGAAGGCTATAATTCTCCGTTATTCTTAACTGTACTGATGTTTCCCATAGTTGTTAGTATGTGAACTCTTGGGGAGGGATACCTATAAATGGTTTAAGTTGTGAATTACATCCTTTATTAGCAGTAATCAAGAACTCCCTTCTGAATAACCTGAGATCCCTTGACAGCTACAAGAAGGGAATGCTCTTCTAACTCCAAGAAGTCTTTATTGCAGAATAGCAGAACTCTTAGACATGCATTTAAATATGACAAGTGTTTTTTTTTTTTTTTTTAAACTCAAGATGTATTTTGTGAGATGCTGCTGAGAATACTGTATTGAATATGTTTGATATTTTAACTAACACTAATTTACTTCCCTCTGCCTTGTGTTAAGGCGATTAACTTTGGCAGATATTGAGAGAGTAGCACCACTAGCTGAGGGTGCATTACCTTACAACTTGGCAGAACTTCAGAGGCAGGTAGGTAAAAGTGGTATATACAGGCAGAATTGCTGAAATAAAGTGACTCTTTAAGTGTGCATGCATATGAAAAGTAAAAAAAAAAACACTTTAAACAGATTCCTAACAAATGGGTCATGTTGTATGTGTATTGCCATATAGAATTAGGGTAGTATTCACTAAGCAATTCACCTCTGCAACCCTGGATTCACTAACCTCATTTAAGGGTTGGCAGCCAAAAGTGTAGCATCTCTACTTGGAGATTGCCTCTTTTTGGAATTTCCAACAAGCCCTGATCCTTGGAAACAGGTAAGCTATTCCTTTTTTGTACTGGATTGTGACCACTACTTTTCTTGGGTGATCAGAAACTAGTTAAAGGCAACTATATCTACCGCCCCCTGTTGTTACAATAAGTTTGTTCTTTTCCACTTCACTTACACACGTTACAATGAAGTTCCTTTAAGTGATTGTGTCCACTGGAATATCTAGAATCTGTATCAATGATAAGAAAAAGTTAGTTCAACTGTTATGGTTGAAAAATTCTCCTAAATGGAATATAGCAAATATTCAACACATGAATGTCACTCTGTTTATTCTTGTGTCAGGTGGATTTGGTCATTCAGTTGTGTTTCAAGCAAATTGGTCTGAAACTATGTCTGATCCATTTGTAATGTTGCTGCTCTGTTGTCCTTGGGGAATTAGATAAGGTGAAATAAACACTCAAAAACCTGCTTGATGTTATTAATCTTCCTAGTCCAGTAATAGGACAAGGGGCAAAAGAGGATAGATTTAGATTAGTTGTAAGGAGAAACTTATTTATTCAGAGGGCAGTGAGGCCCTGGCACAGCTGCCCAGAGGAGCTGTGGGTGCCCCATCCCTGGAGGTGCTCAAGGCCAGGTTGGATGGGGCCGTGGGCAGCCTGAATGGGTGGGGGCAACCAGCCTGCAGCAGGGGGTAGGATTGGGTGGACTGCAAGGTCCCTTCCAACCCCAGCCATTCTGTGTACTCCTAAAGCAAGAATGGTGGAATGAGTTGATTCAGAAATGTGTATGCAATATTTGTCCAGGCTAACGAGAAGTATTTTTGCTGGTTTCATAATTGCATTCGTAACAGTCATCTTTGGTTTTAATTAATGTTTTCTGTAGCACTCAGCTTTCTGAGTAAACCATTATGAAACAAAATACTTAGCTTATTTTACTTTACACCTCAGAATTACCTTTGTAGCTTAACACTGTTACAAAATGAGCTCACTGAAAAAAGCTTCACTCATCACTAGAACATACTCTTTTAATGTGCTTGGAGTAATACTGCATGCTTTAACCCTACTCTACATTCTGTATTAAGAGAGCTCAGCAAGAAGGAAGCAATTTTGTTTTCTTTCTTTTGTAAGGAATAGTCTTTTACTGGACCATATGCTAAGTGAACCTATTATTGCCTAATTAAACATTACTGATAGATACAATGAAAAAGGTTTGTTAGTGGTAGAGATAATATAATTCCTGTGAGGTCCATCTGTTCCTGGAAAATGAAAACACTTCTCTAGTAGCATTTATAGCATTTATACGGCTTTAAAATCCCTTCAAAAGGAAAACTTAATTTTTTACATAAACTTACTCTGTCTTTGTGGGTTTAGTGGAAATGGAAAGTAGCTGGCTTTCAACCATGTTTACTTTATTGTCAGTTTTTTTCGTTGTGTAAGATTTTCTTAAAGCCTGCAAGTGAATATCCTTCAGGGATGACAGATACAGCAATTTTCTGTTTATAAATGTTAATGATTTGAAAGCTATAGCATTAATTACATTCATTTGCATATCCATCTGAACACACAAGTGAACTACAAACTTTGCTTATTAAATAATATAAAAAGTGGCGATTCACAAAGAATTTGATTTTTAACATCTAGTGATGTATTCATTAGGATTTATGCTAGAATGTAGTGATTGGATTTTGATAAGAACTCTGTAGAGCTTTGAGTAAAAGCAATAACCTTAAAAAAGCTAAGAGGAACTAAGTGTGATAATATAGAACAAAAACTCTGTGGAATGAAGAACCTGTGCTGTTTCAGAGTCTTTCAGTGTGTTCTTGTTGCACGTGTCTTTTATTTAAATGGATCAAAAGATCTTTCTGTATTTTGCAGGGTTTTTTTTCTTTTCTTGTGACTATCCTCTTTTTATTGTTATTAAAATTGGGAAAGCTTGAAGTTTTCAGAATAGTGACTGAACTCTTCAGATTTGTTGCTTCTCTTTGCTTGTAGAGGCAAATCATTTGATCTTTGCTTATTTTTCTTTTTTTAATAAACTGTTCCACACGTACAGTTTATACTTCTTGTGACCCAGAATTTTTCTGTTCAGCTGTATTTTTGAAGAAGAAAATGCCTTTTATGGAGGGAAATGATACCTGCTTTTTTTTCTTGTAGAAAATTCGTACAAAATACTGTTGTTATTTTTTTTCATTTTTACAAACAAGGATCCCATCTCATAGACCTTTGTTCTTCCTTGTGTGCATATTGTGTAACATCACATGATAAGTGCAGGGTTTTGCACATCCAGTGTAATGCCAGGATAAGCAGGGTTGCTTACACTGAGGTATGTTGTGCCCTGCTGTGGATGTTCCATGATTCAGAGCTTTGGTAAGCCCAGTGTAAATGTTAGCAGTGAAACATCCTTGTGATGTTCTTTGTAGAGAATTAATAACATGCATCAGAGCAAAGCGCTCTGTAGTGTTCTGAGGTCTGTGTAAATCCCAGCTCTGCATTCACAAGTGCATCTGCAAATGATACAGGTTGTCTGTAAGTAACAAAGGAGGCTACTGTTGGGAGATGTGCTTTGGTATCTGCTTCACTGTGGATTTTAACTTCTAGTATTTTGGTCACCTATTACCTACATAGTATAAATTCTTTTCTAATAACGTTAGTTATGTTGGGAAATAAACTTGGCGTACTTTACTGTGCAAGTTTATGAATCTTTACATCTTGTGTAACAGCTTATCTTTATTGCCTTATATGTAATAAACATCTAATAAGTTGATTTTGAATCTCTGCAAATATTTTGTGTAGACTTGGTATTTGTTTAAAACCCTAACGTTTATTATCATGTATATGATTGAAGTGAGTGAGGTCATCGTTGTGTCTGCAAATCATCAACTGCCTATAAAAGCTTTGTGGGGAATACTATGGGGAATAATTGACACTTTTTGCTTGTTTTTGAAGGTAGTAAATGCCATGTTTATGCTATGTAGTAATGTGTACGTATAATCTTAGCATCTATCATCGGAGTAGACATTTTATCTGTGAGATACTGAATTTTATTTAAACTAATAAGGGGTTTCCATTCCTTGGAAGTTTGAAGGCAGTAGAATGAGAAATAGCAAAGTTGATTTATATTTCCATCTACTTTATCTTGACCATGGATTGTTGGCGCTTTTTTATTTATTTTTATATATATGTATTTTTGCAATACTAGAAAAACACCAGGAAGGTAAGAATATGGATATAAGGAGTATTTGAAAAATATGTTTCATTGAGTGGACATCTTGAAACTTAAAAATTCTTTTTTTTTTTTTTCCTCCTTATTGTAACACCATCAGTTTTTTATCAGAATCTTTCTTTAACTTCTTAAAAGCAGATTTATAGCATCTTTGTTCTCCCGGCAAGGTTTTGAAATGTTTGTTTTTCTTTTCTTCCTCACACAGCAATCGTTTGCAGAGTTAAGCAGGCCTATCTTGCTCCAGATAGCTGAGTCAGCCTACAGGTTCACTTTGGGCTCAGTTGCTGGAGGTAAGTAATTTATCTGGGTTTCAGGTCTGTGTTTGTAGTCTTTCTTTCCAGACTCTTTGGGACCATTTAAGGTGCACTTTCTTGTTATGCAGGTGAAGCATTGGAGGCTGCAGGCACTGGTTGTGCCAGTCTCTTCCTTTATCTCTTCTATTCTAGTACCCTTTTAAGAGCAACTGGAACTCTACTCGCTTGGGGAACACATTTGCTTACTGATAGTTCTTGTTGCTTCTTTTTCTGATTGGTTTTCTTTTCTGTACACCTTGTTCTATGTAATACATAGTAAATTTATTCTCCTGCAGACTTTTTTTTTTTTAGATTTTCTGTATTGTTCTTTCTTACTTCCAACATATCAGAGATCTTACCAGCTTGTAAATATTTGTGTGTTTACATTACTGTTAAAGAAAGTCACCATAATATTGATGTACTACACCAACAGAAAAGTTGCAGAAGTAATGCTCCGAATGCTTTCTCACAGCTGTTGGTGCTACAGCAGTATATCCCATAGACCTGGTGAAAACTCGTATGCAGAATCAGCGCTCCACTGGTTCAGTCGTAGGAGAGTTGATGTATAAAAACAGCTTTGACTGCTTTAAAAAGGTTTTGCGTTTTGAAGGCTTTTTTGGTCTTTACAGAGGTAAGTGAATAAAATATATATATCGGCTTGGGGATTTTCTCCTTTTTTATTTTTTTAATACCTCAAGAACTACTCTTATTGGAGAACTGTGAAACTTGATTTAATTTACATTTTTGCTTCTGTCTCATAGAGTTGAATGTTTAACTTCCCTTGGGCACTGTTCATCATAATTGCTGGGAAAAACGAGGCCTTCTGTTGTTGTTACCGTTTGGCTTCTTGGTACACAGATCTGTTTAAAGTCCTAATCTCTGTGGTGTGAGTGTTGTGGACAAGATTATCTCACAAACTGAGGTTTGTGACATTTGGCTGGGGGCAAACATGAGGAACGCATTTTAGCCTCTGAAGAGTAAATATGTTTTACAGCAAATATTTTTTATTAGGAGAGAAAATAGTCATTCTGAAAGGTACTTGTTAAACTGGATGCCAGATTGCTTATTCCTTATACCTCTGCAGGTATTGGGACTACTGTGAGCAAGAAATTGCAGCCTGCAATTTATGTATCACTTTGTTCCAAAATGCAGGTTAAGAATTCAAAGCAACTTATCAGTTAGATAGAAAGCTATCTATCTTAGTTTTTTAGCTTAGCAGAAGGTTATGGAAGCATTTGTATCATATCAACAGGATAACTTACTGAAATGGTACGTACACTACACATCTTCTGATATTTATATTTAGTTGAATTCTCTCTTTTTTTTTTTTTTTTTTTTTTTAATAAGAGTCAGCACTTTATTCTAAATTTTATGTTCTAATGTGATGGTCACAGGCTTGTTTCTTTTTGTATTACAGTGTGCTCTGCCCATGAGGACACTGGTCCTTGCTAGTATTTGTTAAGAGCATTATCTGAGAAGTTTTTGCATGTGAAAGTCTACGGACTCTTAAGTAATTTTCTGTGATCTCACAGGATTTTTCAGTGACAAATAAAGAGAGGAATAAATCAGTCAAAATTTTAATGAAATAGCTGTAATCTCAGTAAATTATGTTTTTTTTTTCTAGTAGATTTCTTCCCTTTTTTTTTTTTGTTGCTAGATATTTCATTAAAACAAATACTACTTGAAGTTGCATCTATGACTCTATTTTAAACTTTGTGATTTCTGCAGTTCTTTTCTATAGTACTCTTTTCTTTCTCCACCCCTCACCCTAACATGATTTTGCACAGCCACCTCTAAAGCTAATGACCTTTTATTTTTGTTTTCTAACTTTTGGCAAATGCTTTCTATAGATGAGTTAAAAGCAGTGCTTCACGCTTGAGGGGGGAAAGGTGCATGTTGGGGGAGTGTAATGGCAAATTGTTAAACTTTTAAAAAATACGTTTAGTAGTTGTCTTTAAGATTGTTTAGCATGAAAGGTTTGTGTAGCTGTTCTGAAAACATTACCTTCTACAGTCAGCATGTACTCGTAGTGTCAGATTATCTGCAGATGAGAACAGAAACAGAAACAACAGAAATATTTACGGAGTTGACTGTAACTGGAATCTTATATTTCTGAGGGATTATCTTAAATTGTATTCTAATATATAATGATACAATATAGTTATTCACTTCAGTTTAAAACATAGATTTGAATGGATATTAGAAAATTCATATTTTAAAGTAAAACCTTCTAATATTTGGTCAGGAAAATCATGATGCTTATGAAACCTGACATCCAACTTCTAAACTAATTGTATTTTCTAAGCTCTCTTGCTAGACCGTACTGAATCCCAGGTTCTCTAGAATACAGAGTGTGTGTGTCCAGGATGTTTAGCTGCATATAAAGGAAGAGAGAGAGTGTGAGGAATTGTCTTGGGCTGTTTTGTCTGGTAGTTTTTTTTCTTTTGCCTCCCCTCTCCCCCCCCAAAGTACAGGCACAGCAGAGCTGGATTTCTTTTTGTGGTAGATCAGAGATTCAGGCTGGGAGGGCATATTTCTTTCTGTTATTGTCAACCTTTTTTGTATTTAATAACTACCTTTCCCCTGCACAGTAAGTCAGTACATCACACAGAAGGCACTGTGTTGGAAGAAAACACTGCACTGCATATATTAAGTGCTGCACTTTCTATTTTGGTACCTTTGCTCTGAGCTCTTTTTAGGGAAGTACTATAAAAATTTACAGACTTAAGTACTTCGGGGAATTTTGAAGGTTCTTTTATGAATTTTAGCCATCATTTTCACTTAAGGTAGAGTGGGAAGCTGCATCATCATAGTTTTGTTGATGTAATTTGATGTTTTTAGTATGGGATTTCTTTATTTGTTAATTGGCAAGAACTTCCAACAGATTTATATTCCCTAACCATGGAAATGAGCACTTATAATAAAAATAAACACTTTAACTTTTATGATTTTATATGTAATACCAGGATTACTATGGAGAAAGTGAACTGAAAGACAACAGATGCTGATATGATCTTCTATGTTAGGAAGTTGAGACTGCCACCTACTGATTTGTCTTTTTTTTTTCTTAAACCTATTAGCTCCATGAAAAGTGCATCTACTTCTTTGAAAAGACTGTTCATTTTGGTAGTAGAGGAAGAGCCTTTCAAAATTGGTTTCTGCCAACTGATACTTCCTCTTGGCAAGATTTAAAAAAAAAAAAAAGTAATTAATTGTAAGAGAGTTTAAAGAAGTTTATGTTGGACTCAACTAATGAAAATCCTTTACATCATTAGTTGACTGGAGCCTTGAGAAATCTCAGGTTAGTGGTAGAGGTTAGTTCATAATTTATCATAGTTGTGTGTATCTCTCATAATTAATCTCCTGTTTTAATTTTAAGATTTATGGGAAAATCATATTAAGAGGCTAAAAAAATAAAGTCAAATTAATTCTTACGTAAGTAGACATATGGTGAGGTACATTCAGTCTTTTTTTTTCTTTTTTTTCTGTACAGCAGCTGTATCAGACTTGATTTGGTTGTGGAATGTCGGCCACATTCACCCTTTTCATTACCATTTTCAACAGAAATCTTATTGTAAAATCCTGTAGGTATGAATATCCAGTGCTCTAGCAGCCACACATGCGTAAATGCCATCTACCTCCTGGGGTAACTGCCACCCACTTCAAAGGAAATGCCATGCGCAGGAAGACATTTCTGTAGAGCTCTTATAAAATACTAGTTTCTTTATTAGGAAGATAATGTTGCCTTATGATGTCTTTGTTTCTATAGGCTTGTTACCACAACTGATAGGTGTTGCTCCAGAAAAGGCTATTAAGCTAACTGTACGTATCTTTTTTTTTTCCTGACATCTTTTTGTTTGTTAACAAACACAGGATTTGTTTCCTAAAATGTGTGAAAGATGACCACTTACAAGCACTCTAATAAATATGGTTACAGATGTACTTGATATAGGTTAATAAGGAGGAAGGATACCTTTAAATTGTGTGTAACGTATTGTATCTTCATTAGGTTAATGACTTTGTCAGAGACAAATTTACTAAGAGAGATGGTTCCATCCCACTCCCTGCAGAGATCCTTGCTGGAGGCTGTGTAAGTATCTATCCTGTACTGTTTGTTCCTAGGAATAATTCATTCTCAGTAATGTGCAGTACACTTGGAATGACAGTTATGTGTGTGCTTTGCTCACTTGAATGTAACTTTTTTTTCCGATTTACAAAAACTGGAAAAGAACTTTTTCTCTTTGGGAAAGCTGCATAATTCTGAGTTCCCTTGGAATTATGTGTTTTAACAACTTCTGGCCTACTACATAGCTTTTATTTTGTGGTGTTTGTATTTACAGAAGAAGCTTCTGTGCGACTACATTCTGTACTTTTGCTTAGGGTGATGTTCAGGGTTAGTTTGCAGAGAGATAGATAGTCCTCATGGATGGATTATGGGAATCACGAGTTTGCTTCCAGAAGGGGAAAAAAAAAGAAAAAAGGGTAGACAGAAAAAGCAACTGTTTGTTCATGAAGTTTTCAAAAGGAAAAGAAACACTCTTTAACTTGCCATGTGCGATTCTCTTGTTGATTTGTGAAAATGTGAGAAAACTGAATGATGTAGTCTTATCTTTCGATAACAAGTTTGAGTGAATTTTTAGTTTAAGTTACTTCATATAAAGGTAGCATATACGTGATTGAAGTGAGCGAGGTCATCGTTGTGTCTGCAAGTCATCAACTGCCTATAAAAGCTTTGTGGGGAATACTGTGGGGAATAATTGACACTTTTTGCTTGTTTTTGAAGGTAGTAAATGCCATGTTTATGCTATGTAGTAATGTGTATGTATAATCTTAGCATCTATCATCAGAGTAGACATTTTATCTGTGAGATACTGAATTTTATTTAACTAATAAGGGGTTTCCATTCCTTGGAAGTTTGAAGGCAGTAGAATGAGAAATAGCAAAGTTGATTTATATTTCCATCTACTTTATCTTGACCATGGATTGTTGGCGCTTTTAAATTTATTTTTATATATATGTATTTTTGCAATACTAGAAAAACACCAGGAAGGTAAGAATATGGATATAAGGAGTATTTGAAAAATATGTTTCATTGAGTGGACATCTTGAAACTTAAAAATTCTTTTTTTTTTTTTCCTCCTTATTGTAACACCATCAGTTTTTTATCAGAATCTTTCTTTAACTTCTTAAAAGCAGATTTATAGCATCTTTGTTCTCCCGGCAAGGTTAAAGGCTAGGTAGATGCTGACTACATCCGTTGTGTAAATGTAGGTAAAAACAAATAATGTTTTCACTGAGATTGAGAACTCTAATTCAGTGGATCTCCAAGCAAGCTGTAAATGATTGGAATTGGTATTAATGATAGGTTTTTTGGTTGTTTGTTTTTTTTTTTTTTTTTTTTTTATGCATTGGCTAATTTCATTTGTGAGATTCACTAAGAGCTGTTAACCCTATAAAATGTTTAAATCTTCAGTTAGTTTCCTTTTGTAGAAGGGAGCACTAATAACTTCCAGTTGAGTAGGCTGACAAGCTGGTAAAAAACCTCCTCAGCTTACAACAAACCTGGGGCAGAAAGGTTGTTGACCTCTGCAAACTTTTAATTCAAAGAAGCAGCCCTGAAGGGAGGCTGCTTATAGTTCTGCCTGATTGAATTTGGCAGCCTGGTACATGCTTGAGTCTTCACCTGTCAGTGTACAAAGTTTATTTTCTGAGAAATGTGAGAAAGCAGCTGTGATGTATAGCTAGCAAAAGACTAACCTTTCTTCTGGAAAGCACATACAGATCATTTATAACAGAAGCAAATACAATTCATTAGTATTCTTCTCTCTGTTATGCTTAAATCCACTGTTTAAATCAAACATCTCATACTCAGTTACTATTTTTACATTATTTTATACTGAAATTATAATACTAAACATTATTGACTTTACAGGCTTTTCTGCTTCTTGATAGGTACTCCTTTTTCAAAGTACATTTTTATTGTCTTACTGTAGTGAATGTACAAAAATCAGGGAGAAATTTTAGTTTCAGATAAGCTGTCCAGACACAACCCTTTCTAGGAGCTGATTGTTGTAGCTGGTATTGTCTTCCAAAATTATCACAGAATTGCAGGGGTTGGAAGGGGAACTCAAGAGATTGAGTCCAACCCCTGCTAAAGCAAATGCCCTACAGTAGGCCACACAGGTAGGCTTCCAGACGGGTCTTGAATATCTCCACAAGTGGAGACTCCACATCCTCCCTGGGCAGCCGGTTCCAGTGCTCCATCACCCTTACCATAAAGAAATTCTTCTGCAGTTTGTATGGAACTTTCTGTGTTCAAATTTTAGGCCACTGCTCCTTGTTCTATTATTGTACATCACCAAGAAGAGCCTGGCCTCATCTGTTTGCCTCCCACCTCCCTTTAGATATTTATTAACATTGATCAGATCTCTCACTCAGTCTTTTCCCCAGGCTGAACACACGCAGGTTACTCAGCCTTTTCTCATACGGGAGATGATCCAGGCCCTTTATCATCTTTGTGACCCTCTGCTAGACTCAGAGTAGATGGGAATACTTTTTTTGTTCTAGCTGGGAGTATTTTAGATAAAGTTGGCTTCTGTAGGGCACATGCTGGGCACAGTTTAGCAACCTCATGGTTGTTTTAATTTCTTTGCGGCCTTGTTTGGATTATCCAATAATCTTACCAGCTGATGACTTTCCTATTTGCACTGATATATTTTTTTAAATGTCATTTTAGCTATTTCACTTCCTAAATACTAGAATCATTAATACGAAGCACATAAAGCTTATTCTAAATGTCTGAAAGGATTAATTTACTGAAACAGTAGCAACATAATTGTTTCTGTCCTCTTTCTCCTCAGCTTTTTCATCCTCAGTTTGACATCTTTTTTTTCATATTGACTTGCTTGGAAATAGTGTTGATATTCTCATTTACTGTGTTCATTGTGTTCTGCTTTTTTACAAAATATTACGAGATAACCAACAGTTACATCCAAGGAACTGCCACTAGCAACCTTAATCCCTTTCTATGTGCTGGGGCGGACAAGCTTTCTCTTCTGGAGATACTACTTTTCTTCCTCATCTTTCCGCAATTCTATTCCTTCTCTCTCTGTTAGCCCAAAATTATGAGTTACCATGACATTGTTTGGCTTTTATCTATCCAAAATTGTTTCTACCATCTGGATTTAGGTAGCTTGTGGCTTCTTAATGTCTTGACAAATGTTAATAAATCAGCAAACTCTCAAGTAGGTAGAAAGATGGGATATGTTGTTATGCTGATAGTATATTATGAAAAGAATGCATTCAAAAAGTGCTTTTCACCTCCTTATAACCTCAGAAAAAGCAGGTTATTATACCTATGTGTAGCTCTCAGAGATGTTCTTACTACCTTTGACCCTCACTTGTCTATGTTTAGCATTGACTCTTCTCCTGATTAACAGCAGTAATGTTCCTTTTCACCATTTCTATGTGTAATGGATGAGCAGGCTGTTTTTTAGGTGTTTTGTATGAGCAGAAACCTTCCACACCTACCTTCTTGCAAGCAGTGCAGAAGCACATTGTGTGCAACACTGTCCACAGTCAGGAATAAACAAAATTGTGGTGAGGAGGCAGAAGCAGCAATGAAAGTAGTGCAGCAGACCCAGCAAATTCTCCTCTCTGGATGGCACTGCTGTATCAAAGCCTACTTGTGGTATTACAGTCCTGTGAGACCCACAAATGGGGACAGCTAAAACCTTTGATGTTAGGATGGCAGTGCTTCCAGGCATCCTGTGTATGGCGCTCAGCATCCTCAGCTCTGCAAGAAGTACTGTATCATCCCGCAAAGGGGCAACCAACAGAATCAGCATCTGCATTAGGAAGATATTAATTTTTTTCTCAACTGCTGTAAGATTTTGGAATAAACTCCTATCCTCAGTAAAAGGGAAAATCATAAATCTCATAGCTGTTACCAGAGACATCCACCCAAGCACTGGCCTATTTATTACGGTCAGCTGCCTGCCAGTCTTCCTTCCTTACTGCAGGGCAGGGACCCCCCGCAGTCAGCCAGTGCCCTGTGTTTCTTGAAATGTACCTGCTAGCCTCTGGGCAATGTAAATGCCATTGGGGAGTGCAGGATCTGCTCTGTCAAAGCCCAAATATTCCCAGCTGCTCTCAAGTTGTGTCTGTATTGGAAGTCTGCAAAACAACTGCGTGGGGCAGCTCAGTTACACCAGTCAGGTCATACCTGTCAAGGAAAAGGTTTTGGTCACTGATGGATGAAACTGATATCCCATCTTCCTACCTTCCTGAGAGTTTGCTGGTTTCTTAATCAGTAGCAGCACTATCCACACTTCCATATGTATAGATAAAACAATTTCTTTCCCTACTGTTACTGTAATTAATTGAATTTCAGTGTAATTTAGTGATTAGCATTTCTGCCTCTGGAGTTTTCAACTACTGTTAGGTAGTAGGGAGACTGAGTTGGGCTTTGGTGATGCTTTCCTGTATCCTGACAAGAGCTGGGGAAACAGAAAACTCATACCTAATATGGATAGTGCTACTCAAAGAAACTCACCTGCATGATCCATGTTAGGCTAGGTGCTGTAGGGCAACTGTTCATCCTCAGCTGAGCCATATAAGTTGACATCTGATGTTGTATAAGTGATTCGTAAGTACTGCCACAGTAGATGAAAATGCTGTAATTTTGAGCTGCAGTTCCTATGATTTACATTGGAAAAAATAGATTTTTCCATCAATGGGAGTGTGCGTGGGACTTAACATTTCAAGTGGATGAATTCCATTTAATGTGAAAGACGTTTCCGACTTGTGCTGCAGGATGTGAGGTGAGGTGCCAGAAGGAAAAGGGCTGAGAACTCTTCTTGAAGGTGTAGGCAGTGCATCTGTTGGTGATTAGGAGTGGGTGATGTGTGTGTGTGTTTGCCTATACATATAGAAAGAGGTCCCAGAATTTACTTGTCAGGATGCTGCTCCTCAAAGTCTTGAAGGTAGATATTGTACATCTTTTCATATGCTTTAGGCAGGTAAAGTTAGGAGAAGAATTAAATGTTGCTGCTTTGCCTTCTGTTGCAGACATTTAAACTTACAGAGAAATGTACTGTTTAGTAAAAGAGACAGTAAGTTTACTGTGGGTGCATGAGCTATGGAAGTCTGTCCTTGAGAAAGAAGTGCAAGTTCTTTGGATGTGTTTGAAGTAGTCTGTTTTAAGCAGTGTCTTATTTTAATTGCTTCTATGGGGTATGGTTGTGGTCCAGGATGTGGCGGTTTCAGAAAGGAAGGAAGGAAGGGCTCAAAATAGGCCTCTCCCCCTTTGTAGCATATGCCTCTGGGTGGAATTGGAAAGGGCAAGAGGTCTCATGTTGCAGGGTCATTTGTGTATTTCCTTCAGCCTTTGGCATGTCATGAGGCGTTTGCTGTGGGATCTCAAACTACATCTTTTCTCTCATAACCTTTGCTGTCAGATTTAGTTCCTTTATTTGCTCCTTGCAGAGTTATTTTACATGACATTAAGGTTAAGTAGAAGCTTTTATTACTGGTATTTTTGATGTGTATGAATAACCTCCATTCAGAAACAAATTTGTCAACCTTTTTTTAAGTGTCTGTTGTAATTTAAAAGTGAAAGAAGATTTTCTTGAGGAAGAAATCTAGATTTAGTTCACCTTCTGTGAAAGAAATTCAAGGACCGTAGTGTGTGTATATGTCTGCACGTGTATTTAAAAAACATAGCTGACAGCTGAAATAAGGTACTTTGAGAATGAATGATGGTGATTGCCAGTGATTTGCACATAAGCAGGGAGATTTGTATTGCAACTCTGCACACCGCCAGTTTGTTTTTGGTTTGAGAGCCTTTGTGTCTTTCTCTTCTGCATCCACTTCTGAGGCACTTCCTGTGCTGCTGGGGAACCCAGGCAATGCCTTTCCTCCACCTCATTCTTCATCAGACACAGAAACATTTTCTTAAAAACAGAACAAAATCAACAGCCCTCCCATTCACTTCTTAAAAAGCACACAATAAAAAAGTGGTTTTTCTTGTGTTGTATGTTATCTGTATGTGTGATGTGATAGGGATCTCATTCGTTCCCAAAGCTGAATTTGGTGTAGACCTTTATGTGAATTGAGTTGTTCCTGTGCAGAAAAGTTTGCTCCAGACATAACCGTATGAAAGGGTGAGGCTTGGGCAGAAGCCTGTATTGCTGACAGGCAGCGTTTCAATGTGTGTCTTGATGGTTATTGCTCTTTAAGAAAGCTGGATGTGAGAAGTTTGTCAGCACCGAATACACAATGTTCAAAACAATTGAAGAGCTTTCTAAGAGGTTTCCTACTGATAAGTTAAGGTTTTTCTTATATTTTTTTTTTTACTCAGTCATCTGCTTATCAAGTCATTTAATATTGTTATATGTAATTCTCTATTGACGGCATAAAACTGGTAACACTTCAGTACTACTACTAAAATATGAAAAAAGTTCTGTTTAGAGTCTTATCTGTTCATTCGTGCATCAGAATGGGCTGAGAGCAGAAGAGGGAGGCAGCTGTGCACCTAGGGGAGGAGGAGGCTAAATTGCAGGAAGCTTGAATTCTGGGCAGAAATAGAGATGTTTACCAATTGGCCTATTTGTGTTTCTTTGGTGGGTGTTAGGCAAATAGGAAGAGTTATTTTGGCTGGTCTTCAGGATGTGCTAATTTGCAACAGATTAAAAATAAAAAATAATTGAATTTCATGTATTTAAACAAAGAATGCATATTAAATAGGCAGGTAGCAAATAAACTTTTATGATGTACTGTAAGTAAGAGTATGTAGTAAGAGTATTCTGATTTATGTTTTATCCAAAGTATAAAAAAGAATGTAAGGAAACTATAAACAGTGGAAGTTGTTCTTCTGTTTAATGTAATGTGGAAAAAAAAAAATTGGTTATTGTTTAACAGAACTTGCCAGATGAGAATTATGTGTTTATTTGTATTGAAACTTTTCCAAGTGGGACGGCCATTTCTTCTTACACACATAGATCTGTACTAACTGGAAATGAAAAGGTAACATGGGAAGTAAATAAGGTTGGAAGAACAGTTTTGGATGTGAGTGGTGTCAGGGAACTGAGAAAAGATTATGCATTAAGTCCAGGAAACAGAGAAGATGGGGTCAGTTTGTCCAGTCTGGGAATTCCCAACGGTCTTCCAGACAGTTGCAGTAAAGATAGTTAATCAGAGGTTGATCTGCCACTCTTTGGGTCAAGGATTTCGAATGTCCGTACTGACTGAGGTATCTTACACTTGATGAGTGCAGATTTTGAGACCTCCATCGCACAGCCAGTACCAGAGTGCTCAGAGTGTTCCTCGTTCTCTGTAAGAGCTATTGAGGTCCTTTTCTCAAATCTAAAATAAGTTTCCAACTTCTAAGATGTGCTCCCAGGCAAACCTCAGTTCTGCCTGTTGCTGCGGTGCAGAAGATGTGCTATAGCAGAGACATAACAGAAAGGATTAGTGTTAATTAGTTCTGAATCAATTAGGGAACAGCAGGAGGCGGGATAGTGAACTGACCAATGATTTTTTTCTTAATTTTTATTTTTTTTCTGCACATGCCCTCAGTTTTACAAAGCGAGTTTCTTTCGTGGGCAACCTAGAAGTGGAAAAAAGGAAGCTTTAATTACAGATATTGTGCATCTTTTTCTTCAGTCAAGTGTGATGGGTTTACTGAGTAGATCAAGACTATGAGGGGCTTTCAAATGGGGAAGAAATGCTTTTTGAAGTTGGTTGTATTCAGGTGGCTGCATTTTAGAGAACAGTTCTTAAATGGGCAAAGAGGGTCCAGAAAGAAGGGGAAGAAGAAAGTTTAGTAAAATTCAGCTGTTTTGTGCTGAACCACTTCTCCAGATTTCAAGTGTAATATTTACCTACAGTGTACCAAAGAGAAATCTGTTCATGTCATGTTAAATAGGTGCTCCTGAAATGAAACTGTCAGATGGAAACTGAAACGTACTTCTTTGGAAGTCGTTGGTTGAAGTGCAGAATTTAAAGGTGCTCTGCAGCTCCATTGCTAGGAAGAAGGAAGCAAGGCAGTTCTTCAGTCCTTCTAACAGGACTGCATGTGGAATGCCATGCTCAGCTCTGAGAAAGATAGGGCTCCTGTTTGTATCTGGTATCATAATTTCAAATGTTACTCTTCCTATTTAAATTTTATATTTTGTTTCCAATTAGGAGAATTATGGCCTACTAAACAAAACTCCAAACACCTTTTCTAATTATTTAAAATTACACCATTAAATGCAAATTTACTTTATGAACAGCAACACCACTAAATGCTAATAGCATGTCTACGCATTGGTGATGGATTATTATTAAATAAACATAAGGTCTTCTTTGTAAGTGTTTGATGCCCTATCAGTGCAAGTCTAATCATTGTTGTAGGGTAGTGTTTAGTGCAGTAGCTGATAGATTTTTTGTGCAGTCTCATGACTTTTAGGAAGTGATGTGAAGGAGAATTGCAGAGGGAAACCAAATCAATCCACTTCAGTGGAATATAAACATATGAATGTAAGAATTTGTGTGAATCAGAATTCTGTACATAACCATGATTTCTGATGTGGGCTTTTAACCTCCAGACAAGTGCTTTATTAACTCTCACTCGTGGGTTTTTATTTGAGAATATGAGCCAATGCATTGAGAGGTGAAGGCAGTCTGCACCTTGCAAAGTCAGCATGTCACCACATGCTCCAATAATGCAATTTGCTTTCTTTTTCTTTGGGTTTGCAGGCAGGAGCTTCCCAGGTCATCTTCACTAATCCACTGGAAATTGTAAAGATTCGGCTGCAGGTAGCGGGAGAAATTACTACAGGACCCAGAGTCAGTGCCCTCTCTGTCATGAAAGATTTAGGCCTTCTTGGTCTCTATAAGGTATGTGTTTCTGCTCTAAGTGGTTTCTTTATAGCTCTGCTAACCCATTTTATGTTAAACTTTTACAGTGTTGAAACAAAGACTGTGTTAAAAACAAAAGAAACCTTTTGAATTTAGAACCAATTTCTTCCTGCAGGGCAGCCCCACCATGGAAAACTGAAGAAAACCCACTTCTATATTAATGGCAGTGGGATGCATAAAAGTATTCCCCCTTTCTGTCCTCTGGGCTTTTATACCGAGCTACAGGGAGTCCTGTATTGCAGACCTGCTGGCTTCCAGTACTGATAATTTCATTTGGTGGGGTTTTGTGAGAAGTTTCTTTACCTTTCCTGTGTGTTTTTCTTACATTTATTTTGAATCTCCGTTATCTCTATTGTTATCTTTACAGCAGGATATTCTCTTTGTCTTAATAATTTGATGGCAGCGAAACAGTGGTGCAGTTTAGCAGGATTCAGATTTTTAAGAAGTTAAATGGTGGGATTTGTCAATAACAAATTCCACTTTAAAAAAAGCCCATACTATACTGTACTTCAACAGAGTGCCAGTCAACAGATTCCTTCCCTGCAGGTACACTTACTACCATCATTACAGATCAGATGTAATGGAGCAGAAGCTATTAGTTTTCTTAAACAAGGAATAGTATTTCTTGCTGAATCTTCTGCCAGCACAAGGGGTAATACACAAATTCAGCACTTGTATTATCTGTGCACTTACAAAACATTGCTTACCTGATTTGTCATAGGCCTGTAATAATAGTACAGAAATGTGCAAATTTATTTCTGGAGCTGAACCTTTTGCTTTGAATTCAATAAATCAGATTAACAACCATTACATTTCCCAAAGATCACAGATGTTTTGATACATGGGACAAAGTTATCATTTCTCTTTGTAGTAATTCAACAACTGAGCTTACTAAAAATTCTGCAGAAATTAGGATTGCATTATCTTTTGTGAGTAATTGCACAAACACATTTAGAGCATAAACTACCTGCATGGAAATGACTGAGGGCACGAGATTCTCTGTACCTGGAGTCCTGCTTCAGCCACACAGGGTTTGTAACAGGTGCTGTTTCTGCTGTTCCACTACATCTCACTGCGGAGGGGGACAGGTCTCAGCTGGGCCCATTGTGTGGAGGCTGCTGCCTGGAGTATAGGGTACCAGAGTTCTCATTTGGAAAGGATGTTATTTTTGTAACACGCATGCTTTCAGGGTATGTGGATGAGATTTTTGACATTTTGTTGGTTGTTTGAGCTTTGCACTGAAGGAGTTATTTTTCAGTTAGTAAAAGACTGATGACTGGAGTTACCTAAAGAATAATATTAAATGTTTTGTTAGGAGTGTTCCACTGTTTTTACAGCATACAGACTTCTTTTAAGGCATTGTTTTGTGCCAGGTTTTTGCCAGGAGCTGCTTCTAACAGTGTTCTCCTCACTGAAAGCCTCCCATTTTGCAGTGGTTTCCCTTTTTGGTGCAGCTTACTTACTCAGCTTCGTGATCATCTGTGCAGAGCAGTATGAGGTGTTACAAACCTAAATGGTATTTTAGTGATGATTTTGAGTTTGATGGAAAGAATGACATGCAAGGACTTATCTCACTGCTTCTGTGGTTGTGGGTCGTTGTGAGAAAGACATCAGGACGGACCTTGTTGCTCTCTCTGTTGTGTTTGGACACATCAAATATAAAAGGTAGTTATCCTAGGTACTGATGTCAGAATTATTGTTGCATAATGCTTAATAAACTTATATGTGAACCTTGAATCATCCTTACTCTAGAAGCCTGCTTTAGTTTTTTATTTGAGTTCAGTTCCACATCTTCTGTTCCCTGAATTAGTTTATTTTCTGTGTTGTTTACCTGGTAGATCAAGAGAGCTGATGCTTCCTGGGCTCTGGGTATCAATTTTAACCTTATTTACAAAATTTATTTTTATTACATCTGTTTTCTGCATGACAGGGTGCCAAAGCTTGTTTCCTCAGAGACATTCCCTTTTCTGCAATCTACTTTCCTGTTTATGCTCATAGCAAACTGATGCTCGCTGATGAAAATGGCCATGTGGGAGGGCTTAATCTCCTTGCAGCTGGAGCCATTGCAGGTAATTTTTTTCTTTCAGTAAGTAATATTTAATATTCATTCGGTAGCCCCATATAAAGGAAGGGTATGGTACTATTGTGTCTGATTTAATCTAAATTTGATCACTGTTATCCTTAGTGGGAGGCGATGTAATTTTGATGAGAGCTAATTACATTTGCATAATGTGGATAAACAGTGTAATGCAGCTCAGCAACTTGTAGTCAAATTTGATCTGTCTGTCTCAATGGGGTTTTACTTGTTACTGTGCTCTCTGAGTTGAAGGCTAATTTGAATCTTTGATGAACATAAAATGAGATACCATAAGAGCTAAGAAGAAAATGACTTACTTGGGTTTGGATTCCTGAATAGCTGAGAGGAAACTTAGTTCAAAGGCAATTGCCAAAAACAGGGCGTTAGTTTGTAAAGAAGCTGAGGCTGAAGAATCACATTGTGAAATGTAAAATATTTTAAAGGCTTCTAAAAAATGTTCAATAAGAACAGAATTAAGTGACGGTGATCGGTAAGTTGCTTTTGCTGATTGGCATGCATTGTAAAACACTGGATATAGGAATTGTAGTGATGGTTATTTAAGAGGATGCAGAAGGGCAGATCCTGTTAAGATCAGCAGTGTGGAAACCATAGAACTGTAGGAATCATTAGGGTTGGAAAAGACCTCTAACTGCAACTCATCCCTGCCATGCCTTTAACCACGTTCCTTAGTGCCACATCTCCACAGTTCTTGAACACTTCCAGATGGCTGCAGCCTCTCAGTTGTGAACCAGTCAGTGTTGTCTTCTGTGTAGTTTAGAAACTTCCTTGGGTGGGACGGGCCTTTGTTACTGGTTGCAGCTGTGAGGATTAGTTGTGTGTATGTTTGTCAGTTGTGAGCAGCCTGTGTGTGAGTCCCACAGTGACAGTGACAAGTGCAGAGCTTGGCTACACCTACTCTTTGCTGGTTGGGTCTTTTCTAGTGTCAGAGGGAAGAGAGAGACCAGCTGGGAAACCAGTAACAGAGCTATAGCCCAGATTGCTCTCACATAATGCAGGAGTGTCTATCTTGCTGCACTCACAGAAGTACATACAAATATTATCAACTTCTTTCTCATAATACTCATCTTTTAGTTTTAGATTGTGAACTTCACAGCTTCTCTTTGCTCTTTGCTTTGTTGGTGTTTCTGGGTCAGTCAGATACTAAGTAATGAACGCTATTAAAAATGTGTTTAAATCTCATAGGCCTGGTTTCTATAGCTTGTACAGGAATCCGCCTTTCCAAATGCACATTTCAGACTCCTGATTGCTTCATCTATTCCTGTTACGCATGCGCAGCAGGGAAGAGCACACACTGAACGTACATGCTTGCAAGGGAAAGTCTACGTATGGTTGGCTTAACTACATTGTTCCCATTCATTTTAACATACTCTGAATTATCAGTGACACTTGTGAGTGTACGATCCCCTAATAAAATCAGTGACTTATTACACCTTTATTTCAATATTAACCAGAAGTAAAAGTTCAACAATATCAAAATTAAATTCAAAATTCCAAATGAGTCAGAAAACAGTTCCTCTTCATGAGGATGGAATTTTTACAGTATTCAGAAGTATTCAGAGATGCCTTAAATAACACAGGTTTTTACTGTGGAGTACGTTTCTGAAAACTGTCTCCTTTCCTCTGAATAGAAAGCTGAGTGGTGCCTTGGAAGTGCAGACATGCCCTTCCATTGAAGTTGGCTAACATCACCCTGCTGGTACAAAGCAGGCTTGTAAAGCACCTTCCTTGTCCTGTCTTGTCATGGCTTGCCTAATTGAAGCAAGCAGCATCTGTTCTACAAAACAGCCCAAACAGCAGTAAAGAAATAATTCTTTAGAATCGGTATTTCAAGTAGTAGTTTCCTTACTAACACCTTAAACATGGGGATGGATTGGATTCAGGTTCTCAGGTGAATTGTCTGTATAATTTGCAAAGTATTTTGTGGACTATGCAAGTAAAGTAAGGTGGCACAGCTGAGTTTTGTCATAGACAGACCTCCTTTCCGATTTCATATATAACATATGTGTGAGTTTAAAAATGCTTCATCTACTTGATGGGATGTTGAGAGAATCACTGTTAATATTTCACTGTTATTATTTTCTTTACTCTCGGCTATAGCCTTTAAGCTTGGAAGAAATGGAAGGATAATACCAACAGTTATATTAGCTTCAAGTATAAGAACTTGCATTTTTAGTAACGTCCAATTCTTGCAAAAAAAAATTCAAGTTTGCCATTGTATATTTCAGTTAGAGGAGTTTCATCTTTTACAAGAATCTTTGTGCAAATTAAATGTGGTTTTCTTCTAAAAGGTGTACCTGCTGCTTCTTTGGTAACCCCTGCTGATGTCATCAAGACAAGACTGCAAGTGGCAGCTCGCGCCGGTCAGACAACATACAGTGGAGTTATTGACTGTTTCGGAAAGATTCTAAGGGAAGAAGGCCCTTCGGCTTTTTGGAAGGGAGCTGCAGGTGAGAAATGTGTATTGAATATCATGACTGACCCCACTTGTCCGAATTAGTACCTGCTGCTGTTCTGGAGCAGTATTTAGAAGGCCTGATTCCAAACAATGTAACTTTAATGTTCTGTTACAAAATGCTCAGCTTCTCGCCTGAGAAACTGCCTTTTGTTTAACACTGTAACTTGCAATACTCAACAGCTCGTGTGTTCAGATCTTCGCCCCAGTTCGGTGTTACTTTGGTCACTTACGAACTTCTGCAGAGGTGGTTTTATGTCGATTTTGGAGGCCTGTAAGTCAAACATTTGCTTTTTAACTTGCAATAGGTATCTGCAAGGTTCAAAAATCTTACTTTTTTCAAGCATGGTACCACCTAAAGTTGGTGGTTTTGTGCAGCAGTTGTAGTATGAGCCAGATAAGTCCCTCAGCCTTTTGTAATTAATAGAGTGGAGCTTAATCACATGCTACTTCTAAACAAGTGAAGAGATTAAAAAATATATGTATTTTAATACATTCCATAAAACTTGTCTTTCTAGTGTAGCAAGATATTTTGTCCTTCTTACCTGCACCATAGGAAGTTAAAAGTTGTTCTCACTTGCCCATTAAGCAGCACTGTGAACCACCCCCACCTTTTCTAAATAGTGGAAAAGCTTTCTCATTTTCTTCCTTCAAACAGCAAACCTTCTGGATCAGAACCTACCCCGAAAACTCGAATTTCGGATCTTCCTCCCGTTAACCCTGAACACATAGGCGGATACAGACTTGCTACAGCTACATTTGCCGGTATAGAAAATAAATTTGGTTTGTATCTTCCCAAGTTTCGATCTTCTGTCACTGTCTTAGCTCAACCACAAAGTAGCAGCTGAATCCCAAAGAGACATTTCAGCCTCTGAAAGTGATGCAGTGCTAGAAATTCACAAGAATAGTACTGTTTTTTTCCAGTCAGCTGCATGTTTTTCTTGCTGAACTGAGATTGCTAATCAAATTACTCCTTTCTAATATTGATATACACACATTTACCTGTTTCTGAACTAGTTGCACATAAACTGACTAAAGCTTTGGGTCTATGCCTTGTTTTTAACAAGTGGCATGAATGTGTTAAGCCTAAGCTTTGCCTTGCACAGCTTGCATTTAATGTTACTGTACATATTGTACATCTTTGTACAGAGACATCATGGCATCTCTACACATTTATATAATGGATATTGCAGTTTGAAATGTACAGAATGTTTGGAAGGCTTTTTGTTAAGACTCATGTGACAATAAAGTATTTAAAACCACTTAAGTCAGTTTATTCCTTCCTGGCTATAGAGAAGTTGTCCAATATGATTTTTCTTCTCTGCAGATTTCAGACTAAAGGTTAAGGATTAGATGCAGCCCTTTAATGAACGTATGGTGCAGTATGTAGCCTCTGCAGGAATGCCATTTACTCTGACCTAGTTACAGCAAACGTATTAAGACGCAAGGTACTGGCTTGTAAGTATAAAAGAACACAGTACTTAGATGAGCACATGCAGTGTTTTATTTTACAGCACTGTTTTGCAACAAAGAATTCTCCCAAAGCACATGATAATACCAATTCTGTATTAGATCTTACCTCTATGGTAGCATATCTAAAGTATGAAATATTTGTCCATTATTAAAAGACTCATGATTTTTTTTTGACAGGATTACTTGGAGCATTTGTCTTTGAGTAGCAAATTGCACTAAAGTAGTGCAATAGCTCTGGTACTACCACATTCCAAATCAGAACTACAGGGGATAGTACAGGGGAACTAAGAAGCTGTGGCCAACTCTCACTGCTGCAATGTATGTCTGGGCAGATCTACATGATCTCTTACATGATCTAGGAAACCAACCTTTTAAATGTTTGACAAATTAATGTTGAATATTACTTAATTCTGATGTCTTTCCTAAGCCAAGTGACATCAGCTGTGCTTCTGATAGTGGAGAGTGAAGTATTGCACAAAGAATAGAAACACCACCTCACCTGCCCAGCAGTTAGTATCTGATTTCTACTACTGTGTGTGAAATAAATAAATGCATAACTGTCCCTATTAACAAAATTCCTTCATCTTCCACTCAGGAAGCCTCTATAACTGTAGCAAAATATGACTGTAGTCCATCTACCCCAGTGTCCAAATGCACAAAGATTCACAGCAGGAGGACAAAGAATTCCAGAGTGGAGAACTTTCTGTAACATTCACTATCTTTCTAGGTAGTTTTTACACTGACAGACTAAGTGACAATATGTTATTTGTATTTTGTTATGTAAAGGAAAAAAAAACAACCAAGAAAGCTCTTCTCATAAACAGAACTGACTTGCTAGACTGAGAATAAATTCCAGTTGGGCAGAATGCAAAGTAAAAGGAAAGGAGAAGTTTGAACTCTTCTGGTTTACTTTTAAACTTAGGATACAGAGAAAACAGTCCTAAGGGAAAAGAAGTTAAACCACCCACAAAGGCAGGAAGAAGGTAGGTGGATTTCCAGCTTTCCTTGTTTAAGTATCACCATCTCCAGTCTTTAGTTTTACAGTTTTATAGTTTCTTTCAGGGTTAAACAGCCAGGGAAACAGTGAGCCCCACTGGTACCAACTATTGCTCAGCCCGTAGCCTCTATGAAGAGTTTTAGTTGGCTTGCAAAGAAGCAGCTTATTAAAAACTGAACTTCAGTTCTAGCTTGTAACCAAGATAAAGCATCTTTTCAATGATGAATAACATTTAGTGAGTTAGACATTACAATACCCTGAATCAGATGTTTGATCTCTTTGCTGTAACATGTATATAACTCTATTAAGTGGTTTTTAGTTTTTTTTTTTTTACTGTTTAAAAAATTACCTACTTTTGCAGTTCTGTAGATACAGGTCTCCTGGGAACACTCTTTCCTTTATCTGTATATTTTATTCTTTTTTCTTCTAAAGAGATACAGACATGTGAAGTACCCACTGGCATTTAATATCAGTCACAACTTGTTGACTGACTGGATCAGCCCTGGAAGGCTTTCCAATGTGAGAACTGCCATAGCTCTAAAACCGGACAGTGCTGCTCCCAGGACGATCATTTACAGTAACTGGCACCACTGCTGGTCTCAACTTTGCAAAGAGGGTTTTAAAACTTGCTTTGATCTGCACATAACCATTTTCTGAATGAGGAACACAAGCAGGAATACAGAACAATACTGCTAAGTTACAAAAAAGTTAAAATCATTTAAAACTAAATCCGTATGATCTATATGTATGCTTCAAGTCTGAAGGAAACGTTATTAAAGGAGAAGTGATGGTATTGAGGGAAGGAGGAGAACCTTCTGTTTGTAAGTATTATTGTGCCTAAGGGGTAAAAATCACCACATGATGTTCTTCATGTATTTCTCAACCAAACAGCTGCTGTTGTAATACTGAAAAAAAAAAAAAAATACAAGGCAAATTTCAAACTGAAGAGCATGACTGTACTGGAAATAGAGGGTAGACTTCTGACAAGCCAACACTGGGGGAAGCCTACAGCCATTTCCCTTTCAAACCCACAGAAGAAGGGAACCTCTTTAAGACAGAACTGCTGCTACAGCTGTCAGTATCTTTATGAACTGCTTGTAATGGAACTGAAACAAAGATACACTCCAAAACCTAAGAAAAACTGTGCAAACAAGAATAAGTTTGAGTAAGCTGGAAAATAAACCTGTATCCCACTTGTGAGCATAAAAAAAAAAATCTTCTGAAAAATCATAGCTTGTAGCAGATTAAGAATGAGAGAAACTAAACTTTAGTTGTTCTGACTTGGATTTAGAGTCCTAAGCTGTCACAGGCATCAGTACTTGTTTAGTGCTTAGCTGGTACAAGTCAGAATACTTGCTTTAAATTATTTAAAAAATCCTGAACCTGAAGCTAACAAAAATAAAAGGGGGAGAAGATGTTTGATGGGAAAGCTTATAATATCCTAGGAGAGGTTTATTAAGAAATACAGCCTTTCACAGAAATTGTAACATTCCATTTCCAAGCTGTTGAGAGGTTTTTGATTCAAAAGAGATGCTAAAAAGCAGCAAGAAAATTTTTCTTTGTCTTCATAAAATGTCTTCATGGAAAAAATGTCTTCATGGAAAAAAAAAATCAGTAGCAAGATTGCGGCTATGGAAATCAATTCAAAATATAGCTCATCATGCTTCAGAAAGGAAAAAACGTTTAACAAGAGTGGCCTTCCTTGTTTTAGCCAACTACCACGATGGGAAGTAAAGGCTGGGAGTGCAAAACTGACATGTGCAGTATAAGTGAAGGCAGGCAGCAGAAACACTCTACTCTGAAACTACTGAAGGGAGACAGATTGGGGGTCAGGGCAGCTCATATAATATTTATTTATGAATCAGTCTCACCCTTTAATGCACCAATTCAAAACAAAAGAACTTCTTATTGTTATTAAATATGTATTTCATCAATTCTGGTCCAATTATGAAATGAACTGTAACTACAGACATTTTATTCACTCATATTACTCACTACCAGAGCCTGAAGCTTATCTCTATATAAGCAATGAAACTTATTTGGAACATACACATGCATATCCACTTGCAGTTTGAATTAAAGAACCCTTCAGAAACTTACTACCTCATGAAGGCTAATGTGTAATATAGGAAGTTTAGTTTAGAAACAGAACTTGTTTAGAAACACAATTTCTACTTTTCAGAAACATACTGTTTATAAAGTGGAGATTTCAGAAGCTTAACAGCAAATTTACACCAGGTTAGTGTTTCAGCAAAAGAAGTTCCTTGCAAAGTCAAAGTTAACTGTATTAAAAGTTACATAAGTCAAATAATGTGCTTGTAAGTTTTATATAAAAGTCAACAATGCAAGATCTGATTTTCAGAGATCATAACACGTTTTCCAAGTCCATGGTTGAATCCGCATACTGCCTTAAGCTATTACTGACACTTGCTCATACTTCTAAGATTCGCATCAAATCATTCACAAGTCTACCACTGCTGCCCATTTGCAGAGATCTATGCTGGGATGCGGGTTGCAGCTTCCTCTTCTGCATCAGCTCTGTTGGCATTTATTTCTGCCAGTGTTCGGCCAAACCGAGTCCACTCGTCACTGCGAGGAACTGCAATTTGCTGTGGACAAAAATAACATTATTTAAGCTCACCAATGTCTACAACAGAGCTCGTTTTGAACAGCAGAACTCATAAATAACATTCAGAAGAGCTTCCAACAGAACATCTTACCTTTCTTAGTGCAACTTCTAAAGTAGTCAAAACATCAACAGCTCTAACCAATGAAAGCAGCAGAATTTGAGAGTGATGTATTTAAGTATGCAATGATATCGTGACAAGCTTGCTTGAGACTGTCTCTAAGGAAGAAGATTAATGCCACGTCTGCAGCCAGTCGACACATCATGTGCTACTGCAATACACACGCTTACAATAGCAACCACTTCCCTACAGGATGAAGTCAAGACTGCTTCATTTCAAAACTTTTTGTTCAATACTCCTCAAGCAATTGTTTGAATTTACATGAACCAGTTATAAAGAACATGAAATCCCTACAAACAAACCTGTTAATGGTTTCATCTTATTCCACCAGCCTGAAAATCAGGTATTTAGTTTCTGACTGGTGTAGCTGCGAGAAGGTATGCTGAAAAGTTATAATAGAATATGTGAAATAGACACATTAAGGAAATGTTATTTTCCCCCCGCCTTCTA